>NC_064426.1:30312500-30627916 GCF_023375975.1 Astyanax mexicanus | reverse complement strand
TGGAAATACAAATGGAGGGCATGTCAAAGAATAAATCACAACTAATCGACTAATCAAACAATAACAAAAATGGTTATTAGTTGAAGCCTATCATGCTCCATGGTCCTATTCTATTGGCAATTTCTTCACATGGACTAGACAAGCTACAAGCTATGTGCGTGTGCATTTTCACATTTGAGTCAGCAAAGGGTGCACCTAAAAGTAACAGAGTGCATTGTTTTGAAGTGGTGTCTTTGTATGCAACAGAAAAGTTTGAAAAAAAATGTATTTCACGATGCATGATGTGATTATTGTGCATGTGTACATTGCAATATTGATGCTAAAACAATATATTGTGCAGCCCTAATTTATAGTGCTTTTTTTGCCCAAAATCTGATGCAAGTACCTTAACACGAAGAATCCTGTCCCATGACTTGTGGCATGTCATTGTAAATAGTAATAGTAACAGTAATAAGTATACACCTAGTTCAAAACTTTCTTACTAAATCTAAGTAGATTTTAAAAGCTATAAAGCTGGTTTGACTGTGTTGTAAACCTCTAAACGTGACTCAATTAAAATCAGCACATCTGTATCATCCAGAGAAGCATGGCAGCAGACGTGAGCATGGAAATGAGATTGAATTACATTTTTATGTCCATGACACAAGCTCAGAATCCCATCAATCCATCCATAACACAAAAAAATAAATACATTTTAAAAATCAAAATGAAAGGAGGCTGCAGCAGATCTTTTTGATTCAGAGGAATACCACAGGTGTTCAAAACACAGAAAAGTACACACCAGTTCTGAAGAAAATCCAGAATGAAACTCTGACCCTCAAACTTCATTATGAGATAAAGTAGCAACTGATACGGAGATCTACACTTTATTTCTCGCTGTTGTCGTCCTTGGCCTCGGAACGAAATTCTGTTCACTCAGATCTCTTCAGCCATATAACCTCCTGACCCCTTGCGCAACACTCCCCGCCCCAGCAACTCAGTACTGGTGTCCATGGAAACTACAGTGTGTGTAGTAGGCTTTTTTTTTCTTCCCCCTACCGCTTTGACGGATTCGTTTTCTTTGAGCTCTTAATTGGGAACAGATTTTGAATGTCTCTCTAACTAATTATCTGGGCTTATCTCCGTAGCAGAGGCACTACTTTGTGCGATATTTTCGACTTGACGGATTTAAAATATACTAAAACGATGCCCCTTGGACCCTTACTCAACAAAGTACGCAAAGGATATCCCAGAACACTGAAATCTAATCATGTTCCTCAAACTCAGCACCTGTTATATCAGTTTGGAACACAGACCAAACAAACACATTGGGCAATATGGCAAAAATACATATTGTGATTACAATACACAATTTATAGTGATATTTGACAACAGAACAGACTATTCTCAAATTGTGCATTTAAGGCTCAACCAATCCGCATTCAATCTAATTGCAAACCACATTCAAGTGACATTTAAGCAAAATTAAAGCCGAATACAACCCATATTCAAGCCAAATTCAAACCAGGAGCAACCCACATTCAAACAGCATTCAAGCCACATTCTAGCCTCAACCAAACCCCATTCAAACTAATTTCAAAACACATTAAAGCCTTATATACAACCCAAAATCAAGCCAAATTCAAACCAGGAGCAACCCACATTCAATGCACATCCAAACCATTTTCAGGTTGCATTCAAGCAGCGTCCAAGCCAGCGTCCATCCGCAAACAAGCCAGTTTTAAGTTGTGGGCAACCCCTATTCAAGCCAAAATCAAGCAACATTCAGACTGTGATCAAGTCACATTCAAGCTGCAAAAAAACGTATTCTAACCGCATTTAAGCCACATTCAATAAAAAAAAAAAAAATCAAGATTCATTCAAGTCACATTAAAGCCACTGGCAACCCACATTTAAGCCCGTTCAAAATGTGAACAACCTGCTTTCAAGGCACATTCAAATAAAATTTAAGCTGCATTCAAGTGATATTCAAGCAACACTCAAGCCAAATTAAAACAATACTTAAAAGACACATTTAAATCACATACACAACGTCACAATATTTCCAAAGGAATGAAAAAAAAACAAGAACTAGTAGCGCTACATTTTTAAAAATACTATTAAACTGTGAATATTAAATATTTAACATATCGTTTTACTGTTAAACAGAACAAATTCCACTCTGATTATTAAGAAACGCACAGTTGGTCAGTCTTCTACAAGTGCTGATGTTGATATCCATGATAAATACTGAAGCATAATGTATTTTACTGTGACATAACATATCACACTACTAGCCAAATTGTCCATCCCCAGTCAAAGGTTTGCTCATCAATAATGTAACTCTCAAATACAAAAGACTGATGACCTGAGGATCCCCTGCTTGCTCTCAAAAACTCCTTAATACAACTGCATCAATCACTTCCTCTAACATTTTTCTGGCTTCTACTCCTCTACACCCCGGAAGCAGGGAGTCATCAGCAGCCATCGTCACCTCTGAGGAGGCTGCACTAATGAGATCTTTCTTTGAGTGGTAAATGTCAAGGATGACATCCGGAGAGAAAGGTAGTGTGACCTCACGCCATAGTGGCTCACCACAGGGATTCAACTCGTCCCATAAAAGAGAATGCTGCAAATTTCAGGCTGCCTACCCTCTTAAAGTTCAAGGTGCCAAGGGGTCAAAAGGTTGCTTGAGGCAATGTCCTAAAAGAACCTTTGCATGGATTGTTACTTAAAACAACCCTTTTTGTAAATGAGATGAACCTTCTGAAAGTTTAAAGAACATATTGGGTAGATTAAAACCAGACCAGAGCAGATCCTATTGATTACAAGGGACTGAAGATGAGGTCAATACAGCAACTATGCCCTAAAGAATGGAACTCTGACCTTCCAGTTCATTATGAGATAAATGAAGAACAGTACTAGAGATCTAAGAGAGTCCTGAGAAGATAAAATGTAAGGATTCTTTTGTGAAACAATCTTGTGACCTTTGGGCAGAACTTACTAAATCTTGGCATGAATTAAAGATGGAAGGATCAATTGGTTTTGCACTGATATTGGCAATTTTTTAGACCAAAGACACGATTGGCTATTAGCCAATATTTTATAGAGCTCGTTAGATCAAATAACCAATATTTTGCAAGTAACTGAAGCTCTGTGCAAGATCCCATGTCCCTGCAGGACCATTCCTCATTCCCAATTTCCTATTCCATCATTTCTAGCCTCAACTAGATGGTAATATGGACCTCACAAACAGCTGCAGAAATCCTAAAAATCCAGTATTGAGATCCCTGCTCCATGTGCAGGTAGAATGTCACTAGTCTGGCTTTTTTTTTTTACATTGGTTGACTTTATAAATATAAGATGCCTCTGGAAGAAGTAGAATAAATACTGGATACCCCTCTCAAGAGTACATCACTTATCCTTGTACAGAAGGTTTCGGAAAATAGCACTTTGTAGCTCCTCAGTGCAGTTCTGCATGGGAATTTATGTGCTCTTGAGTTTGACAAAGTTCAAAATGTCTTGAGAAACAATAAACAGAACATTAAAGAAGCCCTGCATGAAGATGCACTACAAAGTTTGCTCGACAATTTCAAAGTGGACATCAGTACCCGATCAGCAGTGGCAACTGGTGATCAAAATTGCCTCCAGAAACATTAATCGATTAATCTTTAAACTTGTAGGAAAGCTTAACTGCCAAAACTGTTATGCTGGCTAGCATTACAGGGACTGATATGTAATGGTAATGGAGGGCAATCCTACCCAGCTAAAAAGAGCCAAGCCAATTGTGCTGTCTGGGACCGGGAGGCAGTGGGGTTTACTGGGATCAACTGTAATCTCACAATGATAGGGCAAGTACTTTGACAGCTACTGGACTCAAAAGCACCTTGATTAGAGCATGATACATGCTCAAAAACGACATAAATGATCAGATTAGACTACTCCATGTGGTTCAATGGACGTAATCTGAGTTGAGGATTCTGACTTCATTGTGTTCAGTGTTTTTAGTGTCTATTCACAGGCATATAAGCTTCCATTACTTGTTAGCAACATTCCTTGCACTCCTTTGGAGCAAAAAAGCTTTTAAAACTATTCCTCTAAATATCCACTTGAATTCCTAATTTTTACTTCTCCCAGTCGTGGGTGCTAGTTAGATTTTACAGCAACATTACAGCACTCCCTCTCCACAACACTACCTGTTAACTAACTCCCGCTAAACGAACCGTGAAAGCAGCTAGAGGTCGCCAGCCAACGCCAGAGTGCATTGCTCCCTGCTCCACTGCTAGAGCTCCTCTTCTGGGGCTAATTACAGGCCCACATTCCCATGTAGCAATTACAGACCATTTCAACAAGGATGCAGAAGCTTTCCCACCCCTCTGTCCATCACCCACTCCCTTTTGCTTTTTTTTTTTTTTCCTCTCCACCTTATCTTCCTCCCACTCTTACAAAGGCTACTGCTGGCATCCCATTGCATCTTCTTGCATTCACACACTGTACCACAGAAAAGATCCAGCCATCAAGACCTTAGAAAAACCTCTCGGCGACTCTTTAAAATCCTGAGATCCCATCAAGTAGGAAATTGCATTAAGCCGTCTGGCGTGCCAACAAGACAAGAGCCCGCAGTTCAACGGCAGTACTTCAACCTTAAGGTGTTAATTAATCGAGAAGTACTGCTTGTTGCCAACATTTGAAACGCAAAGTACAGATTTTCGAGAGTGCTTGCTGAGCTTTCTTTAAGAGCCCGTCTTGTTTCAGAGAAGGTTTTAAAGAGAAAGAGAGAGAGAGCCTGACAATGAGACACCGCAACAGCAGCAGCAACGGCTCCGAGCCATCCGCCTCCAGACTCAGGCAGAATGTGGGTGTATGGAGTCGATCTGTGCCTCGTCTTATAAAACCCATTTCGTGAAGCACAAAATTCCAAATGGCTGTCAGAAAGCTGGTGATAAAATGCAGCCTTCAAAGCCCCTGGGCATTTGAACGGTGCTACTAAAGTCGTACCTTTAGTAATGTAGCGAAAGCTTACTTGTTTAGTTGTTTTACAAGAGACAAACGCATCGGCAAGAAAAATGAACCACTGCCTTGTGACGGTGAATGCGTCGTAAGTCAGCGCAGTTGAGCTGTCAGCAGAGAGTAATTACAGTGGACATTTAAAACGAGGGGGAAAGCTAAAAGCCCTCTCCCTCCCAAAAAGTCTTTTATGAGAGCTAAACAAAAGAGCAATAGTTTATGGTTCTGCCTCCAAGGGCTTTTTACAGTACACTCCTGTTTACTAAGCACTCATCAGTTCATCCACATCACCCTCCTCTTTCTAACCCACTCTTTCTTCCTTTCTCTCCCTCTCTCTTTCTCGCTCTCTCATGACACGACAATGACAGAAATACTTAATAGCATGTTGTTGCTAAGAAACCACCTGTCTAGATTTTTCCACATGCAGACTGAAGTGCAGTCATCTCGCTCTCTCGCGTTTTTCAAATATTTATCATTTTAAACCATAATTTCCTTATCACAACTAATATGATGCTGTGCTTCAAACAAGTGAAGAGTACCATTGAATTGACTCTTTACGTCGAGGAGAATAATTCTACAGAGTAAGGAATGCTTGGGTTTTGCTCTGGAGGATCACCTGGAACGCTTGCTTTTTTCTTTGAAAGTGAAGACAGAACACATTTCTACATCGATGACGTAATCAGATGTTGTTGATAACCCCAATTATCTGGAAATTGCTATATACCAATGTATTCTGAGATCAAAGCATCCATACAGGGGACTCTGAGAAAGCAGGAGTCTGAGAAATCTGGCCTAGCTCTCTCTAGGTGGGTCAGCTTACGTCCTCCTAAACCTAGCAGCATCATGCGACATTGGGGAATGCAAACAACTGGGTGGGAACTAGATATAAATATATATTGATGATATAATGCTAAAGATCATGGAAGTACTTTGAAACAACCATGCCTGTATACATTGTGAGGTGTTATCGGGTCAGTGAGGTTCAACACCAGCAAGTTGGAGCAAGGCCTGATAGTGTGTACCAAATGGTGGGATGTTACATTTCCAAACTTTTGCAGACTTTTTACCATTTTGAAGTGCACAGTGTCATGCGTGTAACAGAAATATGTAATACTAGGTAATACCCTCCACAGTGGCAGTAGGTTGTAAATAAACAGACAAGCAACTCTGGCAGCCCGTAGATCTGTGCAGTGTTTACAGAGCCACTAAATCATAAACCATAGTGTTTCTATTAATAGCTGAAATGTGATCCTGCTTAAAAAAATTATTAACATTTCCTAACCTTTAAAAAACGCTTTTATTGTGGTCATTTCTGCCTTGGCAGCGCCTTCTCAGGTTCAACTGTGCTACAGGAATGGATGATGTGTCCGTGTACTGTTGCTTTTACTCACAATATGCAGATCAGTAAATAAATAGTACCGCCCTCCTGCTGACGTCCAACCATCTGCGTCTCACCACTATCAAAGGCACACTGCTGCTGCTGCAGCTTAGCCAATCAGCTCTCACTCCAGCCCTGCCTCTAAACCAATACATCAACCAATGCCTCTCGCAAACTAATGCTCCCATTTTTTTTTTGCTTTTTCTTCCCCCAAATTCGAGCTGAGGGAGGAGTCAGCAAAAATCAAGGGGTTTAGTTCCCCTTTAAGCTTCCACAGTTTATGGCACAGGGTTGTCAAAACATTGGCAAAAGATTGTAACGTTATAACGCTGCCAATAAGAAAAGAACCAAGATATTACAACTGAAAGGTAAACCAATCAAAAATTCACCTGAATTGCTGTACCCCTACCATGGAAAAAAGTTAGAAACAAAGGAATCTTTCCATGTTATCAGTGCCCATTACCTCACGGAACTGGCATGTGCAAGTCGAGCACCACACCTGCAAGTTTCCACTGCGGGATACACTAACATGGCAGCTCTATCCAACCAGGTAAACTCCCCTACACCGTTGACTCTTTGGAACAGGTGTGGAGACACTCCCCTCTCAAGTGCTGTTTCTGCTGAGGACTCAACAAGTCATACCCTGCCCGGCGCACAGCAACAGGTACTGTTTATCCACACACCCCTCCCTTCACAATCCCTTGCTTTGTGAAGGGCTGCCAACAACTTGCAGGACTTGGCTGGCGTAGGGTGATTTTCGCTCCCTCCCTTGCTCAGGAGGTCGGGTCTGGCAAGCAGTGGGTGGCTTAAGTTCAATGCTTTAAACAGGTGAAAGCCAACTCCCCACCACCAGCCCTTCCTCTAGCCTTGCTTCCCTCTGCTTTTTAGATCTTTGCAAGATCTTTGGGTTACATTTATATGTAGGTGATCCAAAATTGACAAATTGACACAATCTCGACCATACCCTAAATGCCTAATGGCCTCAGTATACTTCTTGCAGAGAAGGTGCTTGCTTGGCTTCGGCTTCATGCACGTGGAATCAGGGCAAACTCTAAAACAACACCTGTGATGGACAAATAGTCAGGTGGATTTTGTTTTAAAGGAAGAATGCAGAGGCCTTAAGAGTGCTTTCACACTTTCCTAGCCTGGTCTGGACCTTCTGACTTCAGGTGGTCCAAACAAAAGGTCTAAAAAAGGTGCAGAACAGTAATAATGTGGTCCAATCATTAGAAGTGGTTTCAGTCCAGACCAACTTGACCCATGGTTCAGTTTAATTGCAATGTTTTAAAAAACTGAAAGTCTGAAAAAATGGTTCAGACATGCAGAACAAATCCAAGAAGCTGAGGCCAGCTATGGCCTCTTGTTAAACAATAGAAGAAGAAAAAGAACCGGTGCTGTGCCGAAATCTGTATGCTCTTCACACAGCCTCTTGTGATACTGCAGAATGGGTCAACAGATTACATTAGTGACTCCTGTATCTACTGTAACTGTAGACTGACCCTCATTTATTAAGAAATAAAAGTAATCAGAGGGTAATCTGTTGCATCCATTCTGCTGCATGGCGCATGTTCACTTAAAGGAGTTGGATTCTGGTAGGGAGGCACAACAAACTCGAAAAATTGACAAGCTGCCAATGCCCAACGTGTAACATCCCTTCCCCTTCAACAAACCAATTATCAAATATCAATCAATGTCAAGTATAGGTAGATGCAGTCTATGTATAGCATGAAGACAGGGCGTAGTAAAGTTTTTTAGTGCTCTCAGTCACTACAGAACAGTCACTGCAGTGTGAAACCTAAACTAGCTGTACAGATATGGTCTGGACTTTTACGTGGGAAAATGCCTGGGAAAACGTCTTAAGCTAAAAGACAATGGAAGTTTGCATTGCAGCAACTAGCGTTGTGCAACCTGCATACCTAAGTCGCACAGACAGATGTTAAGTAAGGATAAAACTATGCATCAGAAATGTTAATAATGTAATTAATCCCCTCCCACTTCTCAGCTCTACTCTCTTCACTAGATGAAGCAACAGCCTGAACAGAGTCCTCGTTTTTCTTCATTCAAATTTGCATTCAGCATCATAAATCAAATTGAATCGTGGGTGGAGTGCAGAGTTACACCCCTTTGTTGCATAATCTCAAACAGACTTGTGTATGAGTAAGCAGTCACCTTCAAGCCTCAAAGACTTTTATCTGTACTTCTGACCAAGAGTTGTTTAATAGCTCCTACTGTGTTAACAGGCTTTGGGCAAGACAATCAAAGAGCGAATCTATCAAAAACACTCGATCACTTGATCACAAGTCTTACTGACATAGCATTTGTAGATTCTGCCTAGATGGGGATGTACACTGACTGCCAACAATCTAGACCAGGAAGTAGTATCATGTCCCATGACTTTTGCTAAATCCAAGAAGAGCTAAAGAATGCTGCATTGACCTACAGTATATATGCATGTCTCTGCTCCTGCATTGAATGTGGATGTGATTTATGCCAGAGGTGCTTGTCTGTTTGCAAGGACAACTATAGCCAGACACTGCCGTTCATGATCATTCCCACCCACTGCACTGTCCACTGTCCACTGCACTAACATTAGCCAAATTGAAAGAGAGTGAAACTCTCATAATTAATGTTGCTTTGCCATGAGAATGGTTTCCAGTGTTCAGCCTAACTCACAAGATTACATCTTACATTGTATACAGGTGTGGGTATTCCCAACGCTGTTGACCAATATAAGACTATCCTATGACTATCCTATGACTTTTGGCATGTTGTTAATGTCTGAAACTGTTCTAAAAATGAAATAAAACTTCAACATGTACTTTGATGCAGTATAGGCCTGTCACAATAGAGATAAACAATATTATTGTATTATTAATTTTATGATCATTATGGGCCAATGAAATAAAGCTAAAATTATAGCATAATAATGTTGCTAAACCCTTTTTAGAGAAGAGTAATGATTTGTAATCATTAAGAGCGTTCAGACATTAACTTACGAATATGAAAAGTTTAAATATCTGCAATATATAGAACATAAGTCTACATACTCTCTCAGTAAGATTAATAAGACATTTGTTAAAAAATGTGTAATATGCAGTTTAGCCTAAATTACTTTTATACTAATTAATAATTATTAGTTTATTAGTATATGTTTTGACATATCACCAAGAAATTATCGTAATTAAACCAAGTTATCGCAAAAATACACTGAAATATCCTGATATTGTTATATCATATCACCCACCTCTACTTTCTATCTATTTAAAAAGTGGTGAGGTTATCCACAAAGACACCCAACCATGCTGACCCCATGGTGCACCACCCAACACACTGCTGTGCAGAGTCAGGAAACAGAGAGGCTGACTCACACTGAGGGCCTCTTATCACACACCCCACCACTCTGCAGGTTTACCTCCAGGCAGGGAGTGCCCTGTGTGTGTATGTGTGTGTGTGTTTATATGTTGTTTAAGTGTGTGTATGAGTGATCGCAAGCGTGTTCAAGCACAACGGGCCTTAAGAGGAATTCATACACACACGCGCACACACACACACACACACACACACACACACACACACACACACACACACACACAGACTGTGTTTAAACACACATACACACACCCCTGCAGTCAGGTGTGAGTCACAGCACTGCAGTTGGCGTTTCTCTCCCCTGTGCTATGATTATTTGACCAAATCATTTGAACAGCTCACTCTGACCATCTCAAAATCCATCACCACTGACGCCTATGCAGCACAGTGTGAATCACACAAACACACACAGACAGACCACAAACCTGATCCACTACCTGACGTGTGTGCCTGATAACTATATTTTTTGGATGATGTATTGTCCCAGAAATAATTGCAGTACAGGACTCTGTCAATATGATCATTTTATTCTACTAAAACAGTAATATCAACATAACCCACTTGCAATCTATTAAAGAAAAACTGTGAATCTTTTATTACTAATACTTAAGAATTACAATTGGAATATTTAAGATATACTGCTCTGAAAGTAAAATAAGAAACCTGTGATTATAAACCAGGGTTATTCCACCAAATACTGATTTCTAAACTCTTAAAACTTTATGAATATGAACTTGTTTTCTTTGTATTATTTGAGCTCTGCATCTTTTTTGTTATTTCAAGACTATGAGCAGATATAAAGCTGTGACTGTCTTAATATCATATTGTGCTTTGTTGGCTTGCCTGTTGGGATGATAAAAATTGTTTTCATTGTTTAATAAATATATTTTTTAATTATACTTTTGTAATTCTTGTAAACACTCAACTATCAGTGAGTAATAAAGATCAAGGAGAACACAAACAAACAAACTAAAAAGCATCGAGGCTACCGTTTCAAGCCCACCAAGGCCTGCTGTTAGAATAATGGCTACATCATTCCAAGCCTGCTGAGATCCCACTTTAGCATCACAGCTAAATCGCTTAAAGTCTGCCAAAGCCTGGCCATTACCATTGTGCCTAAACTGCTGCTCCAAACCTGCTTAGACCTGCCATTAGCATTGCAGCTAACATGCTCCAAGCCTGTCAATGCCTGGCCATTATTATTTTTCCTAAACTGCTTAAACCTGCAGTTAGCATTGCAGCTAAATCACTCCAAGCCTTCCAATGCCTGTTCTAAGCATCCTGACCAAATACAAAAATACCTGTAGGATATTTACTTTATACAGCAATTAAAATTTTGCTCAGGTTTTGTGGTGTCAAAAAATATTTCGATGCATCATTACCAAAATAAAATTAATATATTAAAAATGTTTTAAACATAAGACAACATACCACCTCTTTGACAATTAACACTTGGGTAAGAGCCATGTCCATATTTTGTACATTGAGTTGATGACATAACAGACTAAAGTGACTCAAATCTGATTTTTTGCTCAATGTGGCCTTAGATCAGATTTTTTCATGGCTGTGTAAATGTGCAAAATCAGATTTTTTCAAATCAGATATCGTTCACATTATACGCAGATGCAGGTCACTTATATTTGTGAATGTAATCCCTCAAGATTCAGATTTCAGCAATGTGGCTTGTAATGTGAACGTAGCCTTATTGTGACAGGTATAATGACACCCTACTGATTTACTCACATTAAAAATTTCTCTAAAAAAAACGGAAACAAACTCGAGATGAGTCTCATAGAGAGGTCACCACTACCTACAGCAGCGGAATGTACCTGAAATAAGCGGTTACTGGAGGTTTACGTCCATCTCACTCCACCCTCCCCCTCAGTACCCACACTGCTGAGCTAGACTGGCACCAACCAAAGCCCTAAGACTTCCCAAAAAGCTACTGCGCAAGCTGCACCATATCATGCCACAGCTTAACTGATCCCAGTACTGTTCCACCTGTGTCAGTAATAAAATATCCAGTGCACAGTGCAGTGTGAGAAGCTGAAGAGGCCAGGTGAGCTGTGATCACGGTGAAGAAGCGAGCAGTCAGTAGCTCTGCAGACTTTCACAAGCTCTCTAGCTAAATGCAGAAGGCAACACCCTGATCCAGGGACACATCCGCCTGGCCTTGATCCCTCAGAATAGTTTCTTTGTCCTCGTTTTAGGTGTTGGACTTCAGGTGGCCTATTTAACAGGCTTATGGATCACAGGAGAGGACATTAATCCAGCGGGGGAGGAAGGTTTGGGCTTCTTTTCCTTCAGATAGGTTGTGTGTTGGTTACGTGGAAGAAAGGAAGGAAGCAGCAGCAGCAGGGAATGTACAGAGGGTACATACAGAGTGGATGGGTGGGTGGACTTTATGGAGTTAGAGAAGTAAGTGCCTGAGGGCAGAGTTGACTGAACCTGTTGCAACCCAGCCAGGTCTAACGGTGGAATGAATGATCTGCCTGCCTCTGGAGTTTGAGCAAAAACGAGAGCCTAAAGCCTGTAATGGGCAGAAAGTCAAGATGAAAAGATATTGGGTGGGCTGATTTTTTCAAATATATTCTACGTTCCAATGCCTAGGCTCAATTTCTCTGACCATACATCTTTTCACAATTAAGGATATTTAAAAACTGCTCACACTCGGCCAAGAAATGCAGCATTTGTTCTAATTTGAAGGACGTAACTTGTGTATCCTTCGCAGACCCAACTCAGCTATAGATATCAATCGATTAAAACATTGCCACTGGCTTGATACTAGCGTTTGAAAGGTGATACTTTTATTTCAGTTCCTCTACATTCAGTAGATTCTGTCACCCCAAACTAACATTGGTAGTGGAACTGAACTACTAATTTAATTTCAGTCCTTTTACATTCAGTACATTGCTCCATAACACATGCATTTGTGTTGGAATTGGATCAGTAGGTTCTACATTCAATACATTGCCCCATACTAGCAACAGAATTGGTTTTAGATTGTTGCCTTAGATTCAGTTTCCTCTACATTCAGCATGTTTAACACTACTAGCGCTGAAATTGGTTTTGTATCGATACTTTAGTTAACGTTCTCCGACGTTCAGTTTTGCCCAATTTTGACATTGGCATCATCAGATTATTTGAATTAAGGAACAGTTCCATTTTTTTTTCTCCCCTAGCAGTACACGATATAGACAAAATAATAAAAAATATCAAATATCTTAATATTGATGTGAAACATGATAAATTAAAATCTAAATTACCTTAGAACCATTATATGTTTTTTTTTCTGGCATTTGGTTTGGCTGCACTTGTATACCACTCGCACTAGGCCGAGAAATGCTGCTAGCATTCGTCCCGAATTGAAAGACGCAACTGATGTATCCTTCGCAGACTCACAACACAGCAACAGATATTACCAATACAAACATTGATACTGGTATCGAATTGATTCTAGCATTTACATAATGAAAACTGAACAGCATAACAAAGCAATTATACACCTTTAAAGATAACAAAATATGAATTAATCATAGTTTGAGAATTATCTAACCTACTTTTCTTGCTTGACCTACTGCAGTCCACACTGTGCGTATGGAGTCGCAGTTCTTGAAGCATTAGTCTGCCTAAAATACTGTTTACTGCTATAACCTATATCTGAACAACCATACAAATAAACACTACAAACAATACATACGGTTATTAAACATTGTTGAGGTAGTGTCCATTTAGTGTACGATAAGTCGATAATGTAATTATCTTGACAAGCTTACTCTACCTAATATGAAATTGGAGAAGCTGAATTTTTAGTTGCCTAGAAAAAAAGTAGCCTAAATAGTATTAATAAAGTGAATAGCAGTGACATTGGATTGATACCAAATTGTAGTATTGGTAGTATTGCACACCAGGGAATGTTTGGAAATAAAATAAGAATAATAAA
Organism: Astyanax mexicanus; assembly: GCF_023375975.1. Taxonomy (NCBI): domain Eukaryota; kingdom Metazoa; phylum Chordata; class Actinopteri; order Characiformes; family Acestrorhamphidae; genus Astyanax; species Astyanax mexicanus. Next base: position 30,614,240 of record NC_064426.1, on the reverse strand, counting down.
TGTGTAAACAGCACAAGTTAGAACTAAATAAATGAACAATAAGCTCTTTCATAAATAAAAAAAGCTTGCCCAAGGACTCTTACTGGTGTAGCACAGTCACCCAGACTGGGAACTGAACCCCAGTCTCCCACATAATGTGGTAGCTCAAATGCAGGTGGTGTTGTTATCCACTGTGCCACACCAACCACAGATATATTAGATAGTTCTTCAAGCATTATAAAAAAAAAGGTAATTCTAAGAGAGGGTCGTGTTTTAAAGCAAATAATAAATGGTAATAAATAAAATTACACTTTTAGAGTCCTTTTCCCTAATAAAACAGATTTTGCCAGGTTTTAAAGTAATTACATATGAATTAAAAAGGGGAAAGCGAGAGGAAGAGGAAAAAACAGAGGAAAAACAGGGAAATAAGCTACCTGTGGTGCTCTTTAATCCATGTCCAAACTGTTTAACAAACCAAACAGCTCCAAAAAAACGAGATAAGCCCATATTATCAACTTCAAGAAATGATAAATACAAAACACTGCAGCTTTTACAGGAAAACGATCTGGCTAACTAGGTTAGCTAGCGTTAACTAACCAACTAGCCTTTAAAGGGGAAAAACTAATTACATAGTTAGCTAACTGCTAGCTCTTATAACACCCACTCGGCGCCTAAAAACGCGTAAAAACAACGTTATTATTCATATTCTTTACATTTCTCAGCCCCCAAAATCCCCAACAGACCCTCAAACCCCCCCCAACACCCCCCAGAACGCCGTTTCACCGCCTCCAAGAAGTTGGCATCCAACTAGCCGGCTAACCGCCTCCACTTTACCTTGTAGATATTCTCCGTAACGCGGTTAACCTCGTCGGTTCGAGACATGGCGAGTTCTTCAGTCCAAACCATAAACAAGCCTGAAGAGAGGACGGGTTATCCGTAACGAGCGCTTCCTCGCTGCCCACACGGAGCTGGGAGAGTCGGGTGGGCTGGCCTGCGGACCGTGGTGCCTGTGTGCGGAGGCTGTTCCCCGGCTGCTCGGCTGCGCTCTCCCCGCTCGGAGCTGCTCTCTCACAGCTGAAGTGAACGGGCGCCCACCGCGCGGCAGTAATTGAAGCAGACAGCTCTCTCAATTTGCCCGAGTCCCGCCCCCTCTCCTTAACTCCTCCCGCGGGGCGGGGCCTCGCCTACCTGTCCGCGTTTTCTCCGCCCTCCGTGTTGCATAGCAACTATGGGACGTGAGAGCAACAGTGTGAACAGATTCAAGTGGAAAAATAAATAAATAAATAACAAACTAAAAGCATAAAGCTAATATATTAACCATAATTGTAAAGGTCTTATCATTTCAAACATAGATAGATTCATATAGAGATTTATAGATATAATTATAAACATTTTCATAGATAGATTCATGGACATATTAATAAATAGATTTATAGACTGACAGACTGACAGATTCATAGAACGATTCATATATGGACAGACTGTCTGTTGGTCAGTCTGTTGCTGTTTGGTCGAACATCTATTCATGTTAGAATCTATCTATGAATCTGTCAGTCTGTCTGTCTGTATATAAATCTATCTGTCAGCTGGTCTGTCTGCCAGTCAGTCTGTCTGTCAGTCAGTCTGTCGCTTATTCTGTCTCTCTGTGTATTGGTCAGTCTATAGGTGTTTGGTCAAACATGCATTTAATTATCTGTCTGTCTGTCAATAGATACACTGATAGATGTATAGACAGACCGACAGATTCATAGATAGGTTCATAGATGGGCCAACAGACAGAGAGACAGACAGACAGACTAACAGATAGACTTGGCGACAGATAGATAGATTCATAGATAGATTCATAAACAGACAGACTGAAAGATTCATAGATAGATTCATAAATGGACAGAGAAAACAGACTGGCCAACAGAAAGAGAGAGAAGCAGACAGACTGACCGACAGACTGGCTGACAGATAGATAGATTCATTAATAGATTTATAGACAGACAGATGGACAGACTGGACGGACAGATTCATAGATTCATTTAACAGACAGACAAACAGATAGATAGATTTAAACATAGATATTTGACCAAACACCAACAGACTGACCAACACACAGAGAGACAGATTGACCAACAGACTGACTGACAGACAGACTGGCTGACAGATAGCTAGATAGATTTATAGACAGATAGACAGACTGACAGATTCATAGATAGATTCAAACATAAATAGATGTGTGACCAAACACCAACAGACTGACCAACAGACAGACAGACAGATAGACAACACACTTTTGTGTTCATTTTTACTAGAAAGTTGATGTCACTGGTGTTATGTCTTATTCATGTAACACCAGTGACATCCTGTGACACCAGTGACTGTAATCAGTGATAATGACACTTGCAAAAACTATATGAACATTTAAATTCAAATAATGTTTGAATAATACTTTTTTTTTTTCATTTTTGCAATAAAATTGCATTTTTGAAAACATCCACGCATTCCACATCATTATAAATATCATTTCTTTTACCACAATTGAACTGAGCTGATTTTTAAACCATTGCCATTGAAAAGGTTCATTTCGTTAAATGCCCTGCTTTGTGGTGTTGTGCCTCATTACACATTGTGTAGGTTGGAAGGCACTTCAGAATAAAAAAAATGTTTTGCATTGATCGTCTAAAACCAGTCACAGAGGGGTGGGGTGGAGAATATTTCCATAATCAAATTATTTTGGAGGCAAAATCCAGAGGCTGCTGTGAAATGTGACTCAGCTTCACACATTTAACCAAACCATCCCAGCTCCAAACTAATGACTGAACTCTAATGTCAAGGACGAAATTTTTAGAAGCTTATTTAGGACTAAAATTTGAAAGGCATCTATAATATAACATGGTAAATATACTTAACCTCTTTATAACTAGCCTTAATAAAAAAAACAAAAAAACATTTATTGACCATGTTTCCATTGTTTTCCATCTTTACTATTGTTTGTTATTTTATTGTTCAAGTATCAATGAAGAAATAGACATCAAAATGAAACATAATTTAGATGTTGTTAATGTAAAAATGAGTGCAATTACAAAAATAAATATCTGAATGGTCAATATATGGTTATTTCTGGGAAAGACTCAAAAAATGGAATTACAGTAAAAAACAGAATTTTAATTTTACCCCAGGAAGCTCCCTTCAAGTTGCTCAAAATTTTTATCTATTTTTTCCCCCAACAAGAAACACAGTCGACATTACTAGTGTTCCGAATGAAGAGTAGTAATTAGTGTTCTCCTGGCAAAGACTGGGACACTGGAACACTTGTGGGTGGAAGAACAATGTAAGATGCCCACAACTAAGTGTGAGTCTCAAGAAATCTGTTGTTCAGAGAAGTTAATACAGCTTACTAACTGCAGCCATGGATGGATACTGATACTGAGGTCTTCTGATTATCTGATTAATCCGACTATTGACGTCTACATACACACAGCAGGTAAAAGCTGCCCAAATTAAAGATTTTTTAAACTGTTCACACTGTCTATTTAGCATGGTGGGGTTGTAGGTTAACTAAGTTAAGTAAAGCTAAGCTAAGTAAACAAAACTGTAATTCTTAAGAAAAAAAATGAGTGCTGGATGTTAATCTAATCAGACGTCTCTCCTGAAAACTGTTCATTTGGGTGAGTGAAGCACTTCTGTTTATTTACAGTAAGCTTAGATTTCTAAATTTCCACAAAAGCTGCCACATTATCAGCTAACTGCTAGCACTATGCTGCCTGACAGCCCTACACTGAGGAACCCTGAGTATTAGCTAGCTGTTCAGGCTACAGTCAGATATACTTGCCTCTGAATGGCCAAAGAGCTAGTGCTTAGCACGGTTAATGGGTAATGCTAATACTACTCCAGCAGTGCTAGCCGGGGTTAGCAGCAGGCTACAGGCCGATAACACTCACCTCTGAACGGAAAAAAGCTAGCGCTTAGCCTGGTTAGTGGCTAATGCTAATGCTGCTCAAGCAGCACTGGCCTTGGTTATAAGCAGGGTTCATACACACTTTAATCAATACATGTTCATGTTTTTTTTTCATGACTTTTCCATGCCTTCATGGCAAATTTTCAAGACCATACGATTTTTTAAAACAACAGTGCAGACATGGACAATAAAACCAAAAATCAACTAAAATTACAATTATAATTGATTATAGTAGGACTAAAATAAATCTGATAAAATGTTGACACACAATTTTTAATAATAAAATGTGTCAGATTCTGAGAGCTCTATTGCGTATTACTGAATAAACTCTGAGCTGATGTATTTGCTAGCTTAAAAAAGATTTTCTATATCGAGAAACGTAAACACAAAGATTTGTTGACCAAAATTTCCATGACTTTCCCAAAGGTTTCTGGGTATTTTTATTTTTCTAAAACTTATCCAGGCCTAGAAATTGCTATTTTCAAATTCAAAGAACTTTTCCAGGTTTTTCATGACCGTACGAACTCTGTATAAGGCGCACTGACAATTTATGAGGAAAAAAAAGGATTTTAACTGCGCCTTAAAGTGCACAAAAATTGTCATTTGATGCTGCACCCAGATTCTGTAATTTCTGAGCAATTATATTTTTTTAAATTAGTTATTAGTCCTCAAGAATGCACCTCTTACCTAAAACAAACAAACAAAAATCCTCAACATTCCTCTCTACTTCATTCAAGCTCTTTTAATAAGATTAAAATCTAATTTTAACACTCATTACAAAAGGGACTGGATTACCTGCTGTGTGGAAATAAACAAACAGACACACACAATATCAAAACTGCACGCTTTATTAACGAGAGCAGAGAATTACACAACATACCAAAAGTGTCTATACAGCACAGCAAAGTCAGGTACTTGTTACCTGTTACAAGAGAGAACTGAGTCATTTATAAATAAATTATTTCAGAATTACAGTACAAATTGAGTATGGTGTAAGATGCTTGAAGTTTTATAACGCCACCCCCTCCCCTCCCCACCTTCTGCTCCCCATTCATAAATAAAACTTGGTCATTTATACAGTACATACTGAGCAATGCTGTAAAACTGATCTGCACACATTTACTTTAAAATGAAAAAAAGAAAAAAAAAAAAAAAAAAAAAACATTCTCATGTGGATTACAATATTTCCACACTATATTTCCATGTATATCCACTTCATTTCCAGATATTTCATCAGAACTGTCAGTCATACCCAGGGACCAGTGCAGGTATCCACTAGGGGCTCTAAAGCTGATAAAGATCCCCCTGGTGGTCATGCTATTACAGCACAATACTGAAGAGCAAATCCTTTCCTCATCAACACTGATATGGATGTACAAAGCAGAAAAGAAAAGGTCAGATGTTTCTTTTTTTCATCTGACATTATCTTTAAAATATATTATGCTAAGAAACGTAATAAATAATCTTTTACATCAGCAGAAATCATATTGTGCAAATACTTGCAGTCTACAACAATAAAAATACATTTCCAGGGGTCCAATACTGTCAACGACCCTGATCACTTCATGTATTTCGAAGATCTGGATTAGGATTATCTTTATCTTGCCAAACTACATATTATTACTACATATTTAAATAAAAATGCACTGAAACAAAAATTATGTTTTCTTCTGGTTTGTTTAAAGATTGAATCAACTTCCTGTGATTCGTCTAAAAGTCTGTACCGTCTAGAAAAATGTTTCACAAAGCAGGCAAACCAGATGGAGAACACCTCTTTTGGTCGGACCAAACTCTGATCTTTTATCCCGGACCATGGTTCACGGCCCCTTTAACACCTGCTACTTTGGTTAAGACCAAAACTTAAAATCTGAAGGTCTAGACCAAACAAGGCAGGTGTGAAAGCATTTCGCTATTCAAAGAAAATGCTATTACAAAAAAAAATTAATTTTCTTTACCATGTTTAGATTTTGTTTTCATGTAAAAAAATAAGTGCAATAAAAAAGAATAATGGTCGATATATGGTTATTTCAAAAAAGGGAATTACAGTAAAAACAGAAACTTAACACACATTCTTTTTTTGAATAAAAGATAAAGATTTGCTGACAGTGGAGTGGGTGAAGTGCAAATGCTAGCAGTTAAAATCTTATCAGAATACAATCCAGATATACTGCTCACATAGTAACCAGGTGTAAACAGGGTCAAAGCTGCCTAAAAACATATACAGCTCTGGAAACAAATAAGAGACCACTTAATGATGATGTTTTTCCTTGATTTTACCAAATTGAAAACCTCTGGAATATATTCTGCACCAGGAGTGACAAAGTTATTCAAAAGCAGTGTGTAAGACTGGTGGAGGAGAACATTCCAATATGCATGAAAACTGTGATTAAAACCAGGGTTATTCCACTAAATATTGATTTCTGAACTCGTAAAACTTCATGAATATGAACTTGTTTTCTTAGCATTATTTAAGGTCTGAAAGCTTTGCATTTTTTGTTATTTCAGCCATTTCTGAAACTATAAATAGCAAAATCAGAGAAACTGATTCAGAAACTGAGGTGCTCTCTTATTTTTTTCCAGAGATGTATAAATATATTTCAAATTCTTTGCAACTAAAAGCAACAGATGTTGCTGTCAAATATAAGTCAACATAAAACTGAACCAAATCTGACATTTCAACCTTATCATTTGGGTACAAACAAAAAAAACATTCTTCGAATCCATCCTTCATTCAACATAAATCCAACATTTCTCTTATCATCAAATTAAAATAGTTAAAATTGGTGCTGATGTACCTTCAAGACAAATGAAGCTTCATAAACAATGGACAAAAAAATAAATAAAGAAGGGAAAAAAGTGTACTTGTGCTCCACTAATGCTCAGATCAAAGAGAAGAAGAAGTGACATGTGAGGCTGATTATGTGTGATCAAACCGTTCTTCGAGACAGTGGGGCGTCACTACGCTGCCAGCATCTCTCCATCCTGCTTGACTCCCGCTGCTTTTTTCTCTGAAAAATAAAAACGACAGAAACATAAGAAAGTGGTAGTAGGAATCACCCTCTAATGATATTATGGCAGATAATAGCAGCTAAAGTGCTGCATTTCACCACAATGGAGTCAGTAGTACCCTTCTCCTCTTTAGGCAGTGTGGGCAGGGGCTCAGCAGGCACCTCGGGAAGTGAAACATCCTCATCCTGAAATAGTGAAACAGATAAGAGTCCATGACTCCTATAGAAAGAAGGTAGCACCATGTACTTTAGATAAAAGATTGTCATGATACCAGTGTCACAACTCTTTGCACTCGCCACAGTCAGACACCAATTAGCTGATACTAAGCTTTAAGTTTTCGAATACAAATTGCACTTGTAAAAGTTGGTTTCTGTTACATTCGTCGAGGTAACTCTTGCTCTTTCTTTCCTGGAGTATTCCTGATGAGAGTCAGTTCTACCATAACCGATTTGATGGTCTTTGTGATAACTGCACTTGAGAATACTTTCAAAGTTCTTGAAATCTTTTAGATTGACCGACCTTCATTTCTCAAAGTAATTTTTTCTTTACTTAGTTGAGTAGTTCTTGCTTCTCATAATATGGATTAGAACATTATTTAATAGAGCTATTCACTGTGTACCAACTCTACCTCTTTACAACTTTACAACTGATGCTCTCAAACACATTAAGATCAGAAAAATTCAAGTAATTAACTTGACTGAACACCATTCCAGGTGACTCTACCTCATAAAGCTGACTAGAAAAATCCAGCCAAGATGTACAAAACTGTCATCTAAACAACATGTGCTACTTTTAAGAATCTAAAATATAAAACATATTCTGGTTCTTTTTTGTTCACTAAATAATTCAATATGTTTTTTTCATAGTTTAGATGACTTTAGTATTAATCTACAATGCAGAACATTTAAAAAATAAAATTGAATAAAAAAACCCACTGAATGTAAGGTGTGTACAAACTTTTGACTGCTATTTCATGGAGGGAAGCTCAATCCAGTGTCACGTGTGTACCAGGAATACACCATAGAGGGCATAACCACCCAAAGTGGTCAGCACTTTTAACCCAAAAAAGGTTTAAAAAAGGTGAATTTACCAATTCAAACGCTTTAATTACATGTTTTCCATTCCACATAACTAGTTCTGTTACGATTGCTAGAACAAACTGTTAAAATTAAAATGACAAGTTATGAAATTGTTGTTGTAGCATTTATGTTGCATTAAGATTTTAACCATAAAATCTCAATGTAGGACTGAGCTGAGAACCCACCTGAGTGATGGCCTCCAGCTCTGCGAGCACAGCCTCCTCGTCCTCCTGATTCAGGGAGCCAGCAAGGATCTCGTCAACTTGCTGCAAGAGTACAATTAACAAAGGTCACTGGCTCAGCTGGGCCGCTCAGAACGGGCAGATTGCAGGGAAATGGTGATTGAGAGAGGCATTTGTATCTGCAGGAGAATGTGAACTGCATTTGAAATGAAAGAAAGCAAAAACAAACAAACTAACCTTCTGATATTGTATGGCCTCCTGTGTCTCCTCCATTATCCTCTCCACCTCTTCAATGGACAGGACCTACAGTAAGAAGGAACAATAAGCAGGACATTTTGTTGTAAAAAGTTTTTTGAGCTACTAAATTAAAGGGGACTTTTTTTTTACACAAGCATGGGCTATACAAAACATGCTCATAGTTCAAAGTTCTTTGCAAAAATCACAAAAGAGATCTCACCAGCTGTATTCTTGTTATTTTTGAAAGTGTTTACATCTCTCTCGTCTGCTGACTTGCCACAGACAACAGGTACAGATCCCTTCCTCAAACAAAGTCTGCTGGCTAATCCTGCTCTGTCTAAGATTCTTAACAAAAATGACCGAAATGGCATTTCTTCAACTACAATCTAGTAGATAAGGCTCTGGTGGGGGTTGATGGGTGGGAAGTTTTCTTATTGTGATGTCACAATTAAGGAGACATCCAAACGGTGTAGAGAAGCATGTGATTCCTGAAGCCAAACTCTTTCAACTGACTCACAGAAAACGAATGGACGGCATTTGAGACCCAAGTGGAAATACAAAAGTATTTTTTGCATAATATGCCCGCTTTAAAGTAAGTAAACAAACTTATAAATGAGAAGATATATTTAAATTTTATATTCAATTTAGCCATCCAGCAATAACAGTGTAACATATGCACATATCTTCTACTCCACCTACCCAGAGAGATCAAGACCATTTGTCTCTCAGGCTCCAGCTGCTGATGGCAAGCAGCATGACCCAGGATTTAGTAGTCCACTGGACCACCAGGGGCCCCAGGGTATGTTAAATTTAAAGCATAGTATGCCTTTATGCATACTGTATGCATTAGACTGCAAAACTGTGAAAATTATGTGTTTAAATCTTCAGTACTTGAACACCTAAAACTATGTGCTTACCTCATGCATTTTCTTCAGGCATTCATTGCCAACTTTCAGCCCTTCTAGGACCGTGACTTCAATCTGAGCGAATTCAAGGTCTTGAACCTGCAAAAATACACATTTAAATATTACACACTGACTGAAATCCTGCATTTTGCAACATTACAGCCTAACAAAGTATGGAAGACAAATCTATTGGAGTAAAGTCTCATAGAGTGAGTGGCAGAGGACTCTTACCATACGCTCTATGTTGCTTATCTGGGTCTCAGTCTTGTCCAAAAGCTGGTCCTGATAGCGCTTCTTCTTGAGCAATAGAATAGCTCTCCTGCAATTTAAGTAGAGGAATCTGATGGTTATACTTTAATCTCAACAGCTTTCAAAAAGCATGGCTCTCAAAGATTATTTTAAAAACCCAACTGCTGAAACATAGCTGGGGGGTGCTATATTAAATGAGACATGATTACAGGTGAAATTTGAACTAAAATATCAGATTTTCCTGGTTTCAAGAAGACAATTTCTGGTCATATTTCCTTCTCAGAAAAGCCAAGATCAAAGTACTAATATCAGTAATATTATAAAGTGTATTTTCACTTCTTTCTATTTTATGTCTCATTGAATCAGTTATACACACAGTACTGCCCAACTAGTGTCCTATCATTGAACATGTTGTCATGGTGTTTAGATATGGAAAATATCATCACATTTAATAAAATAAACAAATTACACCCTTACTCCTTCTTTCCATCCTTCAGGAGCTGTTTGGCTAGAAGCCTCTCTTTCTCAAGCTGCAGCGTGAGTTTCTTCTGGTACTGCTTCAGCTTATCTCGCTGCTGTTTCAGTTGCTGCTCATTGTAAACAGAGAAAAGCAGGAAAATTAAAACTGAGACAATTAGCAACCAGTTTCGCTGGCCTCGGACTCAAACTTTTCTCGGTTATGGTTGCTTAATTATGAAGCAAGTTTTGGTTTGAAATAGTGGCCAAATTGTTGAGAAGGAGAGCTAAATGGGCGGGGACTCTGGACCTGGGTCTGTCAATTATAATTTAAGGCACTTCTGTGTACATAAGAAATAAGTGACACCTTTTTCCAAATTCCTTAAAAGAAATTGTCTGATGCACAAAATGATAGACAGGTACTTCACACTTTTGATGGGCCAATGCAATAAATGATTGATAGTTGACATCTGTTGTATGATTGGCTGATGCACAAAATGATTAGCTGCAGCTACACACTTAAATCCTTATATACTAGATATTTGAGTACATTTGACGATTTTTTTTTTTTTACTCGAAAGAAGATCTAACATAGGTCTTATACTCTTAATGTAGTTTTTATTGTACCCTTGTTATCTCACCTATGTTAACTAACCTTTTTACCTGATTTTCATTTTTATTTCTTTAAGTTTTCTTTCTGCTCATCACAAACCTAAAGCTGCAGTAAAAATAAAAAACACTTTAAATATATAAATTCAATTCTTGAATAGGTGTAACTAATAAAAAGTAGGGGGGGGGGGGGGGGGGGACGGACTTATTAAGGCATGGGAATGAGATTCTAATGCGTGGACCATATCTTAACCTACCATAGGCGCTCCATAATTTTATATGACTGATGTTGACAAAATATCCCACAGGTTGAGAGCCTATCACGGCCAAAGTTAGTTTAGTTAGATGGTTAGGTAACATGTGAGGCATTGTATTTTGTTTATTAGACACATTAGGTTCGGTCGGCTGACATTTTCAAAGTTTATTAAACATTTTTCAGCAACACTGCCGGTGTGGGTAAGGTCTAGGGGGGTACATTTCCCAGCTAAGTGAAGTCCTGTGGTCAGAAATTTGTGCGTGGTTAGATGGTTTTAAAATAGCAGAATGTGAGTGTTTTTAGCTTTAGCTAACATACATATGAACTAGGACAGCGGACTAATCCGATCCCTGCTCTGGCACTACTTTACCCGAGCACAGTTCTAGCTGCTAATACACTAGCTAATCATCTTAACCAGACAGCCATATTTCATATATACCCTTATGTAGATAACTGCAAAACATTAGGTTAGCTAGTTAGCTGTGTTAGCTTGCTACATCTCTCAGTTACCAGAACGGCCCTGTCCTGCTCGGTGACTCGACTCGGGCGTCCCTTTCTGGCGAAAACGTTTCCCATGGCAAAGCAACATCCCCGCCACTCTGCTCCGGCCCTTCCCCCGATAAACACCGCTCAGCTCCTCCCGCTGACAGGCATCCCAGCCCCGGTACTGCGAGTTTATCCCTCCGCTCTCAGTTAGTTAGCACACTGACGCTTTGCTAAGCTACTGTCAATTAGCCGCTCAGCCCCGACCGCATTACACACAACACCACACAGGGCATAGATACACACACACTGACCTAAGATCAGATCACTCTGGCGGCGAACCCGCCCACAATCAGTACAAAGCTGATCCCAGATCAGAGCCGCTACACACCCGGTTACCAGGTGAAGGAGCTTTCAAAATAAAAGTCCGTAACATAGCTATATTAAAAGTCCAATACAGTGTATAATAAGATTTCTTTCTTCTTGCTTCTTTTTTCGTTCTTCATTCAGTTCTTTATTTTTTTCTTACTTTCTTTTACTATTCTGCTTCGACTTCCTGACTTTCATTTAATGTGTTTTTCTTTTTTTTTCTTTTAAGGTTACTTCTTTATATATATATATATATATATATATATATATATATATATATATATATATATATATATATATATATATATATATTCTGTCTTATAAAAAATAATCGTCCTTATATTTTATTAATTGTTTCCTTATTTTTTTAATTAATTTTCTTTCTGTCTTTAAAAAAATCCTCTTTATATTTTATTTCTGTCTTTTTCTCCTTTATATTTTTTCTGGCTATTTTCTTATCTTTTTTTCTTTTTTATATATTGATCTTTCTGTTTTTTTATCTTTTTTCTTTCTGCTCATCACAAACCTAAAGCTGCAGTAAACATAACAAATATATTAATTAAACAAATATATTAATTTTGGTTTTTAATTTGTGTAAATATTTAATAGAAAAAAAGACAAAAAACAAATGTGGGTTTAGAAGCCTATTTATTTATTTGTTTAGTGCTTTAGAAAACAGGCTTGTACATAAGCAATTTATTTATTATATTAAATGTAAATATTTTATTTTTAAACACTGTTTTGTTTATATTGTGGGCTCATTATAAAGTATCTCATTCTTTTTTAAATAACTTTTAAAGGACTATACCTGTTACATAAATTATATAAATTATATAATTATATAAAATTTCATGATCAATTTACATACTGCTGTCCCATGATTTTTGGCATGTCTGTGTATGTGGGCTATAGGTGGAATGTCTCTTTAATGCTAAAAGGCTGAGTATTCACTGTGGATTACTGAGACTATAATAATTGAACGCTTTAGAAATTAGATTATTATCTTATTATGCAATGTAATTGTTTTAGCTCAATAGGAGAAAAATATCAAATCACAGAAAATAATAATAAATGGGAAAATGGGGAGGATGAAAATGGAATACTCAGGTCTCTAAGCATTTGAATTGAAGCTAATGAAATGTATTGCTTTCTCTCTCTCTCCCTCACTCTCTCTTATTTGCTCTCACTCTCTTTCATTCCCCTACTCTCATGCTATCCCTCAGTTTCTCTTCCAAGTTGTTTCTCTTTTCCACTCTTTCTTTCTTACTATCTTTCATAATATCTCTCTCTCACTCTATCTCTTTCTTCTATTTATTTTTTATTGCAGCAAATATGCTTATAATAAATGAAATTGTATTATTTGTTATTATTATATCATTAAAAATACAATTATAACTTTATTTTTTTAAGAACAGTATAAATATTTGTAAAATTATTTTTAAAAATGATGGTTGAGTCTCACCAGATGATGCTGGTCCTTGAGGTCATGCATGGAGACCGGCTTCCCTGTGCTGCATGTCGCTCCTTCAGCCACAGGTCTTTTATGCAGATACTCACAGTTCCCCTCCAATCATTCATGCACATGCTCAGCTAGCATTAGCTTTCAGTCTAGCACTGACACTCACCTGCATTTACATACTTCCAAAGCAGCCATTGTGATCAGCAGTAAAACAATTTTTTAAAATAAAATATTACATTTGATTTCAAGGCAAACATGACACATTTAACAGACAATCTTAATATAAATGATTACATTAAATTATCTGTAAATAAGAAATGAAAAAGACTGTATTGCATTTTAGAGTCATTTCCAGTATATCTATTGCTGTATGAAACAGTGTAAAAACAAAAGTGACTGCCTACTACAATTACACTAATAATAATAATATGTAATAAAAAACAATAAGCAACAATAAAACAGACCAATTCTTTATTTAATAAAGATTTACATATGTCAAATAGGCCTAAAACAAACAATAAAAAACATATAAAGACATACTGAAGGAGCAGTGCTAGCAATCAGGCTATATATTCTTCACACTATACAATTACACTCTTTACACTCTTTTTACTGGGTTCTGTCTAAAATACCATGACGTCTTGTTCAAAACTGATAGCATACCTTTTATCATCTCTCTCTCTCTCTCTCTCTCTCTCTCTCACACACACACACACATATATATATAAACAAGTTTAAATCTGATTTTAAATCTCTAGTATACGGATGTGTGTGCTGGAATCAGCATACTGTGTATACTAAAGTGTGACATAAAACATTTTAGACTTGGTTTAAACAGACAGTAGAACAACAGGAAAAGTTATCTCAGACCTGAGCTTAACATGAATAAAATGCTGTTTCTTCACATACTCAGATTGGCACCATCAATGCAGCTAAACTTTAGGAGCATACAGTTCTTACCTTTGATACAGTGGCCGTGGCTTTACAACATAAGCCCTATCCGGACGGAATTAGTTCCTCAGGGGGTCCTGGGGTAATTTTGTATTTTATGGGGGGTCCTCTGTGATTTTATTCCTGTCTGGAACAACCATGTAAGTGTTTTTCTCAAACGTCCTCTGAGAAAATTACAGGCTTTTTGCCTACTGTTTTTGCTGAACTCCGTGGTCGTCGGACGCACGTCTCTAAGTTTTATCACCTCACGTTTAATAAAATAGTTACACTTTGGGCGTGCGATTTGACGGAGATCCACATAAACACAACAGCGAGTGGAAATGGAGGAGCTACTGAACGCGATGTCATGTGACCGAAAAGCCAAAAAACTCACTGGTCCTCCTGTTTTTCAGTTGCAGTCACAGACATCCCCCTGAGAAAATAATCGCATCCAGACAGGGCTATAGTTTGACTACCATGATGAGGTAGTTTTAAATAAAACAGCCATGTAGAGATGGCATCAGTACCAGCAGGTATCAATATCTGCAGTCTGCAGGATTGCCTGTTTTTTTTTTTTAGATTATCATCACAAATTAAGTGCATCAGTTAACCTCTTCCCATACAGGAGTGGCCCTCCTACCACCCAATATGATACATTTAACATATTCGTATTTTTCCTCAACGTGTAAAAAAAGAATAAAACTCACATTTCACTCACATTTTTATGTTAAAACAAACATGGTAAATGGTTTGATTAAGCTCACAAACTCACGCAGAACAAAAAAGCACATCGTTTATCCAACAAGGCCTTGTTGGATCGTTTATACAGTGATAAAAACATGCAAGCATACAAAACACACCTTCCGCTTTAGGATGCCCCATAGGTGCTCAATTAGGTCTAGGTCTAGAGATATACTTGGCCAGTCCACAGACTGGGCTGAAGGTTTGCCTTCCAACAAGACAATGACCCTAAGCACACAGCTAAAATAACCAGGAAGTGGCTTTAGAACAACTCTGTGAGCATTTTTGACCGGCCCAGCCGAAGCCCTGACCTAAACCCAAGTGAGCATCTCTGGAGAGACTGTCTGAGAAAATGTCTGTCAACCAACGTTTACCATCCAACCTGAAGGAACTGGAGAAAATCTGCAAGGAAGAAGGGCAGAGGATCCCAAATCCAGGTGTGAAAAACTTGTTGCATCATTCCCAAGAAGACTTATGGCTGTACTTGCTCAAAATACTGCTTCAGTACTGAGCAAAGGGTCTGAATACTTGTGACAATGTGATATTTCAGATTTCAGTTTTTCTTTTTTAATACATTTGCAAAAAATTCTACATTTTCTGTCAAGATGGGGTGCTAAGTGTACATTAATGAGAAATAAAATAAACTTTTTGATTTCAGCAAATGGCTGCAATAAAACAAGGAGTGAACATTTTAAAGGGGTCTGAACACTTTCTATACTTATATAATCTATATAAGTTTTTAATGCCAGTGGTATTGTGCCATCTCTACATGCAGAGTAATTTTGTGACCCTTTTTCATTTTCAGATTTTTGATGTCACATGCAGATGTCCATTCTTCTTCTCCAAAAGCAGAGTAGGACAGCTGGAAGGCTTGTGGTGGAGCTGAAGGCTTGGGTGTGGCAAGTTTAGTTTTTTTTTTTTTTTGTTGTTGTTTTTCACATTTAGCGCTGCTCATGATTCTGATATGTTTAAATCTGAGGAAATGAAAAATACTTGAGTACATGACTGTTGATAGGGCTGATGCACGGTCAACCTGAAGATTTCAGAGTCTGAGCTGCATTGTTTCAGTCTGGCGTGCACGCAGCCCACGAGAAATCCTTTCAATAGTTTATTCTTCACCAGCTGTGAATCTTCAGTTCCTCCAATCAGGACAGAGAAACAGGAACAGGCTTAATCCATATTCAGCTCCGCCCTGGAATAAATACAGATGAGGAGAAAATTCCACAGCGACTGACGCTCCTTCCTTCACACGTGGAAGTCTCTTCCAAAGTGTCTGATCTGGGCATCAGTCATAGATAGGTAGGTGGTCCTCATGCTGGGTGAATACTGCATAGGTAGAGAAGAGAGAGAGACAGAGAAAGAGAAACAGCGAAAGAGAGAGAGAGAGAGAGCGAGAGAAAGATGAGAGAAAAGAAAGAGCAAGAGAAAAGAGAGTAAGATAGCATGAGAGCAAAATAGTGAGAGAAAGGTGTGTGAGAAGGAGACAGAGAGAAAGTGAGAGAGAGAGAAACAGAGAGAGAGTGAGACAGAAAAAGTGTGTGTGAGAGAGAGAACATGTAAGAGAGACAGAGGAAGTGTGTGAAAAAGAGAAAGAGAGAGTGAGATAGTGTTAGAGACAGTGTGAGAGAGAGTAAGAGAGAGAGGTTGATAGAGAAAGAGAGAGAGATAGAAAGAGAGAGAGTAAAAGAGAGAGTAGAGAGAGAGAGTGAAATAGTGTTAGAGACAGTGTGAGAGAGAGTAAGAGAGACAGAGGGTGATAGAGAAAGAGAAAGAGTAAAAGAGAGAGTAAGAGAGAGAGAGAGGGGTGATAGAAAAAGAGAAAGTGAGAGAGAGAAAATGAGAAAGAGGCAGAAATAGTGTGAGAGAGAGAAAGAGAGAGTGTGAGAAAGAAAAAGTGAGAGAGAGAGAGAGAGATGAGAGAAAAAGAGGAAGAGAGAAGTGAGAAAGAGAGTAAATGAGAGGGGATGAGAGAGAAAGAAAGTGAGAGAGAGAAAATGATAGAGTGAGACAGAGTGTGTGAGAGAAAGAGAGTGAGACAGAGAGAAAGTGTGAGAGAGACAGAAAAGGATAAAGAGAAGGATTTGGTGAGAGAGTATACGAGAAAAGTGAGGGAGAGAGAGAGTGTGTGAGAGAAAGGCAGGTAGAGAAAATGAGAGAGAGAGAGAAAGCAATACATTTCATTAGCTTCAATTCAAATGACTGAACAAGCTTAGAGACCTGAGTATTCCATTTTCATCCTCCACATTTTCCCATTTATTATTATTTTCTGTGATTTGATATTTTTCTCCTATTGAACTAAAATAATTACATTGCATAATAAGATAATAATCTAATTTCTAAAGCTTTCAGTTTTTCTATCCACAGTGAATACTCAGCCTTATAGCATTAAAGATACATTCCACCTATTTCTCACATACACTGATATGCTAAAAGTCAAGGGACAGCAGTGAATCATGAAATTTAACCTATGGGGACGGTTTGGGGAATGACACACCTGTAAGTTGTGAGGTGTTATCTTGTGAGTCAATATGAATGGCAAGGTGAAGTGAATTATCGGATGCCTGATAGGTTTAAAGTGCAGGCATTTAACATTTCACAGTGTGTAAGATAAGCTTCTGCAATGTCACACGATTTATTTCTATCCAGTGTTGCATTAATTAATTTTCACCAAGATCTTGCAGCATTGATGATGGTAGAGTCTGACCACTGCACAAAGTGCAAAATGTCCATCCAGCACATCCCAAAGATTCTCAATGAGGTTAAGGTCTGGACTCTGTGGTGAACTCTCTCAATCCATGTGTGAAAATGATGATCTCATGCTCCCTGAATCACTCTTTCACAATTCCAGCCTCATGAATCCTGACATTATCATCTTGGAATATGGCCGTGTCATCAGGGAAGAAAAAAATCTATTGATGGAATAACCTGGTCTATATTCAGTATATTCAGGTAGTCAGCTGACCTCATTCTTTCAGCACATACTGTTGCTGAACCTAGACCTGCAGACCAACTGCAGCATCAACCCCACATCATTTACTTCAATTCAATACTTAAATCCAGGTAGCGACTTTTTTTGACCAGGCAGTGTATAAATAAAAACGTGAATGCTAACACTTGAGCAGCTGGCTAGCACATATGATAATATTCTCATCCTGCACAAGGGAGATTCAGGTTTGATTCCCTGTCCAGATCTTATGTCTGCAAGCAAAAAAACTCTAATCCTTATGTGCTGTTACAGCCTATGGCATAACATTTTCCTGCCACCTAGTGGCCGATTTTGGTGTTTTTCTTTATTGTTGCTAGCATTCAGGATGTGCAGTCACTACACAGGAAGTTGTATAGTTCAAGGAAGTATGTTCATGCTCCAGATCTCATGCTGATGGACTTCTCTATCCATCTTCATCTACCTTCATCTGTTTTATGTGGCATCGTCTGTATGTATATATATATATATATATATATATATATATATATATATATATATATATATATATATATATATTATTACAAGGTGTATCTTTGCTTATACTTGCATATTTGTTGATAATGTAGCTATATTGCTTAGTTAGACATCATTAAACTTTGTAGGCTTTGTAGGCCAGCTCTTATTTTAGCCTGGCAGCTACTTGTATATGTAAACCTCAATAATTTTAATCTTTAAATGACTTAAATCTGTTTTATTTATAGTTTCACAACTTCAAATGTCATTAAACCTGTTGATGGAACCTATCGTCTTCAGAGTCCTGATTTAAAGAAGATGTTGACACTTTCTGTCAGAGTTCTCACTCACATAGAGCAGAAGACAGTACACCTTATCTCTCTGAATAAGAGCATTAAATCTGGACACTGCATAAAAACTTTTTTTTCATCATATTTTAAACCATAAAAAAATATTTATGCGGGGATTATGGGGTAATTTATTTAAACAAATACAACTAAACAAATGCATTGCACTTCCAAAATCATCTGTAAATTGTAATATCCTTAAATGTCATGAAAAGGTTAAGACCCCTCCACATTTATTTCTACTGCAGAACTCTAAAATTAGAATCAGGTGCAGCACATCAGCTGCAGATGATTAGAACATCGTTAGAAAGGATTCTGCAGGCAACCAAATAATACTTTAAAGGCCACAAATGAATATATTACAGTCATGAGATCATATTTTGACGTCAAAAGATGACGTGTAATTATGAAACAACAATATTTTGGGACGAGGAACATAGCCCTTCTCCACTGCACTACAGGCTTAGCATTGCATTGTGCATGTTTTCAGCTTTAAAACATATATTTAAAACATATTACACTTTATTACTTTAGCTAGATTAATCGTTCTTTCTCTTATCTCTCTTCTACATGTCTCTCTTTTTTCTCTCTCCTTCTTATTGCATCTGTATCCCTTGATTAAAATTAAAAGCCTTTTTTGTAATTGTGATTTCATGACATTTTATACAATTCTGCAGCAGCAGCAACTACAGCAACAGCAGCAATACTTTTACTGCCTTGATAGTGTAGAGGTAGTGCTGGCTGCTTTAACAAACATACAATTATTGGTCTACTGTATTTTTCACACTGTATGGTGCACTTTAAATCCTTTAATTTCAGTGAAGTTTCTCCAGTTCCAATGCTGGAGTAGTATTAGCATTAGCCGCTAACTGCAACACTAGCTCTTTCGCCATTCAGAGACTAGTATACTTGACTGTAGTCTGCGTGTTAACTGTGTTAAAACAAGCTACGTGGGATGAACCGCTAGCTGATAGCTCCCTGAGTTTCCGGAGAACTCAAGGTTTCTCAGTGTAGTGCTCTCGGGCGGCATTTACTAGCTATAAACTGCTGCTAACTGCCGTTAGCACTTCTGCTAACAGTGGCTAGCACTGATGTTAACAGCGCTAAAATATTGGAAAGTGCTTTACTCACCCAAATAAACAGTTCTTAAGGAGAGAAATCTGTTTTGATTAACTTCCAGCGCTCGTTTGACTTTGAAATAAAATGTTTTTTGTAAGAATTTAAGTTTTTACAGTTTTTAAGTTTTATTACTTCCTGCTGAATTAGAAGGGAAACATGGCAACACCCTTTTTCCTTACTGCTGTTGCTTAAAATGTGACATATAATCTGGTGCACTTTATGTGTAAAATTTACCAGAAAATAGAAGTTTATTGAGAGTGCGCCTTATAGTCTGTAAAAAAAGGATAATCATGTAAACTCTAACTTAATTTTTTTCCAATATCTGATTACCCAAAATTCACGTAAACACATGTTTAATTGGAATACAGACAAACTCTTCAATGTCTGCAGTAATAAGACCATAAAGTGCATGTAAATGCACTCAATGTTGGTGTTAAAATGTAATACTTCCCGTGATAATTTAAGAAAAACTGTATTTATTTAACTCTGACCAATTTTGTGTGTTAATACCATTTCCATCAGCAATTCTGTTAAGACTCCACTCTCAGCAAAAGAAACCGCAGGGCCCTACAGGCTCTGATTTCAGCTTAATCTGAGTGAATGAGATCTGTGCTATGCAGTGTTTTTTGATCAGTGTGAAATCGGATGTGTGAACAAGGTCAGACAGAAATGTTTCAGGAGCAGTTCAGGCTGAGATGAAGGGGTTAGTCAGGGGCGCACACTCTCAGACAAAACAAACAGACACAACAACAACAGCAACAACAAGTGCAACACAGCAGGAGGTCAGAGTTCACGCGGCTGAGAAGTGAGACTTGCATGAATAATTGGATCCAAAGCAAATAAACTTCTTAGCGATGCTGTGAAGTACAGTGATGATGATCAAAGAACAAAGTGCAGCGGTGGATCAGGTAATTATAGCCTGAGGGGAGAACGGTGAGGAGACAGAGAACAACGGCGAGAGAAAGGAGACACTGTGGGTGTGAGGGGAACCCACTTTACTTACTGTTTCTAAATGTCTGGGGAAATAAATCCAGATATGATGACAAAAGAAAGGAAGAAAAACACTCAATTAGCTGCAAAGTAATAATCTGTGAAAGGAGCCTCCTGAAAATATATTTCAGTCGGTTCTGAAAATGAACAATTCATGAACTCTCCATGCATTATTCTTGCAGTACAATAGTACAATCACATTAAAATACTTTATGCTTCTAGGAATTATGTTTAATGAATGAAAACGTGATTTAAAGGAAGTGCAACGGAAAAGGTAATGGTGCTTTGGCTTCGGAAACGGCCATTCCTTAGATTTCCAATGTCTCCAAACATTTGGATGAGAGCACATGGTTAATGTTTAATGGTTTAATGTTTGAAATCAATTTGGAAAAAAAAAATTAAAGCTACTTAAAGACACTCTATAGAGAAAAGCTTCAATCTCAGTCTGAAGGATGTCTTTCCGTGGCTCCTGTTTATTGATTAGATGCTTAAAATACATTTCTGAAGATTTTACATAGTTTATTTTAGGGATGCACCGGAATAAATATATATATTTTTAAAACCAAAAACATTATACATTTGGCCAAAGGTCATATACTGAATATCGAACATGTCTTTTCCCATTTTTTCCCATTGTAGCAGCAGTCGTTAGGATATTTATCTTTTAAATTGAAATTGTAATTATTATATATGGTATCAGTGTACGTCTAATACCATTTCTGCAAAGCCACATATATTCATTTTAAAAAGAGTGTGATCTTTTAGGTCCCGGGACCCTTTTCTGGCTATAACAGCCTTTGCGGTTACCTGAGTGGTGCTGCTAATCCTCGCTAAAATTAGCAGATTCATTTACTATGAATAAAGAATGCTTTTAAAGCACTTTTAGCATGCTTGGTACATTTACATTACATCCCATCAAAAAACGTGATCTAAAGCGCTGCCACTACGGTCAAGGGATTGCTGGTTAGAATCCCGGTCATGCATCTTGCCATCAGCTGCCGGAGCCCTGAGAGAGCACAATTAGACTTGTTCTCTCTGGGTGGATAGATGGCACTCTTTCCCCTTATCACTCCTAGGGTGATGTACACAAGGCTGCATCTGTGAGCTGATGTATCAGAACCGAGTCGCTGCACTTTCCTCTGAGTGCCCTGTGATGCTACTCGACAATGCTACTGCATCAGCAGCAGTTCAAAAAGAGGCGGTGGCTGACTTCACATGTGTCGAAGGAGGCATGTGCTAGTCTTCACCCTCACAGTGTTGAGGCATTACTAGTGATGCAGCTAAATGGTGGGATATTTGGCCCGATAAATTGGGAGAAAACGTGAAAAAAAAAGAAACAAAATACGTAGGGACTGTCACTTTAATTTAATTTAATTTAATTTCAGCTAAATCTATTTAAAAAAAAAAATTCACTGAAAGTGTTTTTTTTGTGCCATTTTTAGCTAAATAATTTGGGTTGTTAAATATTTGGTGCATCCCTTGCTTTTTTTTTTTAAATACTCAATACACTTTCATAATGTATACTTAATATACTGTATATCTACATAGCATGTATATAACACGGCACTATGATGCCAAAAAGCTAATCTGTGAAGAAATACGGATGCTAAGACAGATATAATACACTGTCTCGCTTGGCAAAAGCACAACATCCACCTTTCCCGCACCTCTGTGATAAAGTGTGCTGCACTACATCATGGCTAAATCCAGGGAGATCCAAAGAGCTAATCAATGCTCCAGCAATTATCGTGGGCTGAATTAGATTACAAGCGCTCATCCCTGACTGCTGAAGATTAATCTCAGGTGCAGGGACTTGTACATCACTGCTGAGCTATTCCCAATCCCATTACAGCTGGAGATCAGGCCAGAGTCAGTTTCATAACCATTACTGCTAATTACATTCTCACACTCTCACAACATGTGAATAAGGTGTAGGTAGTTCATTAACAATGTAAAAGAGAAGAAAAAAACAGAAAACAGAAACAGATGCTGCATAGAGAGGCTAGAGATGTTCTGGAACAGTAATAAGGCACATGCAAGAGAAGCAAGAGGAAAGAACAGGAGTTAGAAGATTCTCACAGCTACAGCCAGCAGAGGGCAGTCTATCACCAGCTCTAACGCAGCGATGCACGCTCATACAGGAATCACATCAGTGTACACAGAGTATTCGCTTGTTTAGAAAATGGTTAAGCCAGCCTGCTGCATGCTGGGTCACAGTTTTACTCTTAACAGAGACAACAGAACCAACATACCGAAGGCGGGGGCGAACCTCTGCCAATCAGCGGCACGTTTTCATATCGAGGGTTTCCTCCGAACAGCATGGACTGATTCCTGGACAACACAGAACAGACACAGGAAATAAAAGATGGAATTTGCTGCTCTATGTAAAAAAACAAAAAGCTTATTTTACTAGACTCCAAAACTTCAAAAGAGAACTCTTAAATCTTGTATTATAATACCATGATTTCATAAATCAATCAATAAATAAATACATTATTTAAAATGGCTTGGATTTTTTTTTACAGTAATATCCACAGAAAGTTGCCATTTTTGCATGATCTTTAAAAATGTAGAATATCACTAAAAATTGTACATTCTTTCAGTAATTATGTAGATGTATTACACACAGAGTGATCTATTTTAAGCGTTTATCTCTTTTACTGTTGATGATTATGTCTTACAGTCAATGAAACCCAAAAATCAGTGTGTCAGACGATTAGAATGTTATATAAAAAAAACTGGTACTTTTGGCAGTGTGCCAAATCCCGCTGGAAAATGAAATCCGCATCTCCATAAAAGTTGTCAGCAGAGGGAAGCATGAAGTGCTGTAAGATTTAGACTTTACACTTGATAGAACACAGTGGATCATCACCAGCAGATGACATGTCTCTCCAAACCATCACTGATCATCAGTAAATTCTGCATTTCATTTTTAAATCAAGGGAGCAGAGTCTGGAGGAAGAGTGGAGAGACACAGTCCAAACTGCTGAAAACTGTTTTTTTTGGGGTGAGAAAAGCGCTTCCATTTACTTACACTAAGCTTAGATTTTCATATTTCCAATAAGGCTGGGTGCAGCAGCATTAGCATTAGTGGCTAACTGCTAGTGCTACACTGAGGAACCCTGAGTGTCCTGGTAGGCCAGGGTGATATTAGCTAGTAGTTCATCCAACATAGCTTGTTTTAACACAGAAAACATGGAGACTACAGTTCAATATTCATGCCTATACATGCACTTAGTGCAGTAAGTGGCTAATGCTAATGCTGCTCCAGCCGTGCTTGCCGGGGTTAGGAGCAGGCTACAAGCTGATAATACTTCTCTATAAGCCACATAATGCGAATACTGCTCTAGTCTTGATGCTGGAGAACTAAACTGAAACTCATGTACAACGCTGCACTTTACTGCTTCTTACAACCTGACTGGTAAAATTCACACATAAGGTGCATTGACGATTTTAAGGAAAATGAAAAGATTTTAAGTACACCTTATAGTGCGAAAAATAGGGTATTCATTTCCCACACATTTTACGGGCAGTGCCAATGAATAATCTAATTTAACACTGTTCCACATCAAACGCACACTCACATATACTCTGCTGCCGGTGCGCTGGAGGTAGTCGGCGCCGGCGGCTGCAGGCTGGTCTGGCTGCCCAGGCTGCTGCTGTAGCTACAGAAGCTGTGCACTTGTGCTCGGCTGGGGTTGTAGGGCAATCTCCGTGCCTGCGGATTAAAGGGGTCCTCCTCGTCTATATCATCATAGTCCCTGTCCCTGCAAGAGAGGAGAGGAGAGAAGAGGAAAGGAGAGGAGAGCTCACATCAGCCGACTGCAGCAGGAGAGCCGCGAGCACTGAAACGAGGGGATGCTTCTACCTGCTGGCCATGAGGATAAACGCTCGTGGAATGGCGCACAGCATGGCGCAGAAGGCACTGGCTGCCAGCAGAGAAAAGAGGCACAGATAGAGCAGGCCCTCCACGCCGTCATAACACATGCCCACCAGGGCATCCAGGTAGTCCTGCAGGGGTCAGACCCACACACAGAGAGGCTGATTTAGAGTGATGCGTTACAGGGAAACATGGTGCAGCATTAAGGGCAGGAGAGAGAGCTCACCTTATGTAGACTCCTGCAGTCCAGCAGGGCAGTGAGCTGGTGCAGGTTAAACTCTGTGGTGTTCAGGAGCTTCTGAACGCCCAACAAATCCCTCTGATGAACAATGAGTGAGAGTTGCCTTAGTTATGTTTTTACATGAATATGAAGTAAAAAAAAATTAAATAAAAAAAATACACCACTACCTCACGTCCTTGCAGCTTCATACACTGATCAAGCGTAACATTATGACTATTTCCTTGTTTCTACCTTGTAGATAAAATTAGAGACAAAAGTCCTGAATCTGTTGCTGCACAGTTTGTGTCCTTCGTCAGTGCTTACAGGACACTATTGGCTAAATACAGCTCTCAAAAAAAAAATCCAGACCACTTTACTAGTTTCTGAATCAGTTTCTGAATCAGTTTGATTTTGCTATTTGTAGGTGTATGTTTGTAAACTACGACTACCTGACAACATTTCTCCCAAATTCCAATTAGAAAAATTGTCATTTACAGCATTTATTTAAAGTGAAATAGCAAAAAAGATGCAGGGCTTTCAGACCTCAAATAATGCAAGAATCAATATTTGGTAGAATAACCCTGGTAGTTTTTAATCACGGTTTTCATGCATCTTGGCATGTTCTCCTCCACCAGTCTTACACACTGCTTTTGGATAACTTTATGCCTTATACTCCTGGTGCGAAATTTCAAGCAGTTCAGCTTGGTTTGATGGCTTGTGATCATCCATCTTCCTCTTGATTATATTCCAGAGGATTTCAATTTGGTAAAATCAAAGAAACTCATAATTTTTAAGTGGTCTTTAATTTTTTTCCAGAGCTCTATGTCTGGTTGGTAGACTTTTCTCAGTCCAGTAGTGACAATGTGGTGTTTAAAAACTCCAGCAGCCATGCTGGAGCAAAACCCACATTGCAGTGGTGAGAATAATGACCCACCACCCAAATAATAATAGATTTGTGAAGCGCTGTGAAGCTTGTCTTACCTCAGCAGTGGGGAAGACAGAGACGGAAAACTGCAGCAGGCCTTGCACTTGAATCTGCATGGTCGTCAGCGACCTCTGGAAGATGGTCAGAGACTGAAACACAGAATAAAAGCAGTTAAAGAGACATATGTTAAGATTTGGAGACCTCTCTGGTGAGAATGTGTAATTGCACAGAACATGTGGAAGATCACTTTTTTAATACCTAATTTAATGTAACTTTAACATAAATCGATTGCTATATGAAAGTGTGATGTTTATTATATTGTTGAGAGCAAATACATCCAACAAACCTACCAGACCACACTTTTTTAAAAATATATATATATGACATTTAGAGATGGATTTCCCTAATTATAATTAGGGTTGTCAACATCAAAGCATTAACGCACGCAATTAATTTGGATTTATTTTTTTTAATGCAATTAATTACGCCACCAACATTGACCCCGACTTCCGTCGTCCCATGCCAGACAGCTCTGACCAATCAGAGGTGACAATGTGCTCGCGTGGTTTATTGGTGCGCATTTTGGTGCGTTTAGGTTTATGCCTGTGTGAAACCAAACCAAACAGAGAAAGAAAACCCTCCAAATAAACAAACTCAATAAATTACAATAAAGTAAAAAAAAGTTTCCTCTATACAATTTATCATGAATTCTTTATTCCAGTGCCTTATGTTGGTTTTATCTCCCCTTAAGCATACACTACAGTATTCACTAATTTTAATTGGCATCACTAAAATAAATCTAATTTAATTTTACAATTCTTACATTCAATCTTTTCTAAAGGAGGACAAGTGTAATTAATTGCAGTTATTCACAGAATATTGTCATGATTAATCTGCATGAATTGTTTAACTGATTGACACCACTAAATAGAATATTTTCCCCTTTACAAATCATGAATGCTATTGTTTTCAATTTAATAAAAAAAAAAATCTTAGGGACTGCTGCTTTAAGGTCTTAGTCAAACATCGAGCTTTCAGACGTGCTTAATCTGACCTTCCCTGTAATCTTAAAAGTGTCCTGCAGAGAGAGAGAAAGAGAAAGAGCACATATCAGCCTCTCTCTGATATAAAATCTCCCATCTATAAAATGTATTTAAATTTTGGACTGGTTTCGGGTGATCAGAAGGTGGATTACAATCATCTGCTTACACTGTAAATGTAAATCCTTTAATGGTAGCAGTCTCCATCTGCTTCTCGCTATATACCCCTCAGGCTTGTGCATTCTGCCCTTGAGTGGTTTACTTAATAAATGCTTGAAATGCAGTCTAGTTTCAACAACCCCCCCCCCCCCCAAAAAAAAAACGCCTATAAAAGCTTTTAAAGGAATCCCACAGGCGCTCCATAGAACCAGACAAAGCTAATTACTACAAACCCACAGACTAAAAGGATTCCCTTTGATCAAAGTTTATTTCCATATCGCCTTTAAGTAATTAAATTAAGCATGCTGATATTTTAACCGTACCATAATAATGGGTTTAACATGGAGCTTTCTCTCAATTAACCGGTACAATTATGCCATAGGCTCCTAATAATTGCCCTGCTTGGGATGCCTGAGAGGAATTCATAAGCAGACAAGCTTACAAATTCAGCGTTCATGACTTACCTGCTGGAAGGGATTGGGCAGCGTGTTGCTGCAGTACAGGTAGTAGTGCACGATGTCTGTAGAGCAGCACAAAAACAACAGGACAGTTTTTTTTATCAAATCAAAACTCAAAAATTTAATTAAATAATAATCAACATTTAGACAGCCTGACCAGCTTGAGATGGTAGAGATGGTTGACCAGCTGACCAGCTAAGCTCTTGACCAGTATAGGATATTTTTTTTTGCTTGAGTTTGATGGTTTAGCTGCTCTACAAGCATGATCAACCTAACCAACCTAGACCACCAGTATGATGAAGCTTGACCATGTGAGACCATGTATTCTTGTTCAAGCTGGTAACCAAACAGGTCAACCTACATGGTCAGTGCCAGTAAGGGTGTGCCAGATTGTGTTTGACATGTTTGACGTGACAGCAATACCCTTAGAAGCTATTTTTTTTTATGTTTTGTTATTTACTTTATGTACTTGTAATTGTTTGTTTGCAGATTATATGCATGCACTAAATATGCTGCACTTGTCAGGATTGGTGCTGCAGGGAGGAGACATAGAGAGAGCGGACGCAAATGTGAGTATATTTATTTACAACACGAACAAACCATAAAACAAAACTTAAACAACAAACACTAAGTACATAAAAAAACTCACGCAACCTGAACTGACGCAAACGTACAGGAACCGACAAAGGAGAACGGAAACACACAGACTACAAATACACACTGACCAAAACAGGAAACACCTTAGGACAGGTAACAAAGGGGCGGAGCTACAAATGAATAGGTACGCACACAGACAGAGGCATGTCGAAAAACAAGCATGAAGGGAAAAGGGAAACAAACACAGAGAAACACAAGCACAAAAGGGAGACGACGAGGAACAGGGTAAGGACGCGTCAGCACTTTAAATTTGTAGATTTTTGTTGTTACATGATCTTAATTGTGTTATCTGTTTGTATTATAAATATAACATAAATGTAATACATACACTTTTACATTTATTTAGATGCAGTAGTATATTCTTGTATCTATTATATTCTCATCAGCAAGAATCTTGATTGTTGTTGCAAAAACACTTTATTGACTCACTTTCATTTAAGAAGTCCTTGGTTTCATTCGCAATAAACTTCTCAGGAGACACACAGAAGTCACTGGTGCCCTAAAACATTTCAAGTAATGTGTTAGTTAGTTGGTCCATATAAGAAAAACAGTACATATATCAATTATGATAAACATTAGGGATGCACAAAAAATATTATTTTGTCTGAAACTGAAATTAAACACATTTTTGCATTTTTTATCAGAAAAACTACAATTTAAAATATTTATTGGTCACTAAATATTTTTAAAATTCCAGCATACAAATAAACAAAAAAACATAACATCCAGCTACATTTACCTCAGCAGGTTATTCTATTTATGCATTTAATTCAGAAGTGACATTTTAGTAAATCATTTACCTCAGAAGTGTCATTCTATGCAGGAATTTACCTCAGCAGTGCCAGTCTAAACATTAAGTTACCTCAGTGATGCTATTTTAGTCATAAAACGATTGTAATCATGAATTTACCTCAGCAGTGCTAATTTAGTAATTATTTTATTTCAGAAGTGCTACATAAGTTACATGTATTTTAATACATGATAAGTAAAGTAAGTAAAGGAGAAGCATACATACATATTTATAGAAAGAGAGTAAATATTGCAGTGTAATGAAAGACAGTATACATAATTTCCCTCAGGCCTTTAAGAACAGATGCGTGTTTAAGTATTTACAGAATGCTGTGTGTGTACACTCAGTACACTCGTACACTCAGTGTGATTTGTTTATATCAGCCTGCTCCAGAACTGTGTAAACCCTGTAATCTACTTTACTGGCCGCTACAGGACCGTGCAGTCCTCTCCCACATGCACAGGCTGCTTTAAGTGTGCAGGGCTGATGGCCATGCTTAAGCAATTATATCCTGTGTGCAGCTCGGAAAGTTCACTGTCCTTGGTAAAAAAAACAAGCCAGACCTCTGCGCTGGGCCAAGCGTATCCTGGGATACGGGTACAGAGAGCAATAGCAATGTAATTTCGGAGGAAAACTGACTTCGAATCAGAAATTCATCAGTATGCAAGAGCACACACTGCCTCAACTAAAAATGGGATCAATAAGGGAGCGAGCAGCAATCTGAATTTCAGTTTTTTTATTTTGCTCAATTACCTCCATCTTAGTCATCACCAATTCCCAAACGCTATCTAAATCTACCCTACTGTCAAGCAGCAGAAAAACTGAGAGTGTGAAGGCAAGGATACAGAAAGACACACACTGCATCAACTTTACAACATAAATACTGTATCAATATAACGGTCACTTTATATCAAACATGAAAAAAGTCATGGGATAGCAGTAGTGCTGGATGGTGTACTGGTTTAGAAGAAATTAAAAACTGTGTAGAACAGCACCACACAAGAAGCAAATACGCTAGCAAGTTAGCATAACAGGCTAACATACTGGAGTGTTGCTAGCTTAGCTCTGTCCTACCTGGAGAAAAATTTAAACAGAACTCTATATGAGGAGCTCCTACTGCTGTTCCTTGCTGTTAAAGTGTTTTTATCAGAGTAAAAGAAAAAATAAAAGAAAAACAACAGCAAACAGCAATTATTCACTAAGAAAGAGATGAATGGAATGGCACAATCAATCCACAGCTTGGAAAAAAGTACTCTCGTTCCCCCCAGAAGAGCCCAAAATCGCTCCTTATTCGGGCACAAGTGACAAAACTCCATAAAACACTGGATACAAGGGAAAAATAAACATCAAGAGCAGTAACTATAGCCCTTTTAAATATCCCACCTACTACACAAGTTACCATGTGCATGTCGTATCATGTTCTGTATCGCGATGTCTATTAAGCATATTGAGATATGAGCTGTGCTTTTTTTTTTTTAGTCGTATCGCCCAGCCCTAGTGAGGAGCAATTTATACTGAACTTAAGCAGTACAGACAGCAGAAGAGAGGTGATGTTATTTAAAACATTATTTGCTGTAAGTAAGCACTTTTACTGCTACGTTCTAAATGAGCCGAAGTTTGCTAATGGGTTTGGCCAGGAGAGCAGAGAATTTAAAGCTTGAATAAATGCTTTGGCTTTAGCAGTAGTGAGTAATGGCCAGAGGTTAGATGAGCGGTGTTCTAAAAATACGTACAATAAGCAGTTTGAGTTAGTGGCTTAATAAAAGACCCATTCTTTTTTAACCAAATTTCTCCCTCTATTTAACTGAGCAATCAACCCATCCACTTTCTAGGACTCTACGACTTTCACTTGCAATGCTTCTAACACTGGGAGAGTCAGGACAATAGCATGCCTCCTCAGATATATGTCAAGGCATCCATGTTTCTTTTTCAACTGTCACTAATACAGCATAGAAAGGAAAGAGGAAAGCACCAGATGAATCCCCATATCGGATACTGCAGCCAACAGAAGCCTGTGCAGACCAGCATAGCCACAGTTGTGCTCTCTCAGGCTCCGGCTGCTGATAGCAATGGAACATAACCTGGGGATCAAACTTATGTTCTTTGGGCTACTATGTCATAGGCTACGTTCACATTACCAGGCTGAAGAGACTTAAATTAAATTTTTTTGCTCAATGTGGCTCAGATCTGATTTTTTCATGGCTGGGGTTGGTTGGTTGATTGGTTGGTTATTTGGTTGGTTGGTTATTTGGTTGGTTAGTTATTTGGTTGGTTGGTTGGTTGGTTGGTTATTTGGTTGGTTGGTTGGTTAGCTATTTGGTTGGTTGGTCATTTGGTTGGTTGGTTGGTTATTTGGTTGGTTAGTTATTTGGATGGTTAGTTATATGGGTGGTTGGTTGGTTTATTGGTTATTTGGTTGGTTGGTTGGTTATTTGGTCGGTTAGTTATTTGGTTGGTTGGTTATTTGGTTGGTTGGTTATTTGGTTGGTTGTTTATTTGGTTGGTTATTTGGTTGATTATTTGGATGGATGGATGGATGCTTTATTGATCCCAAAGGAAATTTAGAAGCCAGTAGCAGTTACACAACACAACACCATAGAAATAAACAACAATAACAGAGGTGGTACAGTAAGAAAGCACAGTAAGAAATATAAGATTATAGAAAAAGCTAAGTGAGGCTTGAAAAATGAACTATACCTTATAAGATTTAAATAAAAAAAAAATGCTGTAACCTCAGATAAGTAACCTAAGCGCACAGCAGCAGAGTAGGGCGTTGACTTGATGCAGGAGTATAAAACTGTCCTTTAGTCTGTGAGACACTGCTGAAGCCATGCCTCAAAGCCAAGTAAGGAATTAAACAGTGACACGTCTATGTCCATGTCTGCGTTGGACATTATTGTGACAAGTCTTTTCATACACTCTATTAACAGTACTTCATCTTTCTTTGCACATAATTTTAGAAAACTGTCATTCATCCAGAGTTTTGATTTATGCATGAACGATGGCAGAGCCTGGAGTGGAAACTGAGACGTGAATTCTGTGCTGACTTATTCCAGGATATTGTCGGCTTAGCAAAGGAGCCTGAGATTACAGCTGTGGATACTTTGGCCGGAGGGTAACCTGTAAATGATGAAATGAAGCAGACCAAGAACGGAGCCTTGAGGGACCCCTTAGGTTAGGTAACAGCTACTATAGATGATCTATGTTTACCAATGAAGGTAATGAAGAGCTGTCTGTCTAAATGGTCCTGAAATACCAACGGAAGAGAGAAGTACAGGGAGGAGTACATCATAGTTTATTGCACCGAACTCAGCTCTAAGATGGAGGAGGAGAAGAATGTTAATGGCTCCACTATCAGCAAAAAGTAAAAGGTCATTTACAACTCTGAAAAGAGCAGATTCAGTGCTGTGCTCTGTCTAATTGAAAAAGTTCACAGATTGTTTTCTAGGAAGAAAAAGCTTGAAGTTTCCACTTTTTCCACTTATAGCTTTTGGTGTGTAATTTCCAAAGTTCAGTCAAGGACAGATTTCTGTAGAATAGGCATGACTATGGGCAGTGGAGACAGAGCCAGTTGAAGGACATGCTCTATAGAAGAAGAGAGGAATGATAAAAAACTTGTAAGACTGGCAAGAGATGTACTTGTTTACTGGTAGCTTCTGTGGTATGGACATACTATACAGATAACTACTGAGTTATATATATTAGCAAAAAAAAAATAAAAAAAAATAAAAAAAGGTTTTGGTTTACAGCATCATGCATATATGGGTAATAATAAGGGTATTAATATTTTTTTTATGCATGCGTTTTAACCATTAAATTACAATGATTTTTTTGATGACTTCCATGCCTTCAATGCAAATTATCATGACCATATGATTTTCAAAACATCAGTCCTAATTAAAATTGTCAATTAAAATTACAATTGATTATAGTTTGCCAAAAATAAATCAGATAAAATGTTGACACACAATCATAATGATAATGACACAATAATAATAAATTGTGTGTCAGGTCCTGAGAGCTCTATTGTGTAGGGCTAAATTACTGAATTAACTGATGTATTTTTTAGCTTAAAATAGATTTTTTGTAAGGCTGGAGGGTTAGGGAGAAGAGACAGGGCTTGTTAGCCCTTCAAACGGAGATTTTCCAGATGTACACTTCAAACGAAGGGGCATGAGAATCACTGGTAAGAAACCCACAAATGTAAATATTTTCCCTGTTAAAAGTGATGATTTGCACAATATTACCATAGTTTAATGTGTAGTTTCAATGTTTTATGGCCAAATTGTTCATAACAAGCAAAAAATGTTAGTAGTTTCTCTCAGAAAGTAGCAAGCTAACTTTCCCATTCCACCTTAAATGGTGCACCCGGCAGGGCTGCAGCATTTAAGGTGAAACAGAAAAATCAAGTAAAATAAAAGCTAATCAAAGCTAACTAAATACTAGGGTTACACTCGAAAACAAGCGGTAGGGGTAAGTGGTAGGGCCAAGGGGTGAAATGGGATTGGCCCTTTATCATGACCATCTGGAGCTTTGCATTTGCTATATTTAAGCCTGCAACAGTTAATAACATATAGTTTAGTTTGTTTATAGCAGATTAACTATGTATTTTTCACTAATGAGGCTTGGCTGTGATATTCCAGTTCTAACACCTGACTTAATACTAGCTATTCACTTGTATTCACAGTCAGTAACACATGTAGCACTTCCAGTAAGCCTGCTGCTGTAGGTCAACAGGAAAGAGAAACCAGCTATCCTTCCCAACCAGAAGGCCTGGCACAACCAACCAGGCTCCCGAGAGCTGCCAGCAATGCATAGCTGTGGTACTGCCAGAATTAGAAGTTAAGATTTGACCTGCTGGCAGTAAGGCTTTCATGCTAGCTGCACAAACCAGCTTAGAGCCTGAATTTTAACATTATTATGAATAAAAATGAACGCTTCATACTTCATATTATACAACAGGGGAATACATTCTGGGTATCTTGCTCTCAATATTCTAAATATTATTATTTATCCCTCAAGCCAGCAGTCTCATGTAATTTCACTGTGTGCAATAAAAAAAAAAAATACGAACTGCAGAATTAGTTCCATCACAACCCTTCTCATATATTCTGTATGAAAAGGTTTATTTTGGGGAATGTCATTGAGAACAGGGCAGACTCATTAGACTATTGATCACTATTCTGCCACATTGCTGCTGTCGAACACAAACAGTGTATCTGACAAATAGCAAGGAAAATGAAGGGAAAATTGTATTTATTTGTAATGGATTTTTTTTATTTAAATCATAAAAATTCAGGGACAACATAACGTGAAAAACACCAAAAATGGAGATAGTAGGTTTTGTCCTACGGTGATGATATACAGAAATATTAGATCTAAATAATTTGCAAAAAAATAACTGTTACTACTACTGCTACTTAATAACATGTTAATACCATGTTATAACTATGGTCTTCTAATTATGTTATTACATATGTTTTTGACTTAATATCACAATGATGTTAATATGGTAATTTAACCAGATTATTACAAAGCTATTATGATGGTAATACTAACATGTCATTACAATGTTACCAACGTTGTATTACACTATGTTTACTATTGTTGTATTGCTGTTTTTACAGTGTAATTATGGTGTTATTGCCATATTATTACTTTTGCTGTATTACTTTTTAATCTTATTACAACATTAGTTAGATAGATAGACATATAGATAGAGTATGAGTTGAGTACTGTTCACATAATGGTCCAGCGAGTGGTCAAGCGATGCCACTATGATCTGGAAATCGCTGGTTCAAATCCCGGTCATGCAGCTTGCCATCAGCAGCCGGAGCCCTGAGAGAGCACAATAGGCTCTCTCTGGGTGGGTAGATGGCGCTCTCTTCCCACATCACTCTTAGTGTAATGTTGATTAGCATGAGAAGCTGTGAGACACACAGAGTCACATAGTTGCGAGTAGTTAACGCTGCACATACCGTGCTCAGTGTAAACAGCATGGAGCAGCAGAGACAGCGTTTGTCCATAGATGTGGTAATTAGCATTATCTGGCTAATATATCAGAATAACCTGCACCTTATCAGCAGTTTAGCTGAACTGCAATAAGGATACAAATGAACCAGAGTCTGTTTTAACCGATCCAAATAGTGCTGGTATGAAAACGGCAAGAAAATCTGAAACTCTAAGCACTTCCTGGAAGTGCAATTTTATGAAGTTTTTGAGAGTTCAAAGCAGAATCGGAGCACTTTGTTGAGAACTTTAAAGAAACAACACACACTAACACATCACCACCTTATCAGTGCAATCAATGCAATGCTAAAAAAAGGAATTACCCACCACCTAAATAATAATAGTAGCTGCTCTGTGGTGATCTATCTGGTCTCTCCTGTGAGGTTCTGAGCTTTGAAGAACAGGGTGAAAAGGAGGATAATAATAATAATAATAATAATAATAATAAGAGTATGCAGAGAAACAGATCCAAGAGATACAAGAGTCTGGCCATTAGATTAACAACAACCTGGTGAAAGACGAGTGAGAAAAACAGTGCCATTGACCACTACTGAAGCTCTGATAAACTACTGAACTGAACTGAACTCAATACTACGAAAGGAATCCGTGAATCCAAGCATCCGAAAATCGTCTCAATCACATCGATTTGCGCGAGTGTAATTTGCTGGAATGCACAGCAATTACAGTACTTCATCACATTCATCTTCACGCAAATTAAATCCGGAGGAGACCTGTTCTTTTCTGTAATTGACTACAGGGTAAAGTACAGCTGTAGGAAGAGCGATGATGATTGGCTCCCTGGCTGTTTGCCTCCTGTGGAAATATTTTGGCATGTTACATCCAAGCTTGTAGTGTTTATGTTATGCAGTTTATTCTACGCAGCGCTGGGCGAACAGAGGCAGCAGGATGGAATCAATGCACAGGGATAATCCACTTTACTGAGGATGACCAGTTCTCGCTGGTGTCCTCCACTGACCACACTTAAAACTCAATCCCCTGGAGACACAGGCTGCCTCTACTAGACACAGAGTCAATGGCTCGTGTCTGATGGGTGACATCATTAATGGCTTGCTGCCTGCTGTTAGTAGATCTGGCTTTGAAGCGTTAGTTTCTCACAGCGACAAGGAAATAGAGCAATTATGCTTGGGTTAAAACACACACACACACACATATATATACAGCTTCACAGGCTTGGGAGGTAAACCAGTGGAACAGAACGAGGGAGTTAAGGGCTTGTGGCCGACTGACATTTTTCTTGTGTTTACTCAAGATGTTTGCATGGGTTTATATCTACATAAAACAAGTCATAAATAATGTGTCCCTCTCTATTTCTACTTCTTTTTGTAATGATCAGATATACTCAGTCAAGCGCAGATGCAGTATAACAAGATATTTATTAAACAGAATAGAAATGAATACAATGACGGGATAGTCAGGCTGAACATTAAGGTCAAGGGGAGCAAACAACAACCAGAGAGAAATAGCACAAACCAGAGTGAGGGACAGTCCAGAGTTCATACACGGGGAGGCAAGAAACAGAGGTAATCCAAAAATCAGAAACGGTAACAGTCCAAATAATACACAGAGATCCAAACAGCGGAGAGGAGGCAAAAATCAGAGTCGAGGTAGAACAGTCCAGAGAGTCAAAAACACAGAAGATCAAAGATAGGAAATATAGGAATACGCTTTGTAATGAGGGCTAACCAATCAATTACTCGGCACAGAGTGTAGGTGAAGGGGGTTTATATAGTGTGTGTAATCAATATTCAGGGCTTCCGGGTGGTGGCAGGTGATCAGGTGATGTCAGAGTGTGGTGTGTTCTGGGAAATGTAGTTGGGAGACTGGAGATCGTCTGCAGCGCTGAATGTGGGAGTGACAGGAGTGCTTTCAGCACCAGACCTGACACTTTTCATCCATTGGAATGAGGAAAGGCTGTTTATTACTAGGCCTGCACCTGAGCCTGTGACAATAATCAATAATCAATTTGCACATATTGTGATTAGCTCTGCAACTAATGATTATTTTGGTAGTCGACTAATCTGATGTTATTTTTTGTTTTCGATTAGTCGATTAATCAGAGATTATTTCTGCCATATCCTCCATCTCTAAAAACGATAGAAACAGCTGAACATGAGATTAAAAAGGCATTTAAAAGTCTAGATGTTGTTTAAATGTGGAAAGTACTGATATACAGTGATTAAATATGTAATCTGTTATGTTTAATGACTTTTACAGACACAAGTTAGATGTGAATTGTGTGAGTGAGCCGCCTTTGACCCATCTCTCATTGCGCTACTGTCTCCAGCACTTGGTGTATTGCGGTTCTATTACAACCTCTTTTAAGAAAAAAGCTGAAAACACATCTGTTTAGTATTGCTTTTTGTTCTTAGTTTTCGTTACTTGAATATTCTTTTAATTATAATGTCTTGTATTTTCTTTTAACACTTGTTCTTAAACTTTTTTCTTATATTACAATTCTTTTTACATGTTTTAAATTGGAATTATCTTTGTTTTAATCATGTTTGAATCATGTTTTGTCCGTGCTTTATTATTATTTTATTTTTTATTTCCAGTTTTATTGTTATATTTTTTTTTAATGTGACTTATCTTTGTATTTTTTTCTAATTTGTAAATCACTTTGAATGACTGTTGTGTATGAAAGGTGCTATATAAACAAACTTGACTTGCCTTGCCTTAAAAATTAACGATTAGTTAACAATGAAATTCGTAGTCGACAAATTTAAATAATGGACATTGTCGATTAGATCGACTAATCGTTGCAGCCCTTTTTGCGATGTAGTGTTCCAGAAATAATTGTACAATATTAGAAATTTAAAGACAATTTTTGCAGGTCATATAACAATAAAAATACAGTAGTACACCAATCCAGCATAACATATAATTACAGAGGACCCCCCTCATAAAATAGAAAATTACCCCTGATAAACTAATCCCATCCAGATAGAGTTAATGTGGTGTTTAAAAACTCTTATATAACATTTTCCCTAAAATTGCAACATATTTCAGTCATTCACACCCCTGTATAATGATATGGGTCATTCAACATTCTTCACATGTCTTTAAACTGATGAAGAAAAATCTTTTCTGTAAGAAGTTTACACCTCTAAATTGTATATACACGTTCTGACAGGGTGTGAAAAGAGCACAGCTGTGCAGCTGCAGAAGTTTGACGGATAATCCATCTCCATGCAGATAGCTCAGAGACCTGGCAACCTCAGCGCATCCATAATCCAAATACCAGAACCAGTGTATGTATACACACACAACATGCCTGAACAGTGTGTGTGGGCTAAAGAGAGAGAGAGAGAGAAGAGAGATAGCAAATGAAATAGACAGGAAGACAGAAAGAGAAAGAGCAAGAGAGAAGAGAGAGATAGCAAGTGAAAGAGACAGGAAGACAGAAAGAGAAAGAGCGAGAGAGAAGAGAGAGATAGCAAGTGAAAGAGACAGGAAGAAAGAAAGAGAGAGCAAGAGAGAGAAGAGAGAGAAAGCAAGTGAAAGAGATAAGAAGACAGAAAGAGAAAGAGCAAGAGAGATATAGTGAGTGAAAGAGACAGGAAGACAGAAAGAGAGAGAGTAACAAAGAAGAGATTAAAAGAGATAAGAAAGAGCACAAGCAAGAGTGAGCAACAGATATAGAGAGGAAGAGAAACAGAAAGAGACAGAGAGAAATAAAAAAATAAGAAAGATGGAGAGAGACAGAAAAAAAAGAGACAGAGAGAGTGAGAGGGAGAAACAGAATGAGTGTGACAGAAAAGAAAGTGAAACAGAGAGAGTAAGAGAGAGAGAAACACAATAAGAGACAGAAAGAGAGAGAGAGAAACAAAGAGAAACAAAGAGACAGAGAGAAGAAGAGAAAAAAGAAAGAGACAGAGCGAGGAAGAGAGAGAGACGGAGAGCAAAAGAAATAAACAGAATAAAAGACAGGACAGAGAGCAGGAGAAACAGAAAGATGGGCAAAGAAAGAGAGAAAGAAGAAGAGTGACAAAGAGAGAGAGGATAGGAAGCGGAAGAACAGCAGAACCGAGGCGAGGGCAGCAGATTGTCCAGCTTAGGCAGGAGTGACCTAGAGGACAGAGGTGTTTACAACAATAAGCCTGAGGGTTGTCTAACCTAAATGAGCAGAGAGCAGAGCGGAGCACAGCAGAGCCCTGTAATCTGCTTTAGTAACCGGCGTGAACCGTGCAGAAACTTAGACTAACTCAGGGAATCTTCCGAGACAGTATCTTCCCCATACTATTGACCCAGAAACACACATCCGCTTTGTTCTTTCCAAAAAAGAAAGAACAGTGAAGTTGTCTGACTGTGCAATTAGACAAATAAACAAGGGATGAACTGATCTGACTTTGAGAACTTTAGTTCTGATACCGATACTAATATATACATTGCTTTATGAATAAACCTCAACCCTCTAATTAGATTGACAAAGATGTTTTTAATAAGTAGGTTTTAATACTTGTCAGTAGTCAAAAAAACTTGAATCATGTCTTTTATTATTAAAAGTGTTCTTACACTTGTAGTTTGTTTACTTTAATCCAGACCAGGCAAGAAAATGATTGTATGAATTGATGATGTATTGTCTTATGTTATTGCTGGTTTGATTAGCATTTTACTGGCATATTTGCAATTGCATAAACATGATGGGAAAGGGGTTGTGTGATACACAAAAGACAGACAGCTGCAAGACGTCTTATTAAACCACATAATCTTGATATCAGCTTTAAACTACATCTTTGATAATGTATTTGTTTTAATTTCATGATTTCCATTGAAGAATGTATTAAAGCTTTAAAATATAAAAGGTAACGAATGTCATTATAATAGTGTGTAGCTTTAAATCGATGCGCAGTGTGAAACAGCAAAACAGGACTGCTAAAAATCACAACAGGGTTATTCTAAATCTAGAATATAGTGTTATTTAGCAAAAACAAGTGATCTGTTGACTTTAGGCACTTTTTGGACTCTGGCTGTTCAAGGTGTTGAGTAGGGGAGATACAGTATCTTCTAGGAATCAAGTGATCCAGGGGGCAAGCAATGCCCCTGAGTGAGAGAAAGCTGATTTGAATCCTGGTCATGCAGCTTGTCATCAGCTGCTGGAGCCCTGAGAGAGCACAATTGGCCTTGCCCTCTCTGGGAGGGTAGATGGAGCTCTTTCCCCCTCATCACTGCTAGGGTGATGTCAATCCGAACAAGAAGTCTGTGTGGTGATGTTTTAGAACTGAGTTGCTACACAGCAATGCTACACTAGCAGCAGTTTAAAAAGGAGGCAGTGGCTGACTTGGAATAAATCTAAAAAGATTCATAACTAACAAAATAAAATACGGTGTATCACATATTACAACAGATATGTGTGTTTTTGGATATTTTTATAACCTGTGCTGACCCTGGTCACTCACTACACTCAAACAGACACTGGATGGCATATGGACACAGACAAAGTTTTTCTTAGCTGGATTACTCACTGAAATTTGATGACAGTTCAAGGGTATTGCATTGAGTTATGAAGCCTAGAATCCTGGCATTGTGTAGCTGCACACAATTGTGTGTGCATTGGGTTCGGTGAATGAATCGCTGGTGCCATGGATCAGCCTTATTATCTGATACTCGATCCAGCTAATTTTGTTAATATTGGAACAGATATCTGATCCTAATATTGATTGGATTGCATTGTGTGCATTCCTGAGCACACAACACACAACAGCACAGCATTCCAGTCAGTGTAGGAGGATCAGCGGATCAGTGACATCTTACCACTGCAGTGGCCGTGCCCACTCCAAGAGACGTCCAGCTCAGGATCATGGTCAGCACACCAAACGCCATAATGCTGCAGCAGAGAGAGAGAAAAACAAGAGTAAAAAAAACAAAAAAAAAAAACAATTGATGCTTTAAAAAAAAATAAATAAATAAGAAGCACCACTCACACACAGATTAATGCTTCACTACTGAAATCTTAACATAACTTCCAGTAACACACCAATTTTCTTTAAAAATAGGAGTGTTATGGTAGCGAGATTGAGAAGGAAAGAGAGAGACAGAAAGAGAGAAAGAAAGGGCAAGAGAGAGAAAGAGAGACAGAGAGAGACATAGCGACAAAGAGAGAGAGTGAGAGAGAGACAGAGAGAAAGAAAGAAAGACATAGATAGAGAGAAGGAAGAGAGACATACAGAGAGACAGAGGAAGAGAAATAGTGAGAGAGAGACAGAGAGATACATAGAGAGAGACAGAAACATAAAGAGAGAAAGCGAGAGAGAGACAGAGAGAGAGAGAAATAGTGAGAGCAAGACAGAGAGATACATAGAGAGAGACAGAGAGAGACAGAGACAGCAACAGAGAGAAAGACAGAGGGAAAGAGACATAGATAGAGATAAGGGAGAGAGACAGACATAAAGAGAGAGAAAGATAAAAATAGTGAGAGAAAGAGAGAAAGACAAAAACATAAAGATAAGGGAGAGATATATAGTGACGAAGAGAGAGAAAGAGAGTGAGACAGAGACAGATAGAGAGAAGAGAGACAGTGAGAGCAAGAGAGAGAGAAAGAGAAAGAAATATAGAAAGAGTGAGAGAGACAGAGAGAGACAGAGCGAGAGAAAGAGAGAGAGAGTGAGAAATAGAGAGCAAGAGAGATATATACAGAGAGAGAAATCGTTAGAGAGAAAGACACAAGACAGAGCGAAATGGAGACAGAGAAATATGTAGAAAGACAAAAGAGAGAGAGAAAGAGAAAAAAAAGAAAATGAGAAATAGACAAAAAGAGAGAGAAAGAAAGACATTGGTACCCAAAACACTCTCTCACAACTCTCTCCCTCAAGCATTACAATTAACAATTTAGAAGAAATTATAAAACAACAGACCGCACATATACTAAAAGCAAACAATAGTGAAGTGCGTGCATGCGTGTGTGTGCGTGCGTGTGTGTGTGTGTGCATAAATTAGGCCGAGACAGGGAAAGAAAGAAAGCGAGGGAGGGAGGGAAGGAAATAAACAGGGAAAACGACTCCCTGATGGGCACAAAAATGCAGTTGAGATTTTCTCCATCCAACTCTCTTGTCTGATGATGGTCTTAAAAGCACCAATAAAAGCGGGTTGGAAGCACTTAATAATTAGTTAAGGCCGCACACACACAGTCGTACACCCCACGCACACATCCCGGCATAGGGATCGATAGGCATTAGTGTGGTAAGTGGAGAGAATGGGAAGAAAGAAGGAGCGAGAGAGACAGAAAGCTGAACGCATGTGAAACGAGAGAGGGAGAGAATAAAATAGTCAGCCAGCCAGCTGGAGATGCTCGGCTAACCGCACAGCCATTTCCAACCCGGCTCAGAATGGTTCCTTTTCACGATGACGTCACTGAGTAGCGTTATTACTCACACTTAAAGCCGGACAAGCAAGGACACACAAGGTAAGAAGGACACTGCTGCTGAAGAAGCAGCTAAACTTATAGTGTTGCAGAGGGCTTGGTGACCTTAGAGCACAAGAATGGAGGAGAGAAAGAGGAGAGTGTAATCAAAGGACATTAAAAGGCCTTTAGAGTAGATCTACAATTCACAGCACTTCAATTCACATTAAAGACACTTCTGAGCTCTACAGAGTGTGAGACATCGGCCTTGAACCTACGCAAACTGGCCATAGTACCAGTATCAAAGGAGATGCTACAGATTTATCATTATCACTTTATCACTATCCATCCTGACTGATACTTCTCTAGATTGAGGTTTTAATACTGTCCTTGTCACTACTGGTAGCACGAGGTGGTACATGCAGCCATTTCAGGTAGTAGTTCAGCTCCTCAAGGCTGGAACTTTTTTCAAGCTGCCGCAGAAGAATAACAGAAGTGCCAGTCAACTTTACAGTTGAGACCAGGTTTACATTGGGAATTTGACATAGAAGGCATTATTACCACTGTATGTCACTGTAATAATAATATGGTATTGTACGTGATAACATTTACTTTTTCTCCCAATGTACCCTTAGCCAAATGTCTCACCCATTTAGCTGCTACTCAGCTGTATACCTCCCTCCTCCTCACTTGTGATCCCCCAACACCAGGAGGGTGAAGACTAGCCCATGCCTCCTCCGACACAAGTGAAGTCAGCCACTGCCTCTTTTCAAACTGCTGCTGATGCAGCATTGCCGAGTAAAATCACTGCACGCTCGGAGGAAAGCACAGCGACTCGGTTCTGATACATCAGCTCACAGACACAGCCTTGTGCTGATTGACATCACCCTTTGGAGTGATGAGGATAAAAAGCACAAATCTACCCACCCTCATCCAGAGAGAGCAAGGCCAATTGAGCTCTCTCAGGGCTCCGGCAGCTGATGTTAAGCTGCATGACCAGGATTCAAACCACTGATCTCACAATCATAGTGGCAGCGCTACTTCCTTTTAATTGTTTTGTTGCATTGTATCTATATGTGGTAGATTTTTTGTTGAGTGTAGGCAAGTTACTGTATACAAACTTATTTATATGCATTTTGTTGCAGAAATATTGTGATATTATTATAGGGCCATATCACCCACCTTTAACTACCACCCACAGTGGATAGCCAGCGGAGTGTAGGGTAATGATCATGACCAGCAGCATCTGGCTAGAACTGCCCATGCAAACAGACAAGCAACTCTAAGCAGGGTTCATACACATTTTAACCAATACATTTCCTTTATTTTTTAGGACTTTTCCATGCCTTTAGGGCAAATTAATTAACACCATTAACAAGCTTAAAGTATCTCCACACTTCATTGGTAGAATTTAAAGGGTTCTGACATTTAAAATGAAGCACTGACAATATTGAAAGTGCATAGACTGTCAATATTGTAAAAACAAGAAATAAAATTTATTTGCATGAGCAACACTATGCCCCTATCTCTAGCATTGTAAGCCTGTTGGGAGCATTGGCTAAAAGCACTGTATTTCGGGATGCTGGGGGTGAATGGAGGTGGGCTATTTGACAAGAGTTTGTACTCACTATCATGTTTCACTACAAACCAAGTCCATTTCACACCGGATTTCTCCCTGAATGTGAGATTTGAAGGGAAATATACATTCACCGGCCATTTTATTAGGTACACCTTGATAGTACCGTTTTGGACCCGTTTTTTCCTTCAGAACTGTCTTAATCCTTTGTGGCAAAGATTCAACAAGGTACTGGAAACGTTCCTCAGAGATTCTGATCCATATTGACATGAAAGCATCACGTAGTTGCTGCAGATTTGTCGGCTGCACATCCATGATGCGAATC
This sequence comes from Astyanax mexicanus, assembly GCF_023375975.1. Classification (NCBI taxonomy): domain Eukaryota; kingdom Metazoa; phylum Chordata; class Actinopteri; order Characiformes; family Acestrorhamphidae; genus Astyanax; species Astyanax mexicanus. The sequence goes on along the minus strand of NC_064426.1, from coordinate 30,570,060 downwards.
TCCTGTTCCACCACATCCCAAAGCTGCTCTACTGGATCTATGAGATCTGGTGACTGTGGAGGCCATTCCAGTACAGTACAGAACTCATTGTCATGTTCAAGAAACAAGTCTGAGATGATTCGCGCTTTAAAACATGGCGCATTATTCAGCTGGAAGTAGCATCAGAAGATGGTACAATGTGGTCATAAAGGGATGGACATGGTCAGCAACAATACTCAGGTAGGCTGTGGCGTTGCGCAATGACACAATGCTCAATTGGTACTAATGAGCCCAAAGTGTGCCAGGAAAATATTCCCCACATCATTACTGCACCACCACCACCAGCCTGAACCGTTGATACAAGGCAGGATGAATCCATGCTTTCATGCTGTTGACGCCAAATTGTGTCCCTACCATCCCTACCTAGAAATTGAGACTCATTAGACCAGGTTTTTCCAATCTTCTATTGGCCAGTTTTGGTGAGCTTGTGTGAATTGTAGCCTCAGTTTCCTGTTTCTTAGCTAACAGGAGTGGGACAGGTGTACCTAATAAAGTGGCCAGTGAGTGTAAGTTGATGTTTTTTTTTTTTTTCTTCTTCTGGCAACTCAATGCATACTTTTACCTTTAAACTGGAAAGTCGGGGTATTCACAGACAGGTGATGAGCAGATCTCTGCCACCTCATTCATTATGCAGAAACGTGAGAAATACTCACAGCGTGAGCAGCCAGCGAGACTGCTTGGCCAGCCCCAAACAGGCCACCAGGCAGATAACCAGGTCCAGAATCAGCAGCAGAAGGTACGTCAGCCATCTGGAAGAAGCAGAATTAGATCATAATAATAAATGGGCTGCTTTCATGAGCGTGGGGGTAACACCTTGTACAGCACTTATTGTATAGCACTTAAAAAAGGGTCCGGTACACAATGCGCCACCGCCGGGCCTCCGAAACTGCCTGTATGTGTGTTTTACTGCACTTTCTGGACAGTTAATAATTTAGCAGAGCAAATCCATTCACATGAGTATTTCATGAGCTGGAGTGTGGTCGGAGAGAACAGATGCTGTGTACAACAACTCACTCTGACAGCGCGTCTCCTCCCATGCATGTGTATTCATCTGTGAGCCAGTGCACGTTGTGTATCTCAGCACTACAGCTTCCACAGTGAAAAATGATGCTACCTGATACGGACCAAACATGTGTTCTAATGGCATCTATCCAATACGTAGTATGCAAATTTGTAAGTATTGGAAAGTAATAATTTTTTTATACACCATTTGGACACAAAAATATGACACCTGTTTTTTTTTGCTTCTTCAGAAAGAAAAGGTATTATATATATAGGGTACATATAGAATTTACTATTTTTAGGTATAGGCTTGAGTAAAATTAACAGTTGTATTATTCTATAAACTTCTGACCCAAAAGCAGTGTGTAGGACTGGTGGAGAGCAAGCCAAGATCCATGAAGGCCATGATTAAAAATCAGGGTTTATTCCACCAATTTGATTTCTAATCTTAACTTTTTTTAACGAATATAAACTTATTTTACTGCTGGAATGCTTGCAAACAATGTTATTATCTAATATCTAATGATTTTTATTATTTATAGGTATATGTTTAAATAAAATGAGCATTTGTTATTCTATAAACTACTGACCAAAAAGCAGTGTGCAAGACTGGTGGATAGCATGCCACGATGCATGAAAGCAATATGATTTCTGATTTTTAAAAACAATAGTATTGTAGTTGTAAATGCCTATAAACTTGTTTTTTTTTTTTGCATTATTTGAGCAAATAAATGCTCTAAATGATAATATTTTTATTTGGAATTTGGAAGAAATTTTGTTAGTAGTTTAAAGAATAAAACAACTATTAATTTTACTCAAACATCTACCTATAAAAAGCAAAATAAAAGAAACTGATTATTTTAAAGTGGTCTCTTAATTTTTTCAGAAAAACTGTTTTAGAAAACACATATTTTATGAAAACACTATTTTTACAGTGAATCAGAATCTGGTGGGGTTCAAACACAACAATTATTTAACCACTTTCTGGCACGATTGCCAATATATTATTACAAACATATTGCAATATTTAGATATACTGATATTTTCTTTTCACCCCTAATTATATACAGTTTATCCTTTTTTTGTTGCTTCTATCCAGGAGAAAGATCTGCAAATACAAGTCCACATGGAACTGGTGGCAGTGAGCATGAGCATCAGTGGTGCCAGTGGGACTGGGAACGGCCTTCTGGAGATTTTGTGGTGGGCTTAATTATGTGGGTGAATCAAATATGGGCATGTGAAATGGGCTGGGCACAGTGTGTAACCACTTTCATTAGGTGCAGGGTTGTGATATCTTTCCCTGTATTATTTAACATAATGAACTGTATAACAATATTTTAGTAGCACTGAATATGTGAAACAACATATTTTCTTGTGTCTTACCTGTCTAGAAACAGTCAGGGTTTAAATCATGTTTAGAATATTGTATTTTTTGCACTATAAACTGCACTGGATTATAAGGCGCATTTTTAATAAATGTTTATTTTTTGGTCTATTTTTGTACATAAGGTGCACTGGATTATAAGGCACATTATGCAACACTACTAAGGAACAAGGATGTCACTATGTTTTTCTTCTTTTTCAGCAGAAAACCATTTATTTGGGAGAGTTAAGAGCCGTTTATTTATAGTAAACTTAGATTTGCAGATTTCCACCAAAGCTAGCTGTGGTTAGGCGCTAATGCTGCCCAACAGTGCTACACTGAGGAACTCTAAGTTTTCCCGGTGAGCCAGGACGATATTAGCTAGCAGTTCGTCCCACGTAGCTTGTTTTAACACAGTAACTAAAGGCCGATATTCTACCTCTGAATAGCGAAAAAGCTAGCACTTAGCACGGTTAGCGGCTAATGCTAATGCTGCTCCAGCAGTGCTACCTGGGGTTAGCAGCAAGCTACAGGTCAATAATACTCACCTCTGAATGGTGAAAGAGCTAGAGCTTAGCGCAGTTAGCAGCTAATGCTAATGCTGCTCCAGCAGTGCTAGCCTGGGGTTGTCAGCAGTGTACAGGCTGATAATACTCACCTTTGAACTGCAAATAAGCTAGTGCTTAGAGTGGTTAGTGGCTAATGCTAATACTGCCCTAAACTGAAACTCCTGTATAACTCTGCACTTCAGCAAAGTGACTTTACTGCTCCTTACACCCTGACTGGTAGAATTCATACATAAAGCGCACCAGATTATAAGGAGAACTGATGATTTTTGGGAAAATTAAAAGATTTTTTGTGCGGTATCTATAAGGTATGTATTTCTGTATCTGCATAGTAGTAAATCAATAAAGACGAGCAATTAAAGTGAAGTGCTCCACTTAAAATAGCTAAAGACATTGTAGACATGAATAAATATTTAATAGGTAACACTGTGCTATCTCTATTCATTGGGTATTCTCATCAGAACAGGTAGAACAGAAATAATCGCATCTCCACAGGCTTGTGTAGTAAATCACGTTATTATATTGTTATTACATTGGCTGCAGACATTTTTTTTGAACGCTACAGGATTGCTACAGCAGGCAAATGTAGCCACAACTCTACAGCATGAGGGCTAAAATATGCCCATACGTCTTAAAGATAGACAGAGCGAGAGAAGGAGGGAGCGCAGAGGGTAGCTGATTCGATTTGCCCTGTGAGTAATGGGCTAAGAGTGTGCGCACGGTCTCGCTCGATACCACAGACCTCCGGCCATCGGAAATATAAGCCTTTCATCAATACGCCCACTGCTAGTTCATAACACACTAGCCTACAAACGGCAATGCGATCTTCATAGAGGATATGCAAGTCAATTGGCCGGGACTAACAGCTCTGAAAGGGCAGTGGAGATGGGAGGCTGTTTTTGCACTTGGCTAAAGGTCAATAGCAGAAGTGACTTCTCGATATGATGCTGAGCTAGTTAATGGCGCTTGTCCGCCGGCCAGGAGTCAGCTCGGCCTGTTAATAGCCTTGTGAATAGCATTATGTGAGATGTTGGAGAGGTATGGAAGACCAGGCGCATGATCCATCATATGCAAAGCACAGGAGGTGGGGCTTTGCAGGATTGAAGACAGTAGAATATCAGAATATTAGGCCTCAATATGAGTTTTTAAAATGATAATTATCTCTGTATCAAGACCCGATAACAGTCAAGACACTAAAGCTTTTGAACTACAACTTTGTAACTAAAACAGTAAGAAGTAAAGCTTCACATTTGAGAAAGACAGTTTTCTACAGTTACAGCAGCTAGAGCTTTAAAATTATGCCACATTTTAACAGTATTTACCTTATTTTTCACACTATAATGCGCACTTAAAGTCCTTTAATTTTCCTAAAAATCGTCAGTGTTTCTTTTAATCCGGTGTGCCTTTTATACACATTTTACCAGTCAGGTATTAAGGAGCATTAAAGCCACACCGCTAAAGTGCAGCATTATAAGAGTTTCAGTTTAGTTCTCAAGCAGTATTAGCATTAGCTACTAACCGTGGGAATCGCTAGCTCTTTAATCATTCAGAAGTGAGTGTTATCGGCCTGTATCACCGTTTAGAGGTGAGTATATTGGACTGTAGTGGGACGAACGTGGAACGAACCACTAGCTAATATCGCCCTGGATTACTGGAACACTCAGGGTTCCTCAGTGCAGCTCTGTCGGGTGGAATTAATGCTAATGCTCCAGCTTTAGTGGAAATCTGTAAATCTAAACTTACTGTAAATAAACAGAAGAATTATAATTTTGTTTACTTAACTTAGCTTAGCTTTACAGGTGAGGAGATTTGCTAAATCTAGAAGAAAAACATGGCACAGATCAGAAAATAGACATTTGATCGATTTTATTTTATACTGAAACAATAAGTGACACACTGGTTTGGTGGTTAGCACTTACACCTCAGTGCTGGGGTCTCAGGTTCAAGTCCCTACCTGGGAGGAGTTTCCAAAAACATACTTCTTTATATATCAATATTTTCTTACTACCCTACGAACTATTACCTAAAATAGCCTGAATAATAAACAGTTCCATTAATTCTCTGGGCATGTATTTTTATTGATTCCTTAGTATTGAATTATAGCAGCTAATGCATCATTGCAGAAAAAGAGAAATGGCACAAATTTTAGACCTTAAATAATGCAAAGAAAACATGTTTATATTTAGACAGTTTTAAGAGTTCTGAAATCAATATTTGGTGAAATAACCATGTTTTGTTGACCACAGGTTTCATGCATCTTGGCATGTTCTCCTCCACCAGTCTTACACGCTGCTTTTGGATAACTTTATGCCTGCACTCCTGGTGCAAACATTCAAGCAGTTCAGCTTGGTTTGATGGCTTGTGATCATCCATCTTCCTCTTGATTATATTCCAGAGGTTTTCAATTTGGTTTAATTTTTTTTTCCCAGAGCTGTATATAGATATATTCTTACACCCCTACAATCTCACCTAAAAATCCTTGTAGAAAGGGAAAAAAAACAACTCACCTGTAGTATTCGATGTAGCTGGTCTGGTCAGCAACGTTGGCCAGGTCTTGTCTGGCCTTGCTGAAGTTTGGCATGCCGTTGAGCTGGCGGATGATGTTGTCAGCCATCTGCTGCATGAATCGCAGGGTCTGGACGTAGTCGCGCTGAGGTGAGAAGATCTCGTCTAGCCGTGCCAGGTGCTCCTTCAGCTGTGTCTGCATGCCCGTCAGGGAGTTGCCCACCTGAGGAGGGAGCCAGGAGAGCCATTAGAGCCATTAGAGTCATCAGCACGGTAGCTGAGGTAAAAGGGAAAGCTGCACCGGGGAAGCAGGGTCACGACTGGATGGCGGGTGTAGGGAGGTTTGTGCTTTTCAGAGCGTATGAAAGGGAGACAGTCGTATTTATCAAACTTCTCAAAAGTGCAAAGATTAGTTCTGACTTTGTCATTTGCTAATGGATGTATGCACTGCAGAAAATCAGCACTCTTGCAGGCACTCTATGAATATGGGCCAAAGCCCCTGAGAGAGGATGGAGACAGAGAGGATCCATTTTGGGCTGCCCAAGCTTTACACTGCATGCTCTCTGCATCTACTGCAGCGCAACCCGGCCCAGATTCTGAACCAGAGCGTGTCATTAAAGTTAAAGGGCCTATTCTAGAAGGAACCAATATTTTTTAAATGTTTGCTTTGACTTTGATACGGTACAACTAAACCTATGGGTTTCATGGGCATGTTTTTTTATTTTTAGGCACTGTTTTCTATTTTTTTCCCCCTATTTTCTGCCAATTTACACAGTCAATTATCCAACCACTCATTAGGACTCCCCCTATGACTAGTGATGCCCCAACACCAGGAGGGTAAAGACTAGCACATGCCTCCTCTGATACATATGAAGTCAGACATTGCCTCTTTTCCAACTGCTGCTGATGCAGTATTACCGAGTAGCCAACACATTTGGAGGAAAGCGCAGTGACTCAGTTCTGATACATCAGCTCACAGATGCCTTGTGCTGCGGGCATCACCCTTTGGAGTGATGTAGGGAGAGAGAACGTCACCTACTCACCCAGAGAGAGCAAGGCCAATTGTGCTCTCTCATGGCTCTGGTAGCTGATGGCAAGCTGCATGAACAGGTAAATTCGAACCAGCGGTCTTCTGATCAGCACTTAGCCGGCTGGACCACTCTGAGCCCCCTATTTTAGTCACTTTTTAAGGTATTTTAAAGGCACTTCCACATAACATAAAACTAATATTTTTAGTATCTAATATCTAAAAAATGTTCAAAACAATCTCAACACTCTTAATTTTGAGGTCTCGTGTGATCTAGAGCATGTTTGAGATAAGCTGTCTTAAAAAAGCTGAAAAACCTGATGTTTGAAAGCTGTTTCCAAAAGTGCTGCACACATTCTTTACACTTTTCTCTCTAAAGAAGACTGACAGCTGACATCTAGCGTGGTGGTTGTGTTCTTAGTAATTTCCTACGTTCCTATTGGCCAGTTTCACAAAAATAATGGAAACCGATCCACCAATTACAGTGGAAAGGGTAATGACCACCAGTCAAAATCCACAAGTCAAACAGGACGAAAGGCAAAATGAGAGTGAAAGTGGCCAAGTCATGATTAGATGCAATCAAAAAGAGCTTTATACATTATATATTATCAGTAAAAAACTCATACAGAAAAATAACAAATGTCAAACATCTATGATGTCTGGGTTACAATTAAAAAGCAGTTCCAAACAGTGTCTGCAAGTATTCTCTATTGGGGAAGGCAAATTAAATATGCATACCCTCTTCTTTTTGCAACTGTGCCCTTGTAATTGTCTTGTCACACTGTATTGTTGAGCATGCATGGGTAGCCCTGGACAAGGCAGAACATTTTGCTCAAAGTTCCTAATGTACAATACAGTCAAAAATTTGGACATATCTTTCCTTTCAATACCGGCTAACCAGCGACGCTAACTGTATTTCTGAGCTGAATTAATCACTGTTTTGTGTTTTTTTAATAACAGATTGATTTCTTAGTGCTGGTTAGAGTGGGAAGGATCTGTGGTTTGATATTCGATGTGGATTATGGCTGTAGTTCACTTGAGAGTTACTTACTACATTCACAAAGCCGGAATACAGCTGTCGGCTAGGCTGGCGATGCTAACTGTATTTCTGAACTAATTTAATCACTGTTTTTAACAGCAGATGTGTGTGTTTGTGCTGGTTAGTGTTGGTAGATCCCGTGGTTTTATATGATATGTGGATTATGACTATAGTTTACTCCAGTCTGTTGTTAATATATTTACCACACCAGAATGCAGCTGTTGGTTCAGTGCTAGCTAAGCTAACAGACTGCAGATCTTAATTGAGATGGCTAATGGCTAACTAGCGATGCTAACTGTATTTCTGAACTAATTTAATCACTGTTTTTAACAGCAGATGGGTGTGTTTGTGCTGGTTAGTGTTGGTAGCGCCTTTGGTTTTATAGGATATGTGGATTATGACTATAGTTTACTCCAGTCTGTTGTTAATACCTTTACAACACCGGAATGCAGCTGTTGGTTCAATGCTAGCTAAGCTAACAGACTGCAGATCTTAATTGAGATGGCTAGTGGCTAACTAGCGATGCTAACTGTATTTCAGAGCGACATTAATAGCTGTTTTTAACAACAGATGTGTGTGTTTGTGCTGGTTAGTGTTTGTAGATGCTGTGGTTTTATAGGATGTATGGATTATGACTATAGTTTACTCCAGTCTGTTGTTAATTCGCTCACAACACCAGAATGCAGCTGTTGGTTCAGTTCTAGCTAAGCTAACAGACTGTAGATATTACTGGAGATGGCTAATGGCTAACTAGCGATGCTAACTGTATTTCTGAACTAACTTAATCACTGTTTTTAACAGCAGATGGGTGTGTTTGTGCTGGTTAGTGTTGGTAGATTCTGTGTTTTTATAGGAAAGGTGGATTATGACTATAGTTTACTCCAGTCTGTTGTTAATACCTTTACAACATCAGAATGCAGCTGCTGGTTCAGTGCTAGCTAAGCTAACAGACTGCAGATATTACTGGAGATGGCTAATGGCTAACTAGCGATGCTAACTGTATTTCCGAGCGACATTAATCGCTGTTTTAAACAACAGATGAGTGTGTTTGTGCTGGTTAGTGTTTGTAGATGCTGTGGTTTTGTAGGATGTATGGATTATGACTATAGTTTACTCCAGTCTGTAGTTAACTTAATACCTTTACAACACCAGAATGCAGCTGTCGGTTCAGTGCTAGCTAAGCTAACAGACTGCTGGTGTTAATCTGTTCACCCCTCAGACTCTGACTTTACAACTATTACATGTAGCCGTTCTGCTGTTCGTTCCCAAAAGTTTCCAAAGTAAAAAAACTCTCCAGCGAATCGCCATTTTTTTGTAGACATACAGCTAATGTTTTTACTCAGTCAGCCACAGACTGAAGCTGCTGGAGGTTCAGGGTAAACTGTGGAGCTGGAATCCGGATCAGTGATACGTTTTGTGTTAACGTTACTGAGGGTTTATTGTCCAGTTTAAGCTGCGGACTGGAATATGGATCGGTAAGTGGATCGTCGCGCTCACACAATATCCGATATGTTAAATTATGTCAATATCAACCCCGATACCGATATTGTATCGGATCGGTCCCATCTCTAGTTAACAGGGGACTGACTTGCTTTTGCAAGGCACTGTATATCCACCACAATTGAGGCCAGTGCAGCCTGTCCCATTTACACTCACATATTTTAGGGTGCTTCAACCTGGACTAGTTTTTGAATGAGACTCTACACAGAGCAGCAAATCACAACGGATATGTTGAGAGTGTTTAAAACTTAATAACAGCAAAAAAAGCACAAAAGCAGTTTGTTTGAAAGCAGCTTCTATGGGATCAAAAGAGTGAGGAAACCCATAGACAAAAGAAATTGTAAGTAATATTCAGGGAACAAAATAAAATGAATAAACCAAGAAAAAGACAAGATATACGCTTTTTAAGAATACTCTAGTCATGAAAAGAACATAACAGCTGTTTCAATTCAATGTTTTGTGGAGGAAAATCATTGAAGGCTTGATACAGTATTGATATAGAAGACCTTTTTAGAATAACAAAAACAACATGTTTTATTTAAACAAGCCAAACTAACAAACCAACATTTCTCAGTTCTCAGGGGTCTGCAGTGATATAGCATATATCTGAAATGGTGTGTATTGGCTGAGAAGGAGTACAGTAGATAGGGTCATGTTTTATTATCATCCTTTCACTCTTCTTTAATGGTCAGCAGCCCTCAGGACCAAAACATGGGCAGCTATTATTATTTTTTGGGTGGTGGGTCATTCTTCTTAGCACTGCAGTGGCTGTACTGGAATTGTGTTGGTGTTAGTGAGTGATGTTAGTGTGTGTTGTGCTTTGCTGTGTGTGTATATGAGTGGATGAGACACTGCAGCAGTGCTGCTGGAGGTTTTAAACACTGTGTGTTTAAACACTCATGTCAGCTCTGTGGTGGTCCTGTGGGGCCCAGGCCATTGAAGGATAGTGTATAAAAGTATGCAGAGTAACTGTACTACACTCTGCAATTATATAAAACTATTTTCTGGCCTATTTTCATACATAAGGCGCACTGGATGTGCACTGTGTGACACAAGAAAGGTCTCGCCGATAAGCTTCGTCTTTTAAAGTCAAACGAGCGCTGGATGTTAATCCACACAGATTTCTCTTCTGAAAACTGTTTACTTGGGTAAGTAAAGCGCTTCCATTTATTTAAAGTAAGCTTAGATTCCAGATTTTCACTAAGGCTGGGTGCAGCAGCATTAGCATTCGCGGCTAGCGCTAGTAAATGCTGCCTGACAGCGCTACACTGAGGATTTTCGGTAAGCTGGGCTCATTTTAGCTAGAGGTTTGTCCCTCGTAGCTTGTTTTAACATAGTGAACATGCAGGCTACACTTTGATATACTCACCTCTGAACAGCGAAAGATCTAAAGCTTAGCACGGTTAGCGGCTAATGCTAATGTTGCTCCAGCAGTGCTAGTCGGGGTTAGCAGTAGGCTATAGGCTGATAATACTCACCTCTGAACGGCAAAAGAGCTAGCGCTTAGCACAGTTAGTGGATAATGCTAAACTGAAACTCCTTTATAACGCTGTTTTTCAGCAGAGTGGCTTTACTGCCCCTTAATACGCATTTAATACGGATTATAAGGTGCAGTGGTGATTTTAGAGAAATTAAAGGATTCTGAGTATAGCACAGAATATTGGTACCCTATTTTTTTATAGTGCGAAAAGTGGTTCTAGTATATGCACAGTGAAGCTGAAAAACTTATAATGAACAGAACAGAGCAGCTGCGTTCCGTAAAAGAAAACCAATGGAGCCTTAATACAAAATTGATATGAAAAGACCTTCCTGAATAATAACTTATGTTTTATTCAAACGTTTCTCAAAAAAATGAGAAAAAAAAAAGTCTTCTCATATGCACTGTAAACATTAGTGTTTTTTTTTGTATTTGTTTGTTTGTCTAGACCTTCTGGAGTTGTGTGTCTCAAAACAAGAACAGCATACATTAGTATAGCTGTCAGATAGATCAGGCTTTTCATCTATACTGAATACTGATGGGGCTTTTAAAGCCAGGTAGAGTAAAGGCCTGACTGGAGGGAGGTAATAAACAAGTGTGAGGCTGTAGCGCTCTTTTCATCAGTGCGCTTTAACTCAGGAAAACATATGGAGTCTTTAAATAGCCTTTTAGTGGCCAAAGATGCCCTGAGTCGAGCGGTCGCATGAATTGTATGTTCCAGTTCGGAAACCAATACGTTCTCACCTACCTAATCAGTCGTGCTTGCAGCAGCAGCAGCAGCAGCTCCCACTAAAGTCTATTCCAGATTTAATCAGTTTTTAATGATCCTACCGGTACTGCCCAAGTCGTTTGTAACAGGGACTACTCTACTCTTTATGTATAGCTCTCTCTCTCCCTCTCTCCACTAGATAAGTAAGCCTCCTCCTGCTATAGAACCAGACCAATCTGGAGATGCACTGCTACGCCCATCTGTCCACTTCCTCCTCTCGTCCCGCAGGAAATCAGGATGCTTGTGGCCTGCCTCCGTCTATAACCCCCGGGACTCATCCAAGCTTAGCTTCAAAGGAAGGCGTATATTTAGGTCTCTAAAGGAGCATCTCTGCTGCTGCTCAGGACTCCCAAATGGTTATGCTGCTTGTAAAAATAATGATGGAAAAATAGCATCATCTTCAAATTCAAACATCACTCAAATGGATGTTCACAAATGTAATGAGTAATGCTTAGCTTTATTAAGGTGTTTGAATGTAACGATAATGATATAATGAAGTTTATAGTTATATAATTAAGCAATTATACACGAGAGGGAGTGCTATAATGTGTAATATTGGGACTGCTGTGCTTCGGTCATAGGCACGTGCAAAAGCATGTGCTTTTGGTGTCTACTTAGTTCATGTATGAACTAATAAACAAGTGGAATACCGCCACAGTGAGTCAGATTGTCTCATTGGCTCCTGTGTGCTTCGTGTTTTATCTGCCCAAAGACTCCCTATCCAGGCTGGAGCGTTACAACTGGTGCCCGAACAGTTACTAAGTAGACACCAAAAGCACATATATAAGGCGTTACTATGAAAATAAAAATAAGCAAAATAAAGCTAAAATAATAAGCTTGGGTCCAGTGGGTCTGGTGGTACAGCACAACAACTCTCTGCATCTCTGCGTTATCAGTGTAAAGGGACAGTGTACACATAACTAAATACTGGCCGTCACGCCAGTAAGCCAAATGAGCGAGGAAAACAATCAACGCTAATGGGCTGGTATGTTGACTTTGTTTCAAAACAGTGGAAACATTCAAAGCACATTCAAAGCACAACTATCCAGCCCAATTTTCCGATCTGAATATTGAATATGAATATTGTTCCCCCAGAGAGATCCTGACTCAAGCCCCACAGGGTAAACATGCTGGTGGTTCATTGCTCTGAATTTGTCTGACAGTTACATTAAAAAATACATTTATAGCAAGAGCTCTGGGCTGCTAAGCAAACCTATGTGTGATCATATGGACATGTGTGTTTTTGAGCTAATATGTGTTTTACAGCATACATACATATATGATCATAAAAGAGACTCTTCAGGTGCCTTTGTGTTATGTCCAGAGTTAAAAAAAAAATGTAAATGTTACTTTTCTATTTATATGTTGTTACTTTATTTTTAATATAAAAGTCTGTTTAATATTTAGTGCAGTTTTCTCAGAACCCACAGAGTCCCAGGGTGGTTGTACTTTATTTGTTCTAGTTATTTAGGATATAAAATATTTTTTTATATTGGAAGCCCAATGTCTGCTCTTAATAATAAAAGGTTAGTTTAACTGTAAAATGGTTGTAAAACTGCTGTAAAGCAGTTTGACGTCATTGTTTCACAATTTAAACAGTTCTTTACACTACATTTACTCAGCAAAATGTGCAAGGTCAGTTACACATGGCAAGCTTCGACTTTGAAATGACACAGTGAACACAATTTGTTTTAATAACTTTAACTTTGTTTTAATTTTAGTTTTTTGCCTTTAATTTAATGTCACTCCGCAACACAACTTATATCCGAGGTTGTGAGAAACAGTTATAAAATGGTAGAAAATAAAAAAAGTTTCAGTTCAGGACCCTTTAGACTCTTTAAACTATAGAATGTCATAAAATGAGTTAATAAAAACGAGTGGGTTATTTTATTTATTTATTTATTTATCAGTTTAATCTCCATTTGTCAAGAAGCCATATATACAGAGTTGTAGGGGAAGTTCTAAATTGGATTTCTTTCCGAAGCCTCACTTTAAAGAGCGTGCAAGTGGCCAGGGATTGCCGAGTGATGTGGGTCATGCTTAAAAAGGCCGAGCGAAGGCGGTCGACAGGTTGCCAGAGAGATTGGTAAGGGAGAGTGGGGCTCTGATAGCCAGACAGTCCAGCCATTCCTCTGCTGCACTCCAGCGAGCCAGCGGAGCAGATCCACGCCAGGACGATCGGCTGCCAGCTCTGCGCTTTAAAACGGCACAAGCCCGGAATTACAAAGGAAATGGGTTGTGGAGTCCGAGGCTTGATAACACAGCGCAGCCATTCAATCGGCAGTGGGAGAGGACGGGTGCTCCCGAGATAGCTATCAGCTTATCACACAATGCAGACAGCTGCAGAGAAAACTGAGGCTGAAAAAAGAGAAAGGATCTGCTGCCTGTGTCTAGAGGCGGTTGTTTTTCTAAAGAACTTCACACTAAAATCTTCTTCTTTTTCCCCTTCATCTTCACCGCAGTTGTCTGCCACTCAAAAAACAACTGCTGTGAAGCTGCTTTTAAAATAAGAAAGGATTTATTCTGCGCTCAGATCACAGCTATATAAAGACACGACAGATGTGTCTTGACAAGTTGGTCATTCAAAACCAAGAAATAAATATATATGCCCCCTTAAAAAACAACAGAAACAACAGAACAGAAAATCTAGACAAGCCTGAACTGCTGAGTAAAATTGTCAGTGGCATTTTAGCAGTAGAAATGCTCTGTATTTTGAAAAAGGTGCTGTGGCATATAATATGACCTCTATTATGATTGAACTAATTAATGTGACCCTGTAGATCATATATTTACTAGATTTAGATGTGGACTGATGTTAGTATGCTAGCGTAGTGTAGGTAATATAGCATGCTAATATTGTGAGGATGGGCAAGGCAATAAGAGATGGACTGATCTGTGTTTTTGAGGCCGTTTTCGAACGTGTTGATCGATTTTCAGGAGAGATATTTATATACAGCTCTGGAAAAAAATAAGAGACCACTTAATGATAAATGTTTTTTCTTGATTTTACCAAGTTGAAAACCTATGAAATATAATCAAGAGGAATATGGACGATCACATGCCATCAAACCAATCTGAACTGCTTGAATTGTTTTTTAACAGGAGTGACAAAGTTATCCAAAAGCAGTGTGCAAGACTGGTGGAGGAGAACATGCCAAGAATATTCTACCAAATATTGATTTTTGAACTCTTAAACCTTTTGAATATTTTAATTATTTGAGGTCTGAAAGCTCTGCATCTTTTTTGTTATTTCAGCCATTTCTCATTTTCTGCTAACATTTCTCCCAAATTCCAAATATAAATATTGTCATTTAGAGCATTTCTAAATGACAATATTTATATTTGGAATTTGGGAGAAATGTTGTCTGTAGTTTATAGAATAAAACAACAATGTTCATTTTACTCAAACATATACCTATAAACAGCAAAATCAGAGAAAGTGATTTAGAAACTAAAGAGGTCTCTTAATTTTTTTTCCAAAGCTGTATTTATGTTTTTAAAAACATTTTTGTTTAAGACGCCAATACCACAGGAACAGGTATCCCAACGTCAGCCATTTCACTTGCTATGTTCATTGTTCGCTCTGATTTGCTATTTATAGGTACATGTTTGAGTAAAATGAACATTTTGTTGTTTTATTCTATAAACTACAGACAATATTTCTTCCAAATTCCAAATAGAAATATTGTCATTTAGAGCATTTATTTGCAGAAAATGAGAAATGGCTGAAATAACCAAAAAGATGCAGAGTGTTCAGAGCTCAAATAATGCAAAGGTAACAAGTTCATATTCATAAAGTTTTAAGAGTTCAGAATTCAATATTTGGTGGAATAACCCTGGTTTTTAATCACAGTTTTCATGCATCTTGGCATGTTCTCCTCCACCAGTCTTACACACTGCTTTTGAATAACTTTATGCCACTCCTGGTGCAAAAATAATGGCTTCTTCTTGATTATATTTCAGAGCTTTTTAATTTGGTAAAATCAAAGAAACTCATCATTTTTAAATCTCTTACTTAAAAAAAAAACACCCAACCAACCTTATGGTACACCACACCAGCTTTCTGGGATTCCTTAGTAACTGCAGTAAAATCGTAAAACTCGTATATAAAAAAAACTAAACTGCACAGACTTGTAACCTGGTTAATTTTCCTTTATAAAGAAAAAATCGGAGCACTGGCTTCTTAAATAACACAGGCTTTTTGTGAGGGATTTTTATGTTACAATTCTATTGAACTCAACTGCCTGCTCAACAAGTACAATACTAGTGTAATGAACGTCTAGTGTAATTCCAATCATCAAAGAAGTCATCAGAGAGCTGTGAGAGGAGGTTTTTCAGAAGATGAATGAGTGGAAAATAAACCCTTTGAAAACTGTAAAAGGCCTAAAGCTGAGTGTGTAAAAATAAGAGTGTGTAAGAGACACATTATTGAGTGTTTTCAATGGGTTATGCAACATATGCACTGTTTAAGGGATGTAAAAGGGGGTCTATTATTCTTTCCATAGATCTGTACATCCATTAAACCACCTACCCATCTACTTCACTTCAACGATCCCTGTTAATGAGCAGAGATACAGATACAGAGCTTTTAATGCCCATTCAGGCAGATGGGTATTTAATCCCAGTCTTCACACTTTGATTAATGCCTTTTTTCGAGCCCCCCTCACACTTACACACAGACATCCACACACATACACTCACACTTGTCTCTATTACTCTACTTTGACTCTTTTCTGAAAAACTTTTAACAGAGTCCCTTGTTGGTTTCAGTGTTAGTGTATGTGTGTGTGTGTATTTATGCCCCTCAGGCAACAGTGGCTGTGTGTGACAAGTTAAAAAAATGAGACTAAGGCTGAGAGAGAGATATGAAACCCATAATGGAACACAAACTCTTACCAGGCTAT
This sequence comes from Astyanax mexicanus, assembly GCF_023375975.1. NCBI lineage: Eukaryota > Metazoa > Chordata > Actinopteri > Characiformes > Acestrorhamphidae > Astyanax > Astyanax mexicanus. The sequence goes on along the minus strand of NC_064426.1, from coordinate 30,553,869 downwards.
CGACGCCACCCAGCGTGTGATTGGCGTTGTAAAGTGAATAGGTCAGCTGGTACACCCCATCATTGGTCTCGCTGTTTCCATAGAAACCGACTCCCACGGCAGAGCTGAGAGGGAAAAGGGCAAAGGACATTTTCACCATAAACGCTCCTTCAGGTTGGTCACATGGTCTTATAATACAATTTCTCCAGCAAAATCAAATACACAGAACTGGAACAAAGCAGCAGGATTTGCAGAATTCATTAAAAATAAGGTCTTGTGAATTACATTTGTTCTATGTAAAGTCAAGGTGACCTAGAATGGAAATCTGGGAAAACAATATGCAGGAAAATAAAGTGATACACTGAATTACTTCATTACTTCATTTGAAAATGTACAGCGTGGATTTTCCTTTGTTCAAAAGTTCTGCCACACATTTTTATCTGCCACATAAATTTAGCAGCAAACAACTTCTTGCTATATAAAGATGTAGAGAAGTACAGGTAGTAATGCATGTAATTCCCACCCTGTGAAAAAATTGGCCCTCTCCTAAAGACTCCCCTACACTTACTGCAAAAACGGCATTGTGCATGCAAGGTGATAGAGTGCAGTAAGTAACATTCAGGCAAAAGCTATGATGCTAACAGCCAGGCTCAGCAACGCTAAAGCTGCAGTGCTAACAGACACAGCAGTCGAGCTTGGATGGTTTGGAGCAAGTTAGCAGTGATGCTAACAGAAGGGCTTAGCAGGGATGCAGCCGGTTTGCCACAATGCTAACAGACGGCTTTAACTGGTTTGGCTGGTTCCAAATTGGAAGGTTTGGAAGGAGTTAGCCATAACACTAACAGTCACAGTATCTATGCTGAGACTGTTTGGATGCAGTAGCCATTAGCCGTGATGCTAACAGACACAGTATCCATGTTCGAAAGATTTAGAGCTAGTTCACTGTGATGCTAACGGACACAGTATCCAGGTTCGGAAGATTTAGAACCAGTTAGCCGTGATGCTAACAAAAGGGCTCAGCAGGGAAGGAACCAGTTTGCCATGATGCTAACAGTCTGCTTTAGTTGGTTTGGCTGGTTGATTTGAATGGAGTTATTCATAATGATAACAGACACAGTATCAATGCTCAGAATGTTTGGAGCTAGTTAGCCATGATGCTAACAGACACAGTATCCATGTTTGGAAGATTTAGAGCCAGTTAGCAGTGATGCTAACAAAAGGGCTCAGCAGGGAAGGAACCAGTTTGCCATGATGCTAACAGCCGGCTTTAGCTGGTTAATTTGAATGAGTTATCCATAATGCTAACACACACAGTATCCATGCTCAGAATGTTTGGAGCCATTTAGCCATGATGCTAACAGACACAGTATCCATGTTCGGAAGACTTAGAGCCAGTTAGCCATGATGCTAACAAAAGGGCTCAGCAGGGAAGGAACCAGTTTGCCATGATGCTAACAGCCAGCTTTAGCTGGTTGATTTGAATCAGTTATCCATAATGCTAACACACACAGTATCCATGCTCAGAATGTTTGGAGCCAGTTTGCTGTGATGCTAACAGATACAGTATCTATGTTCGGAAGATTTGAAATCAGTTAGCTTTGATGCTAACAGAAGGGCTAAGCAGGGATGGAACCGGTCTGCCATGATGCTAACAGCCTGCTTTAACTGTTCGATTTGAATGAGTTATCCATAATGATAACACACACACTATCCATGCTCAGAATGTTCGGAGCCATTTTGCTGTGATGCTAACAGATACAGTATCTATGTTCAGAAGATTTGGAAGCAGTTAGTCGTTATGCTAACAGAAGGGCAAAGCAGGGATTAGACCGGTTTGCCATGATGCTAACAGCCTGCTTTAGCTGGTTTGGCTGGTTGATGTAAATGGAGTTATCCATAATGCTAACAGACACAGTATCCATGTTTGGAAGATTAAGAGCCAGTTAGCAGTGATACTAACAAAAGGGCTCAGCAGGGAAGGAACCAGTTTGCCATGAAGCTAACAGCCGTTTTTCTCTGGTTGATTTGAAGGAGATTTCCATAATGCTAACACACAGTATCCATGCTCAAAATATTTGGAGCCAGTTAGCTGTGATGCTAACTGACACAATAGCCACGGTTATAATGTTTGGCTAGTTAATTTGAATGAGTTATCCATAATGCTAACAGACACAGTAGCCATGCTTGGGAGGTTTGAAAACCAGTTAGCCGGGATGCTTGAAGATGAAGTAGTCATTCTTGGAAGGTATGAAGCTAGTTAGCCATGATGCTAACAGGCACAGTAGCCATAGCCTAGCATAACCTAATCTCTGGGCACTTCTATCTTAAAGTAAAGTCATGGTCAGGACAGTAATGGCAGCGCCTGGAGATTAGGTTACTCTACGGGTTGTAAACAAAAGTTTTTAATGACCATTTTGTGCACTTTTATGGTTATTAATATTAATAATTTGCCTGAATAATGGTGTAAAAAGTGATTTATCAGGGGCAAAATATGCCCTGAAGCGGGCGTTGTAAAGAGTGCTGGACAAAAAAAGGACAAAATTACTGTAGCTGTGGGAGAGCGGAGGAGGGCTATTCAACAAAAGGTTAATACTCGATCATGTTTTACTACAAAAAAAAAAGAAAAGAAATAATAATAATAATCATTTAAAAAATAACACAGGAGTTTAATGCTACTTTAATGCTTAAAGCTGGCTGCAAAAAATAAAAGTCTTAAGATTAACTTCCGTAAGGACCGCACCACAGTGCATGATTTAAAAGTACTCTTCCACTAGCTCAGTGCAATTACACATTCTCACCAGAGAGGTCTCCAAATCCCGAAAACTTCCAAACCCCTAAAAGTTTCAGAATGTCGCTTTGAGTAAGAAATAATTATATATATTATATTATAAAGTACCATATTTTATTCACAAGGAAATGAAGGATGTTTCATAGCGTAGGAAATATTCATAAAGGACAATATTCATGAAGCACATTTTAACACCCCTATGAATAGTGTAATAATGAAAGAGGGTCCACATATTCGGAAGCAGATTTTCATTAATAAAACTTGTTTTGAATAAGAAATGAGAGCAAAGTAAAACTACAGAGTCTGAGTAAGTCAGGCTAATTAGAGTACAGTATTGTACTGTATTGTATTGAGTGCCTCCTCCTTTATCCACCGATTGGTCTGATTAGATCTATCTCATTACAGTCATATGCTCCTCACACTGCAGTTCACACTGTAGTGCAAGGACCAGCCAGACCAGTCATCCTTCATTAGCCATGCACCTATTTCCACCAGCCTACATCCCACCCACCGCCTCTTGTGATTTGAATGAATGTATGAGATCTTGTCTCAGTGTGTGCTCATCACTCTTTGATGTCTGTCTCCAACATTCCTTGCTCTTTGAGCCTCTCAGAGCCTCATTGCGTATCTTTTTTTAGTGTGGAGATGCTATCTCTCTGAAGCTGTGGGGGAAAAAAAACAATAAAAAAACAACCAAAAAAACATCAGAAAGGTGAGAAGCTGATTAACCTGTTCTCCTGCTGCTGGTTAATCTCTGTTAGCAGTGTGAGGAGATTAAAAAGAGCAATATGTATTATATTGTCTATAATAACTCATAAAATGATTAGGATGTGTCACCAGTAGGGGTGGACGATATGGCTCTAAAATAATATCACAATATTTCAGGGTATTTTTGCGATAACGATATACTTGGCGATATAGGAAAACTAAAATAATTAATTCATTTCAGGAATAAAGTATAATAGTATAATCATAATGTGGCAAAATAAATAATATTGCAGAATATTTTCATGCATATAAACTGCAAACTAAACTACCAATTATACAATAAATACACTTAAAGATTCACAGTAAATAATAGACTACTTTTAAGACAGAACATCCCTATTATCACGATATGGATTTTTAATATCATGATATTTCTGTGTCACAATATATTGTATACGATATGATATTGCCCACCCCTAGTCACCAGATATTAAGGAAATATACTAAGTTTAAGATTTGGTATTTCTTGAGTTCAGATTGTGAGATTGTGAGAGTTTCAGCCAGTATGTTCTTCTTTAAATTATGTACATTATGGAGCAGAAATCTTTGAGCAGTGTTTTATCCTCTGATTCTGCCCAATGCCCATTCCCAAGTCCTATTTCCACACCCCGGACTGCCAAGTATGGTACACAATATCAGGCAAACACAATGTGCTGCAGTCTCAGCAGCCTTCTAAAAAGCTCTATGACCAGAGATGGAACTAAACAGCAGTAAACATTGGTAAAGCGTTTGATAGCCTTAAAGATTTAAAGCTTGGAGCCCAGAAGAACTACAAGACATATATATTCAGTTTCTAAATTAGTTTCTCTGATTTTGCTATTTATAGGTAAATGTTTGAGTAAAATGAACACTGTTGTTTTATTCTATAAACTACAGACAAAATTTCTCCTAAATTCCAAATAAAAATATTGTCATTTAGAGGATTTATTTGCAGAAAATGAGAAATGGCTGAAATAACAAAAAAGATGCAGAGCTTTCAGACCTCAAATAATGCAAAGAAAACAAGTTCATAAAGTTTTAAGAGAATAACCCTGGTTTTAATCACAGTTTTCATGCATCTTGGCATGTTCTCCTCCACCAGTCTTACACACTGCTTTTAAACAACTTTATGCCACTCCTGCTGCAAAAAATCAAGTAGTTCACTTTGGTTTGATGGCTTGTGATCACCAATCTTCCTCTTGGTTATATTCCAGAGGTTTTTAATTTGGTAAAATCAAAGAAACTCATTATCACTCATCAAGTGGTCTCTTATTTTTTTTCCCCCTGAGTTGTATGTGCTGTACAGTGCAAACTTTGAACTTTTGATCTTGAGCTTGTTTGTGTAGGTTCAGGATCCTCAACTTAGCAACTGTTGTTAAGTTTCATGTCTTGGGAGGATATTTAAATAGATTTAGTTCCTTTTAGGACTTTTCTAAATAAAATTAAAAACAGATATTCAGAGAACTGAGGAAGAGAATAAGCTCATGTTCCGTGTCCTGTTTCCTCTTTCTGCAGGGATGTAAGGAAGGTGGGAAATTTACACTGTGATCATAAGAGTGTTTTTCACTTATTGTCATCCATCAACAACAAGAAAATAATACAAGAATATACAGAATACAAAGCTACACACATAGCTGTGTACATATATGACAGGTGACACACTACATTAGAATAATAAAAGTAAATAATACAAGACTGGCGGAAAGATAATGAGTACAGATGTTTCCAGACAGGTGTACTGCATGACACAAGCAATTATCTCACCCCACCATGCTCTGTAACACGGCATGTGTGCTGCACTTGATTTAGGATGGCAGGGGAAAATGTCTATCTAAGTAATGGTTATTAAGGCTAGTGGGGTACAGTTACGTATGATACCAGTTCACCTTTGGTCTTCATTACAGGCACTTTGACAGCTCAATTTTATGCTTCTTATGCTCTGCTCCCTCCTCCAACAGGACAATGTTCGTCCACATACTGCTGCCATCTCAATAGCGTGCTTTGAAGACACAGATGCCATTCCATGGCGAGCTGCATCATCAGGTCTATCCCAGATTGAAAATGTGTAGACAGTTTAAGATAAAAATCAGGAACCTCTACAAGCCCATACTGAGAAGTAGAGCTGATTAATGTTAATATGATTATGATGTAATATGATTTTAATGTAACATGACACATTTTCTTATTGTACTGACAATATGTTTTAATAAGCATATCGGAGATACAGTCATATGAAAAAGTTTGGGCACCCCTATTAATCTTAATCATTTTTAGTTCTAAATATTTGGGTGTTTGCAACAGCCATTTCAGTTTGATATATCTAATAACTGATGGACACAGTAATATTTCAGGATTGAAATGAGGTTTATTGTACGAACAGAAAATGTGCAATATGCATTAAACCAAACTTTGACCGGTGCAAAAGTATGGGCACCCTTATCATTTTATTGATTTGAATATTCCTAACTACTTTTTACTGACTTACTGAAGCACAAAATTGGTTTGGTAACCTCATTGAGCTTTGAACTTCATAGCCAGGTGCATCCAATCATGAGAAAATGTATTTAAGGTGGCCAATTGCAGGTTGTTCTCCTATTTGAATCTCCTCTACAGAGTGGCATCATGGGCTCATCAAAACAAGTATCAAATGATCTAAAAACAAAGATTGTTCAACATAGTTGTTCAGGGGAAGGATACAAAAAGTTGTCTCAGAGATTTAACCTGTCAGTTTCCACTGTGAGGAACATAGTAAGGAAATGGAAGACCACAGGGACAGTTTTTGTTAAGCCCAGAAGTGGCAGGCCAAGAAAAATATCAGAAAGGCAGAGAAGAAGAATGGTGAGAACAGTCAAGGACAATCCACAGACCACCTCCAAAGAACTGCAGCATCATCTTGCTGCAGATGGAGTCACTGTGCATCGATCAGCAATACAGCGCACTTTGCACAAGGAGAAGCTGTATGGGAGACTGATGCAAAATAAGCCATTTCTGCAAGCACGCCATAAAAAGAGTCACCTAAGGTGTGCTTTTGCAGTGTGACTCTGTTTGTGGCGTGCTTGCAGCTTCTCCTTGTGCAAAGTGCGTTGTATTTTGTATTTTGGTTTAATGCATATTTCACATTTTCTGTTAGTACAATAAACCTAATTTCAATCCTGAAATATTACTGTGTCCATCAGTTATTAGATATATCAAACTGAAATGGCTGTTGCAAACACCCAAATATTTAGAACTAAAAATGATTAAGATTAATAGGGGTGCCTAAACTTTTTCTTATGACTGTATCATCAAGAACAAGAACACTGACCCAATAGACTGTAATAAAACATGTTTAATTGGATTATGTGCAGCAAAAATGTAATAAAAATCTATACCATACTGTACGAAAGTGCACCGGATAATAAGGAGCATTTTAGGCGACATTAGTAGCGAACATGGTCATGTTTAATTTTGTGTAAGTGCCGTATTTTATGGACTATGAGGTGCATCGTATTGTAAAGTGCACTATCAAAGAAAGTTTATTTTCTGATATATTTTCATACATAAGGCACACAAGATTATAAAGCGCATTTTATGAGACAATAGTAAGGGACAAATGTGTCACCATGTGTTCCTTCTAATTCAGCAGGTCTCGCTACCTTTTTTTCAATGTCAAACTATTTATTTGGGGGAGTAAAGCACTTCTGTTTGTTTGCAGTAAGCTTGGATTTCCAATATTTTCAACAATATGGTTAGCAGCGGTTAGAGCTAATAAAAGCTACACTTAGGAACCATAAGTGTTCCGTAACCCAGGGTGCTATCAGCTAGCGGTTCGTCCCACGTAGCTTGTTTTAACATGCTAAACACGTAGACTACAGTCCAATATACTCACCTCTGAATGGCAAAGTGCTAGCGCTGCAGTTAGCGGCTAATGCAAATACTGCTCCAGTCTCGGTACTTGAGATATTTCACTGAAACTCCTCTATAATGCTGTGCTTCAGCAGAGTAGCATTATTGCTCCTTAACACCTGACTGATAGAATTAATACATAAAGTGCACTAGATTATAAGGCACACTGATGATTTCTGGCAAAATTAAAGGATTTTAAGTGCACTTTATAGTGCGTAAAATACGGTATTACAATTGTCAAACATTGAGAAATAGAAAAGGTACAAAAAAAGTAAGAATTTCTAAACAATGATTTGTAAACTACAATAACTTAAGAACAATACGATAATGTATAAAATAATAAATATGCAACAACATCATGTAAGATGTAAATATTAAATAATGTAAAAATTCAGTCAACACTTGGTTTACTTAACGTTTAGAGCAAGCATATGAACTACAAACAACATAGCACAAAAAGTGAGGAAATGTTTGTTCTGCTGCTCATCTCACAAACGCATGTTCCTTACAAATGTGGCAACAATTAAAAGGAAAATTAACAATAACAGGATTTTCAACGGTATAAGATTAATTGCCAAAAAGCATTGTTACAAAACACAATTTTCCTTACTTTTGTAATTTTTTTTCAATAAACACCTGTAAATAACAAACATCTTTCAAAACAGAACATTGCTATTATGACAATATGGATTTTTTAAAATCACAACATTACTGTGCCACAATAGATTCTGTATAATAAAATACAGCACATCCCTACCGTGTGATAAGTCAATAATGTCATTATTCTGACAGGCCTTTATCTGTTATCGGTCTGCTTGCTTGCGGTCTACTGGTAATCAGTTTTAGCCCCCCAACCCCCCAAAAAAAAGAAGAAAAAAAATCACATATCGGTCAAACCCTCATTAAAAGATAACCCTTTTGTCTCTTTTGTTCAGCGTCTACATATAGAGGTCAGAAGAGAGAGAGAGAGAGCATGTTACACACAAACACTTGTGAGATTTCACACTGTTAAGAACAAAAGCAGCCTAAAATCACTCATAATATCAACAAAGGAAATCCAGGATAGGACAATGGGGACTGAACAGATGGGCCGAGCAGCCCTGCTGTTACAACTCCCGGAGTGGATATGAGAGGAGGCGGGAGAGGGTTTTTCGTCTGTTAAACATCCTCTCTCGCAGGCTGTGTATATGAGCTTCTGTGTGTGTGAATGTGTGCATTCATGTGTGTGTAAAAGGCTGTCTCTGGAAGCTGCTAATCATGATGGATGCCGGGTTCTCTCGCTCCGTCATTGCTGCAGGTCTCTCAGGCCAGCGGAGCACCGGCGCTCATCAGGAAGAGGGAAGAGTTTGGGGGCTCTCCACGCTTGCTGCGTCTCCCCCAGCCCTAGTCCTGAAAGCTGAGCATTCATTACATTACATCTCACTTAAAGTCTGAACATTTCCATTCATTTCCCTCGACTAATCAAATCAGGCATGAATAAAAATGAATAGACTGAGGACGTGCTGGTGAGTGAGTGATGCTGGATGAGTGAGTAATGTGCTTGGACTTCCAGAACAGCAGTGTGAAGAAGGAAATCAGTGGAGATTAAGAGCACAGACTTAAGTACTAATCAATGTAAATGTTCTCGGAATTCGTTACTTAACAACAACCACTAGCAGCAGTGGGTTTAAAAGCAGTGGGTACTGGTAAAGGTCTAAAATCAGATCTATATAAAATGAATTTGGTTTAATCTTAAATTTGAAGTCGTGATAATACCATGAATAACAGTGAATGCCAACCTGGATTTCCTGAGTGAAGCAAAAGAGGGAGCTCTTCACGCTGCAAATTTTGGTCACATGACATAATAAAGCTGGAGGCAGAGCAAGGTAGAGTTAGACCAGGCCCCCAGCTTTTCCCTTCCAAAACGTGCCACCGGAAGTGTGCTGCTGAGGGATGAGAGGACCATTTGAGCAAAGCGGTCCATTCACTTCCATTCATTTCGGGGTGTCTTTGAACCAATAATAAATGTATTTCCATGCCGTTTTCGATTATGACACAGCCCATGTTCTTTTGTACAAATAGCGGATTTTCTGTCATTTGATCCATAAGATTAATAATCTGTTCATTTAGAAACAGATTAGAAAATAACGTTTTTATACAACTATGCTAACGATGACGTGAAAAAACGCGACCCAAAATAGCCTGCTGTAATGTTTGGAGATGTTGCTCCTTATAATTCAAAAGTACGGAGCCAATTGCCGTCGAACAGGGTCAAAGTAACCTTTTATTATGCAAATATAATACTACTACTAACAGTGATAATACATTGTAGATAGTAAGATAGTAGTAAATAGAAGTAAGAAGTTCTAGTTTATATCTGCTGTTCATTCATTAAAAGCCTCATTCTGGGACGGAATGGAGCTTTTCTCACTGTGGAGTGAATAGTTCTGTGGAGCTCCTATAAACAGTACGGTTGTTTGCACGGCACGCAGAAGATTCGCGTCATGCTGGCGCCTGCGCAATCTCTCACTTTCCTGGTTAAGGCCCACGAGAAGCCGATCAGGAAGTGACACGATTGGCCTCACTTGGCTCCGTTGAAATCAGGGGGATGGCTTGGTCCAGTTAATATATACCACCAATGAGTTAGACAGAGCAAGGAAGAATGAGGTGAGAAAGGGAGAAAAAAGTGGCCAACCTATTCAAATATGAACACTTATCACTACCTGGAGCTACAGGTTATGTATTTACACAAATATGTGCAGATGAATATCGGTACTACAGCAACCACAAGACTGCAATGGCATCGCTGGAACAACTTTTCACAAATTCCCCTTCACTGTATGGCTTTTTTAGCATAAGCAATATTTTATTCCAGTTGACGGGAGGCAAGCGAGACAAGTTTTTGACTGTTTTGTTAACTTCTGAAACTGTCTGACTTTAAAATGTTCAGCTAGTGCTTGCGCAATTCAGTACCGTTGGGAAAACTTGTGATTCATGTTGGCGAGTAGTGAGGTGAATTGGCGCTGAAGATTGGAAGGTTTAAAATATGATAGACATTTGACATAACTTTATAACCCTTAATAAAAAAATACTAATCCTCCCACTCTGGTAAGAAGGTTCTAAGTTCATATATTTGCATTTGGCTTTACATTTCCTGGATGCTGCCATGTTTTAGGCTAATAGTCTAGATTCTGAGTCACGCCAACATTGTGATGTTGTGTCGCACTCCTTGCTTTGACTCAAATACATGCTTCAAATGTGCAGCAAAAAATATGTAAATATGTATACATACCGTCACACCATCTCTTTTTCAATGTGTTTTCTTTATTATTTTTATAACTATTTACATTGTAGATTCTCACTGAAGGCATCAAACTATGAATAAACATGTGGAGTTTTATGTACTTAACAAAAAAGGGTGAAATAACAAAACAAAAAAAAATTATATTCTAGTTTCTTCAAAATAGCCACCCTTTGCTCTGATTACTGCTTTGCACACTCTTGGCATCATTCTCTCAATGAGCTTTAAGAGGTAGAGTCACCTGAAATGGTTTTCCATCAGTCTTGAAGGAAGGAGTTCCCAGAGGTGTTTAGCACTTTTTGGCCCCTTTGCCTTCTTCACTCTGTGGTCCAGCTCACCCCAAACCACCTGGATTGGGTTCAGGTCCCGTGACTGTGGAGGCCAGCTCATTTTTTGTTAAGTACATAAAACTCCACATGTGTTCATTCATAGTCTAGATGCCTTCAGTGAGAATCTACAATGTAAATAGTAATTAAAAATAAAGACATATATATACATTGAAATGTATTTCAAATTTAAATAAATATATATTTTTTAATTATGAAAGGAAGATGCCACACATGAACAGGCAAAGAGCTGAGGTAGAGCAAAGTAGACGGAGACAGAGTGAGGTAGAGCACGGAGGAGGGACATACAACTGGGTGATATGGTAAAACATTTATCAGAACAACAATCACGACAATTTCACGATACAGAGTTTTTAATCGCAATATTCTGATAACCAAAAAAAAAGGCAACAAAAAGCAAACAAAATGCATCAACAGTGGCGGATTCTTAAAAATCTTTAATGCAGAGTACAGTTTTTTTTTTTAAATGTGCACATCATCCACATGAACAGGATTTTTGTCACATTAAAATGTACAGTTGGGTCAGTATTATTTAAGCACTGATGATATCATCAATATGCTTATGCATGTTGATGCAATATGATAAAATAGTGTCATATGGCCCCTTTCTTCCCAAAGAATGGGACCAGAAATTCTTCAGTTCAATCCCCTGCACCGGCAGGAAATGGGGGTAGGGGTATTAAAGGAACAATGCTTGTACTGTGTGCCATCATTCTAATAAGAATGCTATTGTTTAATTGTCACATTTTGAGTATTGCAAAAGGAAAAGTTGCATTGTGCCATTTCTAACTATTATCGCATGTTTGAAATAAATCCTTATTTGAATAAGTCTATAAAATGGCTAAATACAAAACAAAGTTTACAAAACATTTAATAAAGAATGGAATAACCACAGATAGTTTCAGAACTATAATAACATCATGAGAATGTCAGCCACTTCCTGTCTTATAAAAACACCTACCATATTCACATACATGTGGTTTTAACAGGTACATACCTCACACATCCATTTTAGAAATGTATTTAAAGTGTGATTTAAAGCTGTCTTTAAAATGGCAAAATAATAGAACAAAGATTACAAAACATTGAATAAAGAGCTGAATAACCACAAATGTGGCCTTAACACGTTTGTGACATATAGTTATGATTTAGTATTGATAGTTTCAGAACTATAATAACATCATGAGAATGTCAACCACTTCCTGTCTCATAAAAACACCTATATCATATTTGCATACAAGTGGTTTTAACAGGTACATACCTCAAACATCCATTTTAGAAATGTATTTAAAGTGTGATTTTAAGCTTTTATAGATGCAATTGAATAATTATTCAAATAAGTCTTTAAAATGGCAAAATAATAGAACAAAAATTACAAAACATTAAATAAAGAGCTAAATAACCACTTAACATGTGGCCTTAACATAGTTTCAGAACTATAATAACATCATGAGAATGTCAGCCACTTCCTGTCTCATAAAAACACCTACAGGTGCTGGTCAACGAATTAGAATAATTTGAAATAGTGCAATCATGAAATTCTTTGAATGCATTTTTTGTGCAGAAAGCAAATCAGGTGTTCACTGCACCTGTCCTACTCGTTAGACTAATCACAGAACTCGTTACCTGGAAAAAAATTTGCTCAGCTGAGCTTTCCAAAAGGCCCATTTAGGCCATTTAACTGTGACACTGTTGTTTTATTGAATTAGAATAATGGAGAAACCGTTTCATTGAATTAGAATAAATGCTCGAATTTTTGTTTTCTGTGAAGAGTGTTCACTGTGCAGTATAAAGTCAGGGTTGAGTAGAATTTCTAAGTTGTAAAATCAATCATGGGTAAGCAGCGCGACCTCTCAACCGGAATAGTGGCTCAAATTCAAGCCCTTCGCCAACAAAACTTGACCCAAACTAAAATTGCTGAGCAGCTCGGCATCAGCCAGTCTTCCGTCTGCAAAGCTCTCAAGAAAAACTGCAGCAAGCGCACCAACTGTTCCGGCGTCCGAAAAACTTCTGCTCGCGACAACAAGCAGCTGAGAAAGATCGCAGTCAGCAACCGGTTCAAGTCCACTTCCGAGCTCACCGACTTGTGGAACAAGCAGACCGGCGCTGACGTCTCCAGATCAACCACTTACCGTCGTCTGCGCGAACTCGGCTTCAAATCTCGCGTTCCAGCAGTAAAACCGATGCTGAACAAGAAACAAATGGAGAAACGGCTGAAGTGGGCCAAAGAACACGGCGAGTGGACTGCTGAAGACTGGCAGAAAGTGGTCTTCAGTGACGAATCACGCTTCTGCATCTCCTTCGGTGACCAAGGTCCTCGTGTCTGGCGTCGTGGTGGCGAAACCTACAACCACGAGTGCGTGAAAAGATCTGTCAAGTTTCCCCAGAGCGTTATGGTCTGGGGATGCATGTCCGCTCGAGGTGTAGGGAAGCTCTGCTTCCTCAAGAAGACTGTCAATGCTGCCGTATATCAAGATGTTCTGGAAACGTTCCTGATTCCGACTGTTGAGGAACAGTTCGGCGAAGAAGACTTCATATTTCAACAGGATCTTGCACCGGCTCATGCGGCAAAGTCGACCAAAGATTGGTTCACTAAAAAACAGCTTGAAGTTTTGGCATGGCCGGCCAACTCGCCTGACCTCAATGTCATTGAAAACCTTTGGGCCATCGTCAAGCGGAAAATTCGCGACAGAAAGCCTACTACGCTGGACCAACTGAAGCAGAACATCGCCACTGCCTGGGAAGCTGTGAGTGCGGAAACTTGCGACAAGCTGGTCAAATCGATGCCGCGGAGACTTCAGGCAGTCATACAAGCCAAGGGGGCAGCCACAAAATACTGAGAAAATGATGATTGTAATTATAATAAAAAATTATTCTAATTCAATGAAACGGTTTCTCCATTATTCTAATTCAATAAAACAACAGTGTCACAGTTAAATGGCCTAAATGGGCCTTTTGGAAAGCTCAGCTGAGCAAATTTTTTTCCAGGTAACGAGTTCTGTGATTAGTCTAACGAGTAGGACAGGTGCGGTGAACACCTGATTTGCTTTCTGCACAAAAAATGCATTCAAAGAATTTCATGATTGCACTATTTCAAATTATTCTAATTCGTTGACCAGCACCTGTATATCATATTCACACACAAGTGGTTTTAACAGGTACATTACCCTTACATCTATTTTAGATATTTATAAATATAAGTGTGTTGCAAACCACAAGGTTAAGCCCCATTTCAATCAAGACATGCAGGCTGTTTCTACAAACATCAGTGAAAGAACAGTACTTTTCTGTCTGCATTGTAGTAAGTATAAAGTTTGGAGGAGGGGGGGATTATGGTGTGGGGTTGTTGGAGCCTCTTAGTCCAGTACCAACATAACTGCAAATTTACTGCACAAAGCAATATCCATAAAGACATGGACGAGGGAGTTTAGTGTGGAAGAACTTGACTGGCCTGCACAGTGGAAGAGAAGTCCTGAACTCAACCCAATAAAATCATCTTTGGGATGAATTAAAGTGGAAACTGCGAACTACACGTTCTCGTCCAACATTATTGTCGGACCTCATAAATGGAGAATTTCTGAAAGAATGCTCAAAAATCTATTCAACACATTACTAAACCTTGTGGAAAGCCTTTCTATAAGATTTGAAGCTGTTATAGATGCAATTGACTAATTATTCAAATAAGTCTTTAAAATGGCTCAATAATAGAGCAAAAATGACAAAATAAGAGTGTGACGAGATCTCGTGGCACGAGATTTCGCGAGATTAAAACGTGGCGATATTTCTCGTCAAGATTAAACCTGTCTCCCGGGAATAAAAAACAGTTTAGTGTGGACTTTTTAAGAGGGATCTGGCAACACAGTAGCGATAGCAGCGAGTGTGGTGGCTGAGCAGTGAGAGCAGCTCTCAGCAGAAGAGGAAAATTCGGGCATTTGTATAGAAGATGCTTCTGCTACATTTATGTTGTATGTCTGGCTGCATTTTGGCTCCAGTGGAAACAATAAAACGGCAACAGAGTGACCTGTTTGCACTTCAAGTATAGTCTTAATATGACTGGTTATGGTTATGCATAGTTAAATGACAAGAGATTTAGGAGAAAAAAAAAACACAAACCATAGGCTTAATATGACTGGTTGTGCTTTGCACTATACATATTATTTTTATTTTTTATTCTTATTTCTGTTTCTTATAGAATCAATGTGTGAGAGAAATCAGTCTGTTAAATTTGCGTTATATCATTTTGTCAAATAAAACTCTAGTTTTCAAGCCACTTTTCATTTTTGACGCTTTCTTAAAATTGTATTTTTAAATCTCGTCTCGTCTCGTTCTCGTGAACCCAGTATTGTATCTCGTCTCGTCCAGTGATATTAGTGTCTCGTCACACCCCTATTACAAAACATTAAATAAAGAGCTGAATACCACAAATGTCGCCTTAACAGGTTTGTGACGTTATAGTAATTATTTAGTAATGACAGTTCCAGAACTATAACAACACCATGAGAATTTTGGCCACATCATATTCACATTCAAGTGGTTTTAACAGTTACATACATAATTACACACATCAATTTTAGATATTTACCACAAGGTGAAACCCCATTTTAATCAAGCCATCAAGCTCAACTCTATCTCTATATTCACTTACCCATTCAAATCATTGAATTCAGGTGTTCCAATCACTTCCATGTCCATAGGTGTACAAAACCGAGCACCTAGGCATGCAGAGTGCCTCTACAAACATTAGTGACAGAACGGTACTTTTCTGTATGCATTGTGGCAAGTATAAAGTTTGGAGGAGGGGGGATTATTGGTGTGGGATTGTTAGAGCCCCTTAGTTCCAGTGAAAGGAACTATTTAGATTTTGGACAATTTCATGCTCCCAAATTTGCAGGGAACAGTTTGTTGATGGCCCTTTCCTGTTCCAACATAACTGCAAACTTACCATATTTTCAGACTATAAGGCGCAGCGGATTACAAGGCGCACTACCATTGAACGTCTATTTCTGGTCTATTTTTACACACAAGGTGCACCAGATTATAAGGTACATTAAGCGACACTAGAAAGTAGTGCTGTGCGATATGACGCTAAATATCGTGGGGTCGATAGCAAAGTGTCTATCGTGCTACTTACCTTCTATCGTCTATATTGTTTCTACAGTAATTTAATCAATTATTCATGCAAATACATAAAGTAGGCTACGATGAAATTTATTGGCGTGGTCACTTTGCATAAACTCAGTTTATATAAGTGATAATAAAGTAATCAGACATACCTTATGTTATTAAACTCATTAGAGCTGAACAATGGAGATGCATTGTTCTTTTGAAAAAATTAGCTACTGCATCTACCTCATCTGTTTTCATTTGATACATATATATATATTGCTGCACTAAAATGTAGTAATTCTCATTTGTGAAAATTCTCATTGGTTTAATGTCACTTTGAAATAAAGTTGGAAAAAGTAAGCAATGATATTATTTTGTCATATTTTGCTAAGAATGACTGAAAACATAATTAACTGTGGAATGTCATGATATATATCGTTATCGTGATATAAAAAAAATCCATATTGTGATATATGATTTTTTCCATATCGCCCAGCACTACTAGTAAGGATGCCTACATCGAAGTAAGCATGGGCGTCACCATGTTTCTCTTCTAATGGGGAGGCTGGGGAAAAGCTTTTAAAGTCAAACTAGAGCGGGATGTTAATCTACACATGTTTCTCTCCTTAAAAAAAACGTTTATTTGGGTGAGTAAATGTTTATTTGGGTGAGGAAGAATGGTCAGTGCACAGATATGAGCGTGGCTGGGTGTAAATAAGACTTTCCACTAATCAGCAGTATTAAAAGTTGCCGGCTCAGATTTGTATTCTCCGCCTCGCGGCACTCGCACCTGTTTTAGACGCTACGAGCGGCAGCTACAAGCATTAGCGTGAATGAGCTGTGATCCTTCACTCCACCTCGCAGTAAGAGCCTTATCGGCTGATACTTCACTAAATATCTGGATGGCATTTGAACTAATTAACGTGAGAGCAGCTCAGGATAAGAGTATTTGCTTGCAGACTGGATGTGGCTAAATGTCTCAGCACTAACAACATAGGCCCTGGTGCTAATCTGCCGCTCCAGCTGCTGCTTCTGTTGCTGGAAGGCAGTTCGAGGCAGGAAAACTGCAGAAAGTCTTCACTGCGGCTGGGCCTGCAGCCATCCGTACACACCAGCTGTAATAGGCTCAGTTACATCACCCGCAACTCTGAGCACCGCTAACAGGCCACACCTTGGACTTTTATGCAAGAACGGAATGAAAAATAATTGCTTACGATTATGTTTGTGCAAATACAGAAATACCAGCAAATTATGACACCAGTGAGGGTGGCTGTTTAATATTCTGCACCTCCAGCACTTTTCTGCACTTGTTTCAAAGACTGTTAACTCTATGGATTAATACACTGAAATGCCAAATGCCATGGAACAGGGGACTATTATTGTGTCCCATGACTTTTGCCATGTTCTAAGGAAGCTAAATAACTTTGCATGGACAATTTTGTCCAGACATCACCGGTCACAATCATTAACACCCACACATTTACATCTACAGAAGCTCACTATAAACTATAAAAAATGTAGGCACGAGAATGGAGTTGGTTTTCCAAGTACAGCTCTAACAGCGGGTTTGGAGCTCTCAGATACCCCGATCTATACATTGTCTTTACATTGTCTGTCTGTTCATGTCTCAGTTTGAGCTGCTGTCGTTCCTAAACACGTCCACTTATCAATAATACCACTTACAGTTGACTGTGGCACCATATTACAGCTTTAAGCTGGAAGTCAATGAGCTCTTTGGAATGACTCCATCATTAATTCCATCACTAATGTATGGAGCTTGCCACAGACTAGGTGCCAATTGTCCAATTTACACCACCTGCCCTTGACTACAATATTTATTGAAGTATAAGGCGCACCTAAAATTCTTTATTTAATAACAGTGTGTCCTATGAGGAGTAAAGCCATTATGCTGAAGTACAGCGTTACAAAGAAGTTTTAGTAAAGTTTCTCCAGGCTGGAGCAGTAGTAGCATTAACCGCTAACTGCAGCGCTAGCTCTTTCGCCGCTTGGAGGTGAGTATATCGGACTTTAGCCTGCATGTTTACTGTTTTAAAACAAGCTACGTGGCATGAACCGCTAGCTGATAGCTCCCTGGCTTACACTGGTGGAACACTGTTGGATGGATGGATGGATGGATGGAATGCAATGAGTGACCATCATCATCCATGATGGAGAGTAGTTTGTGCAGTGTCCTTCTCTCTGCCACCGTTACCACAGAGTCCAGCTTCACAACAACCACGGACCCCGCCCGCCTGACCAGCTTGTCCAGACGCATCTTGTCCCTCTTCTTTATGCTTCCTCCCCAGCACACCACAGCGTAGAAAAGACAGCTGGACACCACAGTCTGATAAAACATCCGACAGATGTCAAAAGACCCCAGCCTCCTCAGGAAGTACAGCCGGCTCTGTCCCTTTCTGTACAGGATGTCTGTGTTGGCTGACCAGTCCAGCCTATCATCCAGATGCAGTCCGAGATACCTGTAGGTCTTCACTATCTCCACATCAACTCCCACAATAGATACTGGCTGTGTGTATGTCCTGCCAACACAATCTCCTTGGTCTTGGGGGTGTTTAACAGCAGGTTGTTCCTATTGCACCACGCCACAAAGTCATTCACAAGGTATTAAATGATGTTGGGCATCATTTAATAACACTGCTAACAGTGCTGATATCTAAGCTTACTGGTAATAAATGGAAGCACTTAACTCACAAAAATAAACGGTTTTCAAGAAGACTTTGAAAAAAAAAAAAAACTATGTTGATTATAAAAATGTATTGCTTAAACATTTTTTGGCCATTTAAATCCCACATTTAGTTGTTTCTTTCTTTTTAAAGCGATGGATTGCACGGTAGACAATACTGAAGTTTACATTGACACAAACTAGTAACTTACTATTTACTAACATTGATATTACCATATTATTTTTTATCATTAACCATCATCATAACTTCCAATATGCTTACCACCACTATTATATCAGAACACCTAAACATAATAGACTCATGCGGTGAATTACGGTGAATTCTTTGATAACTGACCAGAGGAGGATGGTTCCCTTTTGTGAGTTCTGGCTCCTCCCAAGGTCCCTTCCCCCAGTTTTTCCTTGCCAGTGTCAGCACTCTGGATAAAAAGTGCAACATAAGTCAAGTGGATTTTTTTCCCTCCCTGATAGCACTGCCATATTACAAAATGACAATTGCAGGATTTATCGAGTTAGAATTGTGAAAGAGGAATTCAGGGAGCTTGAGATCATCATTTTCACACATGGATTGAGAGTTCACAATAGAGTCCAGATCTTAACCTCATTGAGAATCTTTGGGATGTGCTGGATGGAGAAGCGCTGCTTTGTGCAGTGGTCAGACTCTGCCATCATCAATGCTGCTGCAAGATCTTGGTGAAAAAATAATGCAACACTGGATTGAAATAAATCTTGTTACATTGCAGAAGATTATTGAAACAATGCCACAGTGAATGCATCAAAGCAATCAAAGCTAAAGGCGGTTCAACAAAATATTACAGTGTATGACCTTTTTTCTTGGTGGCAACTTTTTTCTCTAGCCAAGCAATGGTCATTGTTTTTGAAAACTTCTTCTTTGTCTACCTGAATTTCCCTCCATGCGGTTTTTTACCTCCCCCACCTCCCACAGCTGACAGATATAGACCTTCTATCAGTGTCAAATTGTTTTGCTTGACCACGTTTCCTGTCAGAACGTAACGCTTCATTTTCCTGAAATGATTTTGCCTTGGTGTCTCTTGTTGTTTCCTGAAGTAACTTCTTATAACAGCTTAACTTCTTTAACAGGTTTGTTCACGCTTAAGTATGTAAGAGCTAAAAAAACAAAAAAAAAAAAAACAAAGACCAGTGCCAGGCAATGTCATGCCTATTAGTCTTAGAGTTTGTAAATTGTGTGGTACTTCACGGAAATCTGTGTGGGTTTTAGCTTTGGAATCTGCCCACTGCCATTCGCCCAGTCCCATTTCCACACTCAGGGTTGCCAGGTACAGACAAAAGCACACAAACAATGTGCTGCAGTCATGGAAACGGGTAAGCTGGCTATTTTTTCTGCTAAACAGGAAATCAATCAGCTTCAGTATGGCTCACTAATGATAGCTTGGTAATTTATTACTACCAGTAGCATAGTAGAGATGGACATTTTGGACACTGAAAGCTACAGAGCAACATTCATCATTGCTTGCCACTGTGTGTCTATCTGGCAACCCGCATGAATTTGGCACATAGGAAGGAGCATTTGGGGGGAGCAAACTCTATCCAGTGTTTGGAAATTGGGCTGCTGTAAAACTCTGATTTTTCTTTTAAATTCTGATATAGATATCTATAGATGGATAAATTATCTTATTCAATAATCTTTTTCATTCATTAGTTTTATCATGTTACCTTGGAGCTCTCTCAGAGCTGGTAAAGGACAGTTTTTCACGGTTATAAACGGTTGAATAACTAACTTTATTTTATATACTGCTATTCTGTAAACTAACATGCGAAGGGATAGCAGTTGTGAGGTGTTATCCTGTAAATCAGGTTGAACACAGGCCAACATGCTCATTCCCAGAAGATAATATAATGTATAATTTAATATTCCATTAGTTAGCTTGACAGTAGTGCTGGATGATATGGGCAAAAAGAAAATCATAATATATGTCTTGATCTTGGATGATACCGTCACGCCGCCGTGCTCTCCTTTCACACTACTGGACTCCATTTCCCAAAATACAACGAATTATGTCATCACTATCACCCGTTCACCTTCACCCAATCACGTTACGCTCCGACTCACCTGTGGTTCTGAGGAAGTCCCAATTCATGCTCATCTAGCTTCCTGTATATAAGGCAGCAGTTTGTTAACATACATCGCAAGGTATTGTCGACTTTTCGTTGCGTACTGAGCGTTATTTTCTTGTATTTCTGATTGCCCTCTCGTTTTGACCTTATTTTTCTGTATATAGCGGCAAGTAGTCCAGCGGTCTAAAGCGCTGCCACTATGAGCAGGAGGTCGCAGGTTCAAACCCCCGCTCATGCAGCCCTGCTCCCTCTTGGTGGGTAGATGGCGCTCTCTCCCCACATCACTCCTAGAATGATGTCCGCAGCACAAGGCGTCTGTGAGCTGATGTATCAGAACCGAGTCGCTGCGCTTTCCTCCAAACGCGCGCTGGCTGCTCGGCAATGCTGCATCAGCAGCAGCTCGAAAAGAAGCGGTGGCTGACTTCACATGTATCGGAGGAAGCATGTGTTAGTCTTCAGCCTCCTGGTGTTGAGTCACAGGAAATGTAGGGGCAGGGCACAGGAAAGGGTTAACCCGGGACCCTCTTTGCTAAGCAGCATCATGCTCTAGCACTTAACGCTACAAGGGGCTCAGTGTTCAGAGGTGGAATGTTAACAGCAAGCTAATTCAATCAGAACTCAGCACTTACATGACTGTCACAAGATTAAGGTGAACCCTCCTGGAATTTAATTAAGCACTTTGGCAGAAATCCTTTGTTCTCCATCATTGGCATTATAAAACACAAGTAATGCGAGCAGTGCGCCGACCCCACTTGGCCCTCTTGTGACTGGTTACATAGCGTTACAGCATGAAAAAGCTCAGGGCTACAGCAGACGATGAGGGCATAGCAAACCAGGAATGACAACTTAGTCACTGTAGAGCTGAAAGGGACAATTTTCACATCTGAGGAAATACGGTGAACACTCTTTACCACCTTATATTTCTATTTTTCTTCCTTTCATGCCATGGGCAATTATTCTCATAGTGTTTTTGTGTACTTAGAAAGAAATCGTACCCACTCTGAGACCATTTACTAGATGATTTAGCACCAGATTTTACTAAGCAGAGGAAATTGTATTAGTATTAGTATTAACCCTCCTGTTATGTTAATTTGTCAGGAACAAAAGTTGTCTGAAACCAAAAACAAAAAACTTAAAAGCAGTGTGAATATTTTATTACCAACTCCATTACTAATTATTCTATCAATATTTAGTGCAATGGTTTTCCTTACCTCTAACAGGTAATGGTGTAATTAGAATAATTCCCTCGTTTTTCATGGAAAAAATACATGTGTAACCTTTTTTAATGTTTCTCTTCTTCATTACCAGCATGTAAAACACAATAGTTTTACATAACATTGCAATTTTGTTTTAGTTTTTGTGGTTGCAAATATGTGAGGTGAACTATTTTTTTTATATTATATGTTGAGTACACTGATATTAAGGCAAGCAGAAGAAGTTTCATACTGAAAAAAAAAACTTTTATCCTAGATCTTCAAACTTTAAAATGAGTCAATTTGACCCAGAACATAACAGGAGGGTTAAACAAAGGTGTCAAAAGTATTCACATTTTTTTACTCAGGTAGAAGAATTAAAACTAGAGTTAAAAAAAAGACTTCTGTAGAAGTTGTAGTATCAACTTAAGCTTTTTACTTTTTAAGTAAAAGTGAAAAAGTACTGCTTTCATTACATTACATTAAATTACATTTGCCAGAGCTTTTGACCAAAGCAACTTACACTAAAGTAAAGAAGGCCAAAGAGAAATAGTGGGATAGAGAAGGAAAGTAGGGGGATTAGGAAATGACTTTAAAAGTAGTTAGTTAGTTAGCGTTATAGGTGTTAGGAGAGTAGGTGCTCTTTAAAGAGCTCAGTCTTCAGGAGTTGCTTAAAGATAGTGAGGGACGCTCCTAATCTGGTAGTTTGCTTTGTGTGAATGTTTGGCACAGCTAGGTGACGTGCTTTCAAAACTACTTAAAGTATAAAAGTAAAAGTAATGTAAGGGGGAAAAAAATGAGGAAATTATAGAAAAAAGTTAGCCTGAGCTAGGCTATAGTGCACTACAGGAAGCCACAGTAGATCACAGAGAAATATGCAGAGAAATAAACGCTATGGCTACTTAGCTTAGCTAACATTACCATTCTAGTCCTGTACAGCTCGGATCTTTCAGCTGGATAATAGCCAGTCTTATTAAGAGATAGAAAAATATACCTGAGCATGAAAAGTGATGCTAAATGCTTTGTTATCTTCGTTATCCGGCACCGTTCTGCATCGCAAACCTAGTTTTGAACCGGTGTGCCCCATTTTTACCATCAAAAGTAGCTTCCGAAAACAGGAACGTTCGTTTAAAGTGAGAACTGGACAATACTAGCTTCTTCAGCTCAAACTGTGACAACATCTGTGGGCGTGCTGTGCAAATGGTTCAAGAACCAGAGTTCTTTTAGTGGAAAAGTGCTATTTAAAGTCAGGGGCTGCTACAAAAAATTCTAGAGGAACAACTGCAGTCCTCAGTTAGCGAGTGCTATAAGAAAAGTTTGTAAAAAGAGATTTTAACACCAAAATTCAGAAGCACTTCGAGGCTTAAATACAGGGTTTAACTGCTGTGAAATGATTTAGTTCAACAGCTACAAGCATTTAAGTCATGTCAAAACATCTTTAGGGACCCCACATTCATTACAAATGAGGACAGTTTAAAAACACTGTGCATTATTTGTGCTCTACTGTCTTCATAATGATGCTCAGTGCTTGGTCCCCGGTTGCCACTTGCGATGTAATTGGATAACACGCAGTTTCTGCTGAAAGCTAAATATTTGCTTGTTGTGCTTGTTGTGGCTTCTACAGTGATCATTACCACAACCTTTTCAACCCTTTTCTGTCATTGTTATAAAGCTACTGAGGATTCATTGAGGCAAAAGTTGAAACATTTGAACTTTATATGACCCGCCTGTCTCCAGTGGCGAACTATATTTACCGTGTCTATGCCCCGCTTCCCACTGAAAAGAATGGGTTTGAAAGCGTAGCGGTGATTTTTTTTTCACGTTCAGTGTGAAAACAGCTTAATACAGAAGGGTGTCTGACAAATTCTCTACTGACAAAAGCACAATTAATAAAACAAAAATATATCTACACAGTACCCACGAATGGCACGTTATGTTATGTGGCAGACAAAGCATAACATTTCTTGGGCTCATTTTAGAGCCTGGTAATGTGACAATATTTTATTTTATCGTATTGTGATACATTTTGTAACCTATTGTATCGGTAATATTCTTTTTTTAAGCATGTTGAGGATATCATCAGTGCTTAAAGAACTCTGACCCAACAGTACATTTTGGTACATTTTGGAGTGTATTTTTTTTTTTTTTTGGATAAACTGCAGCATATTTTAAATTTATATACAGCTCTGGAAATAAATTAAGAGACCACTTCAGTTTCTAAATCAGTTTCTCAGATTTTTGCTACGTATAAGTATATGTTTAAGTAAAATGAGCATTGTTGTTTTATTCTATAAACTACAGACAACGTTTCCCCCAAATTCCAAATACAAATATTGTCATTTAGAGCATTTATGAATGAGAAAATAAGAAATGGTTAAATAACAAAAAAGATGCAGAGCTTTCATAAAGTTTTAAGAGTTTAGAAATTAATATTTGGTGAAATAACCCTGGTTTTCATGCATCTTGGCATGTTCTCCTCCACCAGTCTTACACACTGCTTTTGGATAACTTTATGCCACTCCGGGTGCAAAAATTCAAGCAGTTCAGCTTGGTTTGATGGCTTGTGATCATCCATCTTCCTCTTGATTGTATGCCAGAGGTTTTCAATTTGATAAAATTAAGGTAAAACATCATCAATAAGTGGTCTCTTATTTTTTTCCGGAGCTTAATATATTTACAAAAAACATAGACCAATGTTTTTTACATATTGCCATAAAACTTTAAATACCCATTAACCTAGTTCATACTGTCTACAATAAAAAAATGAAAGTCAAAGTAAATGTACGACTTTTGCATGCATTTTCCTTACTGTCCCAAGAGTTTAACGTTCTATTTCTAAAGGTTTCTTCTCAGAGTGGAGTGAACTGAGCTGGGTGATGATTCCTGTGGACTGCTGATATCCTCAGAGTTCATGCTCACTGGCCTGGTTCCAGGCCTGGGACAGCTCACATCTCACTCTCGCCCACTTCCTCTCAGCACTTCTGCTGTGGAATGATTTGCGGTCGCATGTATGCAAGTGCGCCTGTCAGAAGACGGGGAACCAGGCGAGTTCTGGGAGCATTTGTGTCATTGGGGCATTTCAGCTTTTGCTTCATGTGTGTCCTTGAGCTGGCGGTGCTGGGCGTAATGAATCATGGGTCTGGAGGAGGCTGTGCATTCACAGTGCCTGCTGCGGCCCGGTCTCAGCCGTGACTAGGCACTGACTGTAGAGAGTGGGCGTCCTGAAGCTCCTGTTTCCATTGCATTACCTTCACAACCGGGGCCTGCAGCTCATCTCCAGAGAAATGGAAATAAATATTGAAAATACTGCAGCATTTATGCGTTTTTCAAAATGGGGTAACTTTTTTTTTTAGCTTATATAGCAATAAACTATTAGGTATTGACGCACAGAAACACTTTTACATGTTAAAGCTCCTCACTCATACTCATCTATGCTGCTATAACAAAATGCACTTTTGCACATTTGCACTCTGGATTTCATGTTTCTGCTACTTCCCTATACAGCTCTGGAAAAAAAAAGAGCACTTAAAAATTATGAGTTTCTTTGATTTTCCCAAATTGAAAACCTCTGGAATATAATCAAGAGGAAGATGGATGATCACAAGCCATCAAACCAAGCTGAACTGCTTAAATTTTTGCAGTAGGAGTGGCATAAAGTTATCCAAAAGCAGTGTGTAAGACTGGTGGAGGAGATCATGCCAAGATGAATGAAAACTGTAATTTTTCTATACTGGTGATTTTTGAACTCTTAAACCTTTTTGAATATGAACTTGTGTTCTTTGCATTATTTGAGGTGTGAAAGCTCTGTATATTTTTTGTTGTTTCAGCCATTTTTCATTTTCTGCAAACCAAATGCTCTAAATAACAATATTTTTATTTGGAACTCAGGAGAAATGTTGTCCGTAGTTTATAGAATAAAACAACAATGTTATTTTTTCTCAAACATATACAGGGGTTGGACAATATAACTGAAACACCTGTCATTTTAGTGTGGGAGGTTTCATGGCTAAATTGGAGCAGCCTGGTGACCAATCTTCATTAATTGCACATTGCACCAGTAAGAGACAGTTTTGCTCTAAATATTGCAATGCACACAACATTATGGGTGACATACCAGAGTTCAAAAGAGGACAAATTGTTGGTACACGTCTTGCTGGAGCATCTGTGACCAAGACAGCAAGTCTTTGTGATGTATCAAGAGCCACGGTATCCAGGGTAATGTCAGCATACCACCAAGAAGGACCAACCACATCAAACAGGATTAACTGTGGACGCAGGAGGAAGCTGTCTGAAAGGGATGTTTGGCTGATAACTCTGATTGTATCCAAAAAACATAAAACCACGGCTGCCAAATCACGGCAGAATTCTATGTGCACCTCAACTCTCCTGTTTCCGCCAGAACTGTCCGTCGGGACAATAAATTATTGTGGTCTAAAACCAGGTGTTCCAGTTTCATTGTGCAACATCAAAGAGACTATGATTCTAAATCTGAAGTGGTCTCTGAATTCTATCCAGAGCTTTACATATTTACTGATAGAGATGAGTAGATTAAAAAGCAGAAATTGCTGATTTTTTCCCTCTTTTCTGTTTCTTCTTTTTTCTTTCTTTTTTTTGCTTTAAAGTTCACTGCACAATAACATACATAAATACCCCAATTACACAGATCACATGGTGGTCACATTTCTCCAGCCCTTTCTTTTAGCTGTAAAGGTGAGTACTGAGGGTGCAGTCATTATTAAATGCCATGCTGGCTCACTTTGACAGTGAATACCGAGGTCAGGTATTCAGAGAATGTGAATATTTTTCTGTGGAGCCTTGGGCTTTGTGTTTTAGACAGGAAAGGTGGCGACAGTGCAAGCTTTATAATAATGTTCTGCTCAGAATTCACATCTCGGCTCTGTTCAGAGTGAAATGCTTAGACGGGACCTGCAGTGCCCCTCTTTGCTTATGAAGCACAGGCTGGGGAAGCTGCTTGGGTGGGGGGTGGTGGGGGTGTCGTGATGTGGGTAGAATGAGATTGACGTTAACCTGTGACATTTCATTTGGTGCGGCTGACGTATTTTGCTGAGGATAATGAGGCGTTATAGTAAAGGCTGGATTTATAATGCCGCAGGTAGTGAAGGGGAGGGGATGGAGCTGCATGGGTTTTAAACCAAATTCTCTGTGTTTACTGTTACCTGCAGAGGTAAAAACAGGAAATGCTAAAAGTAGGGCTTAAAGTAGGGCTAAAAGTGGGGCTTTTACAGTGATACTGTAAAAAAATGTTACCCACTATTACAGGTGAATGATATGTCCCTAAAATAATATGACAATATTCCAGGCTTTCTTGCGAAAATGATATTCTTGGCGATATGACAACAATAAAGTAAAAACAAATAAAATAAATAAGAATATACTACTGCAACAAATTATTAGTTAAACATTTTTATAATAAAAATAATAGTTTTATACATTCAGTAGAAACCTACTGAAAGTATGTATACATGCTTGTCTATGTTGTAAACTGTAACTTACCAAGACCATGATTTTGTGTAAAATAATAATAGTGCATGTAATGACAAAATCCACCACAAAACTAAAGTGAATAAGCATAATAGTGCAAGCATATAGATTGCAAACAAACAATAAAAAAATAAATAAAATAAATAGCAAGACAAATAAACAAAAAATATAATATATTTTTTTATATAATATCAATATGATCATGTTTAGAATGTTAAAAATGTTTGTGACATTATTGAATATGAGACAATATGGCTAATTTCTTCCTTCCAAACTTATTACTACTTTAATTTATTATTATTATTATTATTATTATTATTATTATTAATAATAATAATATTGTCTGTATTTTATCTTATCTTATTACTAACAATGTTAATTTCTTTTTTGTTTTCATATTAGAACATCAGGGTTTTGGAAGTATACACTTGGACATCAAAAATGGACATCATGTATATAATTATTTTTATGGCAAATGTTTAATAAAAAAAAAATTCTCTCAGTATTCCTTAAATTGAGAAGTGATTATTGATTACAATATTTTTATTGTTACAAAACAACTGTAAAACAAGATATTTGTATTCAGTTTATTTTAACGAGAAAAGCCTGTTATCAATAATAATAATAATAATAATGTCATTACACACAAGTCTTTACATTTCTGTGTTGATTTGCCTAAAAGTTTTCTAACTTGTGTACGTTAAAGTTTAGAAAAGCGTGGACTGTGAATATATGCACAGAAGTTAATTGTGTGCTGTAGAGCATCCTGATGGCCGATCTGGCTGAAATTTTGCAATCTACATCATACATGTATTTTTTTATTTCTGTGTTGATTTGCCTAAAGGTTTCTGACTTCTGTACATTTAGGTTTAGAAAAGCGTGGACTGTAAATATATGCAAAGGAGTTAATTGTGTGCTGTAGAGCCTCCTGATGGCCGATCTGGCTGAAACTTTGCAATCGGCATCATAATCTGATTACGCATGTGTCTGTATTTCTGTGTTGATAGGACCATAGGTTCCTGATTTGTGTCCATTTAGGTTTTAAAAAGTGAAACAACACTTAATTTAACTACTTTAAAAGTGCTATAAATTGCATACCAAGTGTATTCATATTCTTGTTCAGAAACTCTCTCAATGCATCCAACAATGAAAGCAGAATCATGTGCCTTTAATACAGCCAAGAACAACATGGTAGCTCAATGAAATCTCCAAATCCACACGCTGATCCATTTTACTATATCCCACAAGTTCGAGTAATAACTACTCTGGGAACATACTTCACCATGTTCAAGGAATCTATGCCAAAGTGTCTGATTGCATCATGCATCAACAATCAGACGAGGGGAGAAACCTCTACACTATTCAGCCTTTGTTTTGGTACAGTACTCACTGAGCTGAGCTCCCTCCAATCCCTTCGTTCTCTCCCACACTGTAAACAATCAGGCCACATTCCAGGGTGCCCAGCGTGGCCCCAGGAGACTGTATCCTGTGAGAACGAGGTGGATTTACTCACCATATGACCAGGCCCGTGATCACGGCAGCCCATGTGATGCAGCAGCCGTCGGGCCGCTTAGTCTCCTCGGCCTCCTCCTTGCGGCAGAAGCACAGGCAGCTCAAGTACACAGCCAACACCCCCAGGCTCAGGCCCAGGCCCACCGCCGCCATACAGGCCAGGAAGATTAGAGACTGGAAACACAGGGATGAGAAAGGACAGGGTTTTAAAATATAATGTAGATGATAGCAGTCATTAATTAATCATTTCTCACTCAGTAACATAAGGAGAGAACTTCTGCTGAAAGTCTGCATTTTTTTTTATTTACTTTCAATCAATTCATTCAAACATACATCTCTGAAAAAATTAAGCGACCTCTTTAGTTTCTGAATCAGCTACTCTGATTTCGCTATTTATAGGTATATGTTAAAGTAAAATGAACATTGTTTTTTTCTGGAAACCTTAATTCCCTAAAAAAAAGATGCAGAGCTTTCAGGTCTCAAGTTCATATTCATAAAGTTTTCAGAAATCAATATTTGGTGGAATAACCCTGTTTTTTAATTACAGTTTTCATGCATCTTGGCATGAAGTTTTATTGTTAATACTGCTTATGTACAGAACATACAGAGAACTGAAATTACATTACTCTCTATCCCAAAAGTTACAGCAATTACAGCAAAATACGATTATAAATATAAAAGAATGAGAGACTAAATGTAAAATACAACAAGGTCACAGATATAAACATATGTGGGACAGAAGACACAAGACAATAGTGCAATAGTGATTAAAGAGGGAATGACAGTACAAATATAAACAGAACCCATATAAATATTAGTGCCAATATAGAGGTATAAAAGCTTAAGGCTGGTAAAGTGAACAAGTTCATACAGTTCCTTAAATGTCACACTTGTAGCAGGAATTAAAGTGGGTATGACTATGGCTATGATTAAAAATAAATTACATTAAATCCACAGAAATTTTAATTTAGATAAGAATAGAAGGGTTCCAGAGTTGGTTGGCATTAATTACGGAATGATCTATGTGCACTATGTACTAGTACAAACTGTGTATATGTATCTATCTGTGTGTGTGAGTATATTTTAGAGAGTAGAAACATCACAAGTAGCTAAGCAGGGAGCCTAATGCTGAAGGCAGCAGGAGAAAGCCTGGGCAAAAGGCCATGCTAACCCACGTGGATGGAGAAAATGGAAATGCTTAAATGTTCTCTTGAACGGAACGTCATGTGATAAAGCCGGCAGGGTAAGACAGCCCCTCCGGTCTTGTGACCCCGGCGTTACTGCAGCCTGAGGTGTAGTAAAAGAGGGAAGGTGAAGAGAACTGAGAGACGAATCAAGGAAAGCTTTGATTAGGGGCCTGCGGACACAGCATGTCTGCGTCTGTTCAGACAGGCTGAAATGTAAAACGCTTCCCCGAGTTCCTCTGTGAATAATACATCCTTTCTGAACAGCAGTCATTTTCAGACAGCTATGAAATCAACTAGTGGGAGTCAATCACACCGGCCTCATGCTATTAGAGCAGCAAATAGCAACTCTAATAGAGCGGCTCAGGTTGCATAATAGAAACAACTCAGCTGAGAGCGGAAACCAGAGTCATGTTGCAGATGTGTTTGCCTTGATCTGTGTGGATTATATGTACATTTTGTACAGTTTTTTTTGCGACTTAAAAAGTTATTTTGATTCAATTATGCATACACTGACTTGCATATTTATATCTATTTTTAACTGTAGAAATACACTGACAAGCTAAAAGTCATGAGGCAGTACAGAAACTACCAGATTTTATGGACTATAAGGCACATTGGATTATAAGACGCACTATCAATGAATGTCTATTTTCTGTTTTTTTTTTGTTTTTTTTTTTTTTACAGGTGCACCGGATTATAAGGTGCATTTTAAGCAAAAGTAGTAAGCAACAAGGGTGTCGCCATGTTTCCCTTCTAAATCAGCAGCAGTAGGTAAGCAAAACTGTAGTAAAAAAACAAACAAACATCTTTTAAAGTCAAACGAGTGCTGGATGTTAATCTACACAGATTTCTCTTCTGAAAACTGTTTATATGGTGAGTAAGGCACTTCTGTTTATTTACAGTAAGCTTAGATTTCCAAAGTCCCACGTAGCTTGTTTTAACATGGTAAACATGCAGGCTACAGTCTGCCTCTGAGCAGCAAAAGAGCTAGCTCTGGAGTTAGTGGCTAATGCTAATACTGCTCCTACTCCTTTAAAAGGCTGTATTTCAGCAGAGTGGCTTTACTGCTTCTTACAACCTGACTGGTAGAATTCATACATAAGACATAAGGATTATAAGGCACACTGTCGGTTTTTGGGAAAATTAAGGCATTTTAAATGCGCCTTATAGTGCGAAAAATACAGTAGTATTGCGTCATGTGACTTGAACGTGCCAGGGTTGCTCTATAGTAGCAGTTGGTTGCCAAGCTATTGCTTTGTGGCTGCTGAGGTGTTACTGTGTGGTTGCATTGGTAATGGGTTGGTGGCTAAGGTGTTGCTGTGCTGCTGCTTAGGTGTTACTAAGCTGTTGCTATGATATGTTGCTGTAATATAGTCATTTGTTTCTAAGGTGCTGCCACCGTCTACCAGGTGTTCAGTGTGCAGTCCCTTGTGGTAACAATTTACATGATCAATTTACATTGATCATGTAACATATTGACAATGTATTGTCCCAGAAAAACATCTTATCGTGACAGGCCTAGTCTGGCTGTTTGTACAGTGTAATGTATGTTAATAATAATAATCACTATTTAATACAATGTTTTAATGAATCATTTATAAATATATAATTTAGTTTTCAATCTCTAAAACTCTAAACTGTGATGAAAAACTGATCATTTTAAACACAAAAATGCATTCTGCTGTGCTAGGTGAAAGAGTTCAGCTACAGACAAAAGGCATGTGAGGAGAGTCACTGGGAGGACATCAATTAATTTAAGGAGATTTAGGTTTTCAGACACAGATTATGTCTAGTCCTTAAGTAAACTTAAGTGTCTGAAAATCTGATTTGAGCTGGAAAGCTGTCCTCTGAGTAGTCAGCAGAATTTAACGCCTGACAATAGGGTACATTTATACTTATAATATACACAGCAAACACAGTAAACAATTTAAACAGGCTCCTAATGTAGATTACTTTTTATATAGAATTAGTATGGACATATCATGGCAATACCTAGTCTGATGTAACTCAGATTCGAGCCCCTTTTATATGTGGTCAGAATATAGAAATGCTATTGCAGCTGTTTTCGTTATTAGTACTACCCAATTTTCCAGCCTTTCAATGGCTCATCCCAACTTTTTTGAGATATGCTGAAAAGTAACTGTGTTAAAAAAAATAGGGCTGCAATGATTGGTTGACATAATCAACAATGCTGATTAATCTAAAAAAAATAATCATCCGATTAGTCAACTACCAAAATAATAATGTCACGCAGACAAGACCAAAGACAGACACTTGCAAAAACACTTGATAAAAATAGACACAGTTTATTACAAAAAGGACTAGACAATAATCATGAGGGACAGGCAGGGTCAATAACAAAATGGCAGCAAATCAAAACGATCGCCAACAGGTAATCAATGGGATGGTGCCATCCAAAAGACGATAAACGGAGATACCAAAAAAAGGGTTGGTAACAAATAGGCTAAAACACTAGAATGCATCGTAGAGGAGCTAGGAAAACTAGATTCAAAACTCAGCACCCGAATGAGCAAAATGAGGGCTGTATATACAAGGGAGGACAGGTGGAACCAATTAGTAAATTGGAGAGTGGGAACGCCATAGCATTATGATTATGATCAGTTTATGATAAATATTATGATAAATGCTGGGAAGTGGAGTCTTAAGGGAACAATTCAGAGTCTGGAGTCACCTTCAACATTTGATAAAAATAGGATGATATGATATCTATTATATTTGCAGATAACTGTATTCTATTTTTATTCACATTTATTTACATTTACCACAGTGTCTCAATTTTTTTTTAAATTGGGGTAGTTGATGTTTATTTTATTTGTTTTTTTTTTTGTTAGCTGAAATTGTTGTTGATGTTCAAACCATTCCCTTGAGCGAATAAATCTAATGTTTATGTTTTTCGGCAAGTTTCGCCTGCAGTCAGTATTCACTTTCTAAGCTCATTCTGAGATTTCACTCATATTTACTTGATTTAATCTTGCTCATACCATCAGATATGGCAGGTATCATAGCACGAATCATTTTCTAGGAAATATTAAACGTACGAAGAGGCGCTCTGTACTGATATATTACTGGCACTCTAAGTTAAGGAGCAGAGAATTAACTAGAGGTGCAAATAGATCCTGGCTAAAAAGCTATAAGCAGACAGCCGCTGGAGCGCGCAATCCAATCTGTACTAATGGAAGTGAGAGAGAGATGAAGCAACATAAAAGTTCCCATTTCGGAGGGCACCGTGTCATCCTCCACAATACAGAACGACTGTGCAGCTACAGCTCCGACACTGGAACTGAATGCCCTCATTCTGACAGCTATATTTAGTCCATTGTTATCAGCAGCCGCGTTCACGTAGTCGGAAGATGCGCTGCGTGTAAATCACCGTAAAGACGTTAGAAAAAAGGCATAACCGAGAGAAAGCAAGAGATCTGAGATAAGGTGCAAAAAAAAGGGGCACAAACCACCTAAAAGAAGGAATTAATGCGTACATCTGAGGAAGCTCAGAACTTCAGAGGAGTGTCTAACATTTTAAATGTGAAAGCAAATGTCATGTTTACATAAGCGATTCTGGCGAGCACTATAGCAAATCCTCTAAGAACTAAAAAAAAGTGAAGACAAGACAAAAAGGAGTGTAGACTTTTAAATACACTGCTAAAGAAAATAACTGGGTTTTTGTTCTCCAGCACTTTTAGAAGAAAAAAGGTCCTGTACACGTTTATTTTTATTCAGCATCAGGTACCATCAAAACGTACAACATGACCCATTACAGAGCCCCCTGTTGTGTTCAATTCAGGTTTACTAGTTTTGTGTTGGCAGTCAAAAATGACTGGGCCACTAAAGCTGATTTTAAATACCGGTACGTTATCATACACATATTCTCACCTAATTTTGTGAAAGCTCTGTAATTAACGTATGTTCTTATTTGCTAATTATAGCTTGTAGGCATCATTATCTTGAGTCCTCATACAACTCATTATTAAGTAAAAACCTTTTATAATTACGTTAATTATAACAGAGACACATACTTTTGGTTCACGTTTCTCCAGAACATTTTACTTTTTCTTGTTTGGTTTTAACCATAGACTGTGTATAGCTGGACAGAGCATCGTGTCTCAAAAGTGAAGCCACCATAGGTCGGGCGCCCCCTGCTGTTCGGTTGCAGAAAGATGTGTGACCCCACCCATCCCCATAGGTTTGACAAAACAGACAACTTTCAATCACGTTTTTTTCCAATATACTGTAATTCTACCTCCATTATTTAAATGCAGCAGCTAGTGTAACCTCTGATTATATTGTCACATTTTATATCCCCACAGAACTCGTTTTTTAAAACGTTATTCAGCTCTATTCAAAAAGGTGTGGTTATTGTTAAAGGGCTGGGTTACACCTAACCGGGGTGGGACCAATGACTGTATGGGTGGGACCATAGACTGTGTATAGCTCTGTGGAGGCATCCCTCAGGGGCGGGTTTATTTAAATGAGTAGGCTGTCTCTCCACAGTCTTTCTCCCTCCTCTGGTCTCTACTGTGCAGACTCGGGTTTCAGGATCGCCAACATGGCGGAATATTTTGGCTTCATTTTCATTGAATGAATGGGAACGACCACATGGCGTCCATCTTTTTAAAAGTCTCTGGTTTAAATCAAATTAGTAAACGTGAAAGCCTCACTGAACCATGGTTTGTTTGTAGTGTGAATACGCTTTCTAGAGGGTGCATTTTGGATCAATTACATGAACTGGTGATGTGCCGAAATTTGATTCCCCTTCACGTGCAAACGTCACATAGAGTGTGAGCAAAGCAGATTATGCTGCTGATTTCTGTATCTACTGTACCTGTATATTAACGTTTATTTGTTAAAATTTATACTGCGTCGTCGCATCAACGCACAGCGATGCATCACATTCATTTTCAATGGGAAGTGTCAGCTCCATCAGACGCAAATGCATGGTGCATAATGGCTCAGGCACATCGAGTCTGGGGGATGCACAATGCGATAAAAACTTAATGCAAATTAATCTGCCCAATGCGATGTGTCTATCCACTCAGAGAGCAGGTGTTTGCCTGATACGTGTCCTCAGCACAGTGTATAAAAACATTTTAGAAAAGCTCAATCCGGTTTCAGGCTTCCTCATCCTTTCTAATAAATTTCTGCTGATTTACAGGGACTCTAATCAGCATAATAAAGGGTGGAGGAAGGTTGCTAAGATTGTTGGGGTCTCTGGTGGGTTTTGAAAATATTAATCTATAATTTAATTGCTAGCCTATTGCTTTTGTTAGCTTATATGCTGCTCACTAGACAGTGTTATAAAGCTCAATTGAACATTCATATTCATTAAAAACTTTTTAAAAAACATTTTCCATTTATTAAAGTGATTTAACTGGACGATAAAAGGAACACCTTTGTAACGCCCACTGTTTTTATGAAAATGAAAAATCTCTAAATTTGGCGCTGCACAGTTTGTGTTGGTCATCTTCTAGTCATTCATCAGAACTCACAGGACGCTGTCCAAAGGACACTGTTGATGGACTAGTCTCTGTCCAGTAGTGACACTGAGTTGTTTAAGAACTCCAGCAGCACTGCTGTGTCAGAACCACTCATACCAGCACAACACACACTAACACCTCATGCATCACCATAATACCAGTGCAGTCACTTTTTAATGATGTTAATTAACATTGCAACAAATTAACATTGAAGAAGCATAGACCTATTATTTAAGAAAAATGTTTTTACTCACAGTCTGCTGCAAGTCAAATGGGGACAAGTGGGGGAGTTCACGTGTGTGCCCAGGGCTGCGTGATTATAACATTCTAACTTTTATTTTAAAAAACTGTTCGATTTGTTACTTAGCTATATTGTGATTATCACACCATAGCTTTAAATAAAATATATAGCATTAAAAAACAAACGCCTACATCACAGATTATTTTATTAGTTCAGGTCGGGCCTCGGGTTGGTTCGGGTTCGGGCAGAAAATATAAGCTCTACTGTGTATCTCCCCTTACTAAAGGTACTGAAGATAAACTCTGGAAGGTACTGAAGTGTCAAGCAAGCTTTCCGCCTTGTGACAGTTTAGAAACCACCCTTTTTATCAGCGTGAAATAATCATTTTAGTTCCCTATATATACAAAGATCACAAGTAATAATCTAGACATGTAGTCGGCCCTTGAGTTAGAACTGAAAATACGCTCTGAAATAATAAATTAGTAAAGCCAGCGTGTCCAATGTTCCCTGAGAGAGGCAACAAAAAGATTAGATTAGATTTAATAGCTGCCAAGGAACTGCAAATGAAGGGAAAAGTCCACACGATTCTTTAGTGAGATGCTGAAGTGGCTTGTTTTGCTCCCCAATTTATCTTTTTTCAAGCAAATCAGATCAATCTGACCTTGAGCGCAAGCTGTAAACCAATCTATACAGCAAAAACAGAGAAACAGCAACACAGAGAGAAGCGGGGAAACACAATCTTCACTCATAAAATATCTAAGCCTCCATCTGTGCATCCTGTGCAGCTATTAAACATGAGTAACAGCCACAACGTGTTCCTGTCCAAGGTGAAGTGGCAGGAAATGTCTAAGCCACTACAAGTGGAATCAGGAGAGATAAGAGCATTGGTCAAAGATTTGAGATAGAAAAGAGCTAAAGCCTGAGGATTTCTTTCAGTGCTCCAGTGCTGACGTGGGACCTATTTTCCGCTGTGAACACAGTGTTAACAGCACTTACACACTCTTACAGATCCATCAAAAAGCCCCCTTACAGCTCAGAGTACTTTCTGTGCCCAAAACAGTGTTTTTAAGACCTTATAAGTCGTAAGCTATAGTAGAGGCTAGGGGTGGGCAATATTATATCGTATACAATATATCGTGACACAGAAAAGTGCATTTCAAGCGACAACAGTAAGAAACAAGGGTGAAACGATGTTTTCCTTCTAATTCAAGCTGGTCTTGCTGCTGGGGGATACACCTAAAAAACAAAACTGTGATTCTTAAAAATAAATAAACTCAAATAAATTCAATATAAAGTCAAATGTGTGCTGGATGTTAATCTACACAGATTTCTCTCCTGAAAACCGTTTGTGTGGGTGAGTAAAGCACTATCATTTATTTCCTGTAAACTTATGTTTCCAGTATTTCCATATAATGTGGTTAGCAGCAACGCTAGACGCAGTTAGTGTTTAGCGCTAGTATATGGTACTATACTGAGTGTTTCAGTAATCCAGGACACCGTCAGGTAGTGGTTCATCCCACATAGCTTGTTTTAACACGGTAAACACGACAAATAAAGTCTGATATACTTGCCTCTGAGTGGCGAAAAAGCTAGTGCTGCAGTTAGCAGCTAATGCTAACTCTACTTCAGCCTCAGTGTTGGAGAAACTTCACTGAAACTCCTGTATAACGCTGTACTTCAGTGGAGTAGCTTTACTGCACCTCACACTAAAGTAGGATAAGATATGGTATGGTAGGTATGGTAGAATTCATAACTAAGGCACAACAGATTATAAGATTATATTTGGGGAAAATGAAAAAAATTTAAGTGCACCTTATAATGTGAAAAATACAGTATTTTTATAAAATAAATATTAACAAACAGTTGTAGTAGATATAGACCTTTCACGCTTGCTACTTTGGTGCAAACAAGACAGGTTTCTTTCATGTGCCCTTAAATTGTGCATCAAATTTAGGCACCACTCATTACATTTTCTAATGTAGGAAGTTCCAAATATATTGTGACTCCTTATATCCATAAAGGCTACTGTACATCATCTCCACCCAACTTATCAAATCAGTATACATTAGGAAATACATAAAACTGACAGACAAGCAGAAGCTTAATCTACAGTGACAGAATAACCAGGATGAAAAGGAGCACACCGGAAGAATCTATGGCCGGTGGACATAGATGACACTGGCTGTTCTACTAGTAATAAAGCACAATTCTGAAATCACATTTACAAACCTTCCCCTCAGGTTTTACTATGTGCTCAATGGCCGCTCACAGCAGACAGTAATTACTTAGCGACACTACACAGAATGGCAGGCTTTCATTTCAGCTTTAACTTTAAAATCCCGTTAGACAGACTTTCATCAGACTTCATTGGATTTTCTAGTCTGTGAAATGGCCTCGGATGCTGCAGGAACCTGCCTCGCGTACCCGCTGTATGCCTACCAATATCTCTGCTTTTACACTGTGAACGAATCCTGCTTACAGAAGTGGAGGAAGGAGTCTTTAGGCCATAGTCAGATTTAAAAAAATGTCAAAACATCTTTAAAAATAGCTTGAGCACGATTTTAAAAGCACTGCACAATCTTCTTTCACTTCCTCTGTTTAAAGTTGCAAAGTCTTCTTTGCTTACTGTAAAATAGTCATGTGTAATTTTTAATAGTACATGACAAAATAAAAATAGCAACACAAATAAATAAAAGGGGTACTGTACAGGTACAAACCGAGCTGGACAATTCAACCAAAGTTTATATCAAAAAAGTATTTCTTAATTATGATTTAAATTATATTATTGAATAATAGCATTATTAATATGAACAATATGAAAGCATCACAACAAATGTCTGTATCTACAAACATCCGAAAAAATAATTTGCTGACTTCAGTCAGTGACAGATGCTGTAAATAATGTATATCTGTAATATCTAAAAGTATGTATATTACAAATGTGTACTGAAATGGATTATTTTCCACAAACAGTGTAAAGTGCCCTCAAAAACACAGCAATGTCTGCAAGCTTGATCTGGGCCTTACATTTTACTTTTATATTCATATAGGAAAGGCACAAAATACATAATGCAAAACTTCTGGAGCTTTAGAAAGTCAAAAAGCAATACTTGCAGAGGGATTTGTCCAATTTAAAAGGGAAATGATCCTTTAGAAAACAATGACAACTACAAACAGCTCCACAATATATATATACATATATATATATATACATGTATATATATATATATATATATATATATATACATATATATATATATATTGTTTCAGCATTTTCATTGCAATGTGTGCATGCACAATGCAATGCAAAAATATATGTTTTCTGCTGCTTGATACATAAATCAATTTCCACTCTCTTTTTATTTGTGAAACATCTTCTAGAGGGGGATTATTATCTGCCCAATAGCATTCATTTTACTCCAATACTGGATATACAAATATATGCTGAATCATTGGAAGTCAGCTTTTTCTGTTTTTACAACAGAAGACAATTAAATCAGTAATTGGCTAGTGGGTAGTATAATATCCACCAGTATTTACAAACATTTACATAAAATTTTAACCTAACCTATGTTTAAATCAAGGAAAGCTCCTCAAACTTTTCTGAACTGAACAACTCAGGTGTGAAAAGTATAGACATTCATTACTCTGTAGGTAGGAGTATAGATAAAAACACTTCTGTAGAAGTTGAAGTAAAAGTACTGGTTTCAAAACTACTAAAAGTATAGCCTAAAAGTAAAAGTAACAAAAGAGGAAAAAATGCCATTAAGGACAAAAGCTTAGGCCGCACCACAGAGCTCTAGAGTACCTACCCCCCTCCGTAAAACACATTTTTCTAAAAGCCATAATGACTATAATGTTCTATAAAAATGTTAATGTTGATAAATGTGGGATGCACTAGACTTGTACATGTTTCAGCTACATATATGCCAATTGAAAATGAATGTATTTTAGAACAATGTAAATATATTTAAGAAGCTTAGTTAAAACATTTTGCTTGAGTTTTCTTGAGAATAATACTCTCATGGTGATTAATTTGGGCATTTTTTTTCTTCTCAAATTCTAAATAATGTTTACAGCAAAAAATAAATAAATAACTAGTTAGCATTAGCTTGTTAGGTTAAGCTTCAGTCCAAATCAGGACAGTACTCGAGCAATTTCATGGCAAATCGACCTTTTCTGATACGTTATAGATGTAAAAACTACCCAAATATATTTAAATATACTTTTTAATTAATTTTATTTATTTATTTTTACAGATAAAACGTATACTAATGCATCTCAAAAAAATTTAATGTCATTAAAAAGTTTTTTTTTCAGTAATTCAGTTCAAAATGTGAAACTCATACTATATACATATATTACTCACAGAGTGATCTATTTTAAGCGTTTATTTCTTTTACTGTTGATGATTATGGCTTACAGACAATGAAAACCGAAAAATCAGAATCTTAGAAAATTTTTATATTATATAAGACCAATTGGTACTTTCTGAAGTGTGGGCAGTTTACCAAGTCCTGCTGGAAAATGAAATCCACATCTCCATAAAAGTTATAAACAGAGGGAACCATGTCAATGACTTTGGACTTGATAGAACACAGTGGACTAACACCAGCAGATGACATGTCTCTCCAAACAAATCATCACTGATTGTGGAAAATGCACACTAGATCTCAAGCAGTTTGGACTGTCTCTCCACTCTTCCTCCAGACTCTGGTCCCTTGATTTCCAAATAAAATGCAGAATTTACTGATGGTCAGTGTCAGTGATGGTTTGTTTGGAGAGACATGTCATCTGCTCGTGTTGATCCACTGTGTTATATCAAGTCCAAAGTCCTGGAAAATCAACACAGCACTGCTTACAAAGCTGCTGACAACTTTTATGGAGATGCAGATTTCATTTTCCAGCAGGAATTGGCACACTGCCTACATTGCCAAACGTAAGTTACCAATTGTCCTTATATAATATTCTAATTTTCGGAGACACTAATGTTTGGGTTTTCACTGAGTGTAAGCCATAATCATCAACAGAAAAAGAAATAAACGCTTAAAATAACAGAATTACTGAAATAAAGTAACTTTTTAATAATATTCTTTTTTTTTTTTTTAAATACACTTAACCGTTGGAAAGGTGTGCGGCGCCTGGCGGAGGTAGCTAGTTTAAACTAACCTGGGTGAAGTTAGTTAGTTAATTACTAAGGTAGTGAATGGGCCGGTCGCGCGCGTGTCTCAATGCGCAGCTAAACGTAGAGCACTGACCTGCTGGTATTCCTCCTCCGCCGGTCTGAAGCTGTTGTCCACCGGCTGGAAATTAAAGTTAAGGTGCGGGAAGCTGTGGAGCCAGTAAGTCCACCACGGGGCAATGTAGTCCTGCTGCGCGGATGCCATCCTGCCACTTTATTTACGCTCAAACTCGTGTAAACAGAGCAAACACTCGCTCAGATAAAGCAAAAGACGGTAAAAGACAGTAAACACGGCGTATAAACTCCACACGAAAGCGTCTCCTCTCGTCCGCGGCGCTTTAAACTGGACATATCACTGCGGCTGTGTCCCCATTCCCATGTTGAAGTGTGTTCCCTGAAGAAGCGCACTCGCCAACTTCAGCTCTCCGCACTTACCGCCTGTCCGCGGCGCGCATGCGCACTAGCGTCCCTTACACTCAATAGAAGCAGTTAATAACTCTCTCATCATTTTGGACAACTTGTAGAAAAAAAAGATCATTCAGAGTCTCCCTCACTGTCTCCCACACTCACACCGAGTCCCACTGAGCTAAACTGATCCCAGCACTGCTGCAGACAGAGATTACTCTATTCAGGTCATGTTAAATCTCCAGTGATCCACAGTAGTATTAGGCCATATCAACACCCAGCCCAGGGGCTATCTCACAGATACAGTTTAGTGAGAGAGAAAAGAAAGAAAGAAAGAAAGAAAGAGAGAGATAGAGAGAGAGGAAGAGAGAAAAAGGTCTGATTGCTACAGAAAGAGGCTTAAATACTGCCTTAGGGCATATTAATAAAGAGCATGTAACGGGGTATGTGAGCAGTGTGCATGTCTAATGCATGTAGTGTAATATGTAATGTGTGCATATAATATTGGCAGAAAAATCAATCAACCTTTATTTTCACTCGTTAATACATTCACGGCAACCCTCATTTTCAATGCATCCGAGCAACTAGTCCCTTTACAACTTAAACAAAAAAAACTAAAAACTAAATTAAAATCAAGTATTTAATCAGGTGAGCTAAAATAAGGAACTTCAAAAACAAAACAATTAAAAAATGAATAAAAGGATACAATAAATGAAACAAAAAGGTAAAAGGCAAAAATAAAAACGGAACAAAAAATGAATAAAATAAATTAAAAGGTAAAACAGGAAATTAAAAGAATAAAAGGTAAAAGAAAAATGTAACTAAAACAGTTACAGGCTGTCTAAAGGTGGTTAGAAACTAAAAGTGTAAAATGATTTAGTGACAACAGTGATACCAAAATCATATATCATATAATATAAAACAATTAATAATGAAGTAATCCAGATTATGAATGAACACATAAGGAATCATGTGCAACAGCTGGAACCCTTCCTTTCTTCCTTTTCTATGGGTTCTAGGGTCCTGATGAGAGCCAGTTTCATCACTTTTAATTTTCTTGAAGTTTTTCATATTGACTGACTTTACGTTCTTAAAGTATTTTTTTTCTTGATTAGTCAAGTTGTTCTTGTGGATGGATATGGATCCCTGTATCTCCGTATACCAACTCTACCTATTTACAACTTCACAACTAAAGGGGGGGATATAATACATATATTCTAGATTGTTTAACACTTTTTTGTTTACTAAATAATTCCATACATTTTTCTTCATAGTTTAATCAATTTAATGATTTAATTTAATTATATTAATATAAATTAATATCTCATTTAGTGTTACTAGAGCCTGTTAGACTGAGATTTGTTTCATTTTATCCACCTTAAATTAATCGAAACATTGTTTTAAATAATAAATCTAAAGCCTTTTAAGCCTTTCAAGGTCTTTTCTGACAGGGAAGTTGTGGGGAAGCGTGTAACAGTTTATCCCGGCTAATCCACCTACAATGTGTATTTTTGGGAGGCAGGAGAAAGCTGAAAAAAAAAACATGTTTTGGACTGTTATTATCAGCATCTGCTTTTAATGTATGTACCTGAAAAGAAAAACTGAAAGTGGCATCACTCCCATATTAGTTCATCCCTAATCTAAACTCTTCATTTTAATGAAACGGAAATGAGCAGATTTCAGTGAATAAGCAGCGAAATGAACAGTTCGGTTTGATTCGAAACTTATCCCCCCACACAGGCTGTCATGATTACAGCTGTTTTGATGAGCTGATTAGTTGCATCATGTGCAGCGTCATGCTCCAACATGCACAGCGAGACCAAAACTCAGCATTTCCATTCTGAACGGGCGCAGTGGAGCTGAGCTGGAGTAATTAATTAAAATGCCTGCAGCATATTGGGTAGTGAGGAATATGGCACTTCCACATTACAGGTGTACTCATGGCGGTGTACACAGTAAGTAATCATTATACTGGAAGGTGGTGTGAGTGTGATGCAAACCCAAGAAATGTTTTTTTTTTTTTCCAAAGA
Organism: Astyanax mexicanus; assembly: GCF_023375975.1. Classification (NCBI taxonomy): domain Eukaryota; kingdom Metazoa; phylum Chordata; class Actinopteri; order Characiformes; family Acestrorhamphidae; genus Astyanax; species Astyanax mexicanus. The sequence continues at coordinate 30,510,195 of NC_064426.1, read as the reverse complement.
AAAAATCTAAAAGAATTTAAAAAAGAATCGAAAGGCAAAAGAAATCACAAGGAAGGGGGTTATGGGGTAAGATGATCCATATTTAATTTTAGGTAGATAGATAAATAGATAGAAAGAAAGAATCTTATTGATCCCACTAGAAATTGCAGAAAAGCATTTGTTTTTTGCTGGATATGAACCGGCAACTCTCATCATGGTAGTCCAAGGCCCAATGCTATTTCACCCCTTGGCTCTACCCCTCTTTTCGAGTGTAACCCTTCCCCTTGCAACTCTGTGTTCTGTGAAATCCTCCCTCTAAGAAATGGGACAACCCTTCAAGCACCCGATAGGTCAACAGAAGTGCTTAAATTTCAGTAACCTGCTGGTTAACTAGATAACTTTAGGACATTGTATGTCTTCAGAAAGGTGAGAGGTAATTTTTTGCACCAGAAGTGGCATAAAATTATCCAAAAGCAGTGTGTAAGACTGGTGGAGGAGAACATGCAAAGATGCATGAAAACTGTAATTAGAAACCAGGGTTATTCCACCAAATATTGATTTCTGAACTCTTAAAACTTTATGAATATAAACTTGTTTTCTTTGCATTATTTGATGTCTGAAAGCTCTGCATCCTTTTTGTTATTTCAGCCATTTCTTATTTTTTGCAAAATGTAAATGCTGTAAATGACAATATTTTCATTAGGAATTTGAGAGAAATGTTGTCTGTAGTTAGAATAGAATAAAACAACAATATTCATTTTACTCAAACATAAACCTATAAATAGCAAAATCAGAGAAACTGATATAGAAACTGAAGTGGTCTCTTATTTTTTTCCAGAGCTGTATGTCCTCTTGTGAAAAAAAGACCCAGTGTCTAATCAGATGACCTCTGTAATCATTTACATATCTGCCATGTCTAATATCATCAGATAATAAGGAAACATGCTTAAGCATGAGTTTAAGCACTGGCAGCTCTTATCGGCAGAGCTTCAGCCAGTGTTTTCATATTTGAACTGGGTGGTACGTCGTTTACGGTCATTTTTGGGGGTTGTGGCCTCCAAATCTGCCCACTGCCATTCCCCCCAGTTCCATTTTCACATCCCATGTTGCCAGAGATAGAACACAACGGCATGCAAACAGTGCGCTACAGCATGGAAATGGGTGATCTGGCTATATATATTTTTTTTTTGCTGAACAGGTAATCACTGAGATTCAGTAAGGTTTACTAACCATAGATGAATATGTAATAATCCTACATTAAATCTACTGTTTGTTATTGATCTCTCTTATCAACAAGACTTTCATTTTTGTCTGCACAAGTGATGCTCACTTGGTTGTTTTTCTATATTACACCATTTTGATTAACCTAAAACAAATTATTTGCAGTGTGTTTGTCTGAATGCAAGGTTAAATAATCAAAATGATGTAGCCACAGTTGCCAAGCTACAGGTGGTGGTTCAGCCTACCCACTGGTTGCTCATCCTACCCTACTCTACTCTATATCTGAAGTGAATGGATCCAAAGTAATGAGGTTTGAAGGCACATAAATGAAAGTTAATGATGCACCATCACATCCAAGGTAGTGAGAAAATGAAAACCTGTAGAACCGACAAGCCTTTCCTTCACGTCTTGCTCATTTTGCTCATTTTTCCCTCACGGCCAGAAAGACGGGCTGGCATATCTTCATCAGAAAAGAGTCAGTTGAACTGAATTTCATGCCTGCGGCATAATAAGCCCATCAGCAATGGACAGCCATGACATCAAGAGTTAACATGAGGGCAGAGACCCCGGCTCTGCAGACTACACTGTTCAAGGTTGACATCTGGTGGACAAAGCGGGCAGTTGTGGGCAAATGAGTGCACTCAAGGCAATGATGCTGAATTTCCTGAGTTTCTGAATTCCTGAAGTGCAGCTTACATGAAGCAGCAATACAGCAACACACAAGGCTACAAGGCCCTTTCATTTAGTTAACCTTAACTGAATTTCTAAAACTAAATATCCTTTGCTTTGTTAGGCTTATAAAATGATCTCACAACTCAAAAATCCATTTATTTGTGCCTAAGGCCTTGACTCGACTAAATGAACTAAATGATTCTAGCTCATAGCTTAGGGAAAAACAAGATTTAACTTGACAGGAACCTTATTTAACCTTATATTTTGAGCACATACCCTAAAAAAGATATATTCCGAATTGCTAATGTACAACAAAGCATTGATAACATTAAACACCATTTATTGAAGGGCAGCGGATTTAAGGCCACACAACACCTACACAAGCCTTTCATAAACTTTCATGTCACAAGTGTGAGTCATAGCAAAGAGGAATCAATTGGTTAAATGCAACTTGCTCAAGTGGGGTTCATGTGGGTGGGACTAGTACATAGATTTTTTTCTGGGAAAACACTGCACTGACTTTAGACTTGATATAACACAGTCCAAACTGCTTGAGGTCTTGTGTGAAGTTTCCTCAATCAGTGATGGTTTGTTTGGAGAGACATGTCATCTGCTGGTGTTGATCCACTGTGTTCTATCAAGTCTAAAGTCAGTGCAGTGTTTACCCGAAAAATAATAATATCCTAATTTTCTGAGATACTGACTTTAAACCATAATCATAAACAGTAAAATAACAAAGTAAAGTAATACATCTATATAATATATTAATTTCACATTTCCAACTTGAAATACTGAAATAAGGTAACTTTTCAATGATATTATATTCTATATTCTATTCTATATCTTTAACATCCAGCCAAGCCAAGAACCAATCTGGAGGACTTCTTTTTTTAGCAGGTCCCCAGAAAGAAAGCCAACTCTCATTTAATATATGAAAAATTATTTTTATGTCCATCTGCGCAGTGCGCTGCATGAATCTCTTCCCATTTGCTCACTACTGCAGTCAGCTTATGCGCCTGTTTCATACTTTCATATATATAGAATTCCCTCTCCAGCAAGGCTGTGCCAAATTGATGGAATGTGATATGATCAGAAAGTTATGAGCTAGAGTTGAAGTCATCTGTGTTTTGAATGTCTGCGTTCAAGGTCGGCCAGTCATAATGGTAATATTTGGGATGGATTTGGTCCTGCTGAATTTCAAATATCAGCTGGAGATTCCCCGTGGAGTCTATGTCTCTCTCTATCCTTGACTCGCTTGCACTCCGTTCTGACAATATATGTGACTGAATGAACTGAGTGGTTACATTTAAGACTGTTCAGCTGCAGTTATCACTGTGTGATATACAGTAGTTTATATATATTTATATACAGCTCTGGAAAAAAAAAACAAGAGACACTTATAAATGATGAGTTTCTTTGATTTTACCAAATTAAAAACCTCTGGAATGTAATCAAGAGGAAGATGGATGATTGCAAGCCATCAAACCAAGCTGAACCACTTAAATTTTTGCACTAGGTGTGGCATAAAGTTATTCAAAAGCAGTGTGTAAGACTGGTGGAGGAGACCATGCCAAGACGCATGAAAACCAGATGACTAAAACCAGGGTTATTCCACCAAATATTGATTTCTGAACTCTTTATGAATTTTAAAACTTTATTAATATGCCAGTTTCAGTTCCTTTCAGAATGAGCCGTTTAAGAGCTCTGCCACTTTTATGCAAAAAAGCTATTGCTGGCCACGCCATACCCATCCCATATTTTTGCTAAGTGTTTTTCACATGTTAGAGTTAGCTTGTGCTACACAAAACTCATTACTTTTTAATTCTCCCTCATCTGCTGACTTGCAATGGACAGTAGGTACAGATCCCTCCATCAGACAAAGTCTGCTGGCCGATCATTCTGTGTACTGTCCAAAGTCCAAACAGTCAAATTAGTGTTACTATGAAAAAACAGAAGATCAGAATGACGGATCTTCAACTGATCTAGAGGGTGGGGCTCTGGTGGGGTTGATAGGTGAGAGGTGGTGCCAGGGTAATTCTATACGAGTTTCCTTTTATTGTGATGTCAGCATAAGGGAGCCATCTAAATGTCTCAGAAACTGGATGCATTTTTTTGGGGCAGTCAAGACTCTAATGGAAATACAAAAGCAAAAGTGATTTTTGCATAATATGTCCACTTTAAGTCTTAAGAAGAAGAAAAAATGCAGTGGAATTAATTGTGATTAATCAAAGAATATTATTTAAATTAGTTTTTTAATCAGTTGAATCCACTAGTATGAATACATTTTCCAATATTCCTTATGTACAGTATATAATATCCTTCTTTTGTTTTTTTTTTATTATTTATTTGTTTTTTTATTATGCTTTTCATCTGTTGCCGACAAGTGGCAAATTTGTATGGCGATGCGGGATACCTTAGATGCCCCTCGCATCTCGCCATCCCTCATTTACAGCGCTTCACAGCTGTCCGCTAAAATGACCACTACATCACGATCAGATAGCTGACCGGCCGACAGACGTATGTAAATAATGGCCTTTTACAAAAAGGCATCAGGCCTTTAACGCACACGATGCACTAACTTGATCCATGCAAACAAACAACAGAAAAAAAAGTGTGATAAAATGCCACCTCGTTCACTGCTATTACACGCTAATCTTCCCATTCCCACTACTGCTGTGCTGGCTGCCTTTTGATGTTGTTGAGAGAGACAGAGAAAAAAAAAGTGCATTGCTATAATAAGGACTTTCTCTCCGTTGGTTATTGCCTTTTTTTCCCATGTGAGACTTCAATCCCTTTGCGGAATGCTGCGCTGCTTAGAGCCATAAATATGAATGAAGATTTACACGTGCAGTTCAAAGTGCTCGGTGTTATTCAATCAAACGCGGCCACTCACTGTTCCTCAAGCTTGTATTAAAGAGTAAAGCCTGTTGCGGTGGTGCTATGCACTTTTTTTCACAGCAATCTGCGATCTGGGGCCGGGTATGTCCGTTTACGGCCTAAGCTAGCGCTGTAGTGCCGTTAATCACCAGGCTCTGCGGGGGAGGGCTGTAAAAGTGTTGAATTAAGCTCGGTCTAATGTCCATATGTGTTTTTTTTTTTTTTCTATTTCAATTTTTTTTTTCTCTATTTTTTTCCTTATTTGGACAGCGCTCACCCAGCTGCAGAAGTGAGATTGCCTTTTTAAACGACACCTTCTCACCCTGGCATTTTGTCTGGCTGTACGCGGCCTCTGTAATTGCTTGGCAAACACAACGGTATAATAGCAAAATCCTCACTTTACATGTTTGACTTTTTCGTCCGGGGTCTGTTGGGAACCGGCCATGGCCTTGAAGTGTCGAAACAGTTGCTTTTTCACTCTTTACTGCTTGTCACCAAACCTGCTGATCTTCTACTTTGTCCCTTTGGAACCATACAAGGATAATTCCAAGTGCTTTAATGCCTGATTCATGCTCAGAATTAACCCTTTAACATACTGATTAACTTTTTGGTTGAGCACATTTTGAGTCTTTATATCTTTTTGTTTGTATTATAGCCCCAAATAAAAAATTAAATACAATAAAACATGTTTCATTGTTTTTTTTCTTGGTGAGGACATATAATGGTTAAATACAAATAGAAACAGAGCCACACTTCATTCTTTTTTTAACCATATTTGTGCATGTTCTCTGAAAACTTAACGCTCATTAAAGTGTAAACAGCAGTTGTGTGTGAGACCATTAAATTAATTCACCTGATTGCACAGCTTCTCTTTAAAAAAAACATAATATCTAATGATTCCCTGATTATTTGGCAACTGAAAATCACTCAGTTTACTACCTCCTCATAAACTGTCTGTTTTTTAGCTAACACAGAGCTAGGATAGTAACGTTAGCTAAGCTACCTTAGCCTTAGCACTTGTTTGTTTATCTCTAATGCTCAGTATTAACCCTTTAACGCCCTGCTTAACTTTTTGGTTGAGCACAAAACGTTTTGAACATGTCTGCTAATCAGATATGTTACAAACATACAAAAAAAGGATTGTTTGTATTACAAACAATTAAAATACAATAAAATATATATATTTTTTTTCTTGGTAAGGACGTTAAATGATTAAATACAGATATAAATATAGCCATTTAACCATTTAACATAATTATTTTGTCCCTATTTGTGTGTGGCCCATTAAAGTGTAAACAGCTGTTTTTTTGTGTGTTTAATAAAATATTTATCAAAGATAATTATTTGTGTTACAGCCCCAAATAATAATAATAAAAAAAGAAAAGAAGTATATATGTGTGTGTGTGTGTGTGAGACCATTAAATTAATTAACCTGATTGCACAGCCTCTTTAAAAAAACATAATATCTAGTGATTCCCTGATTATTTGGCAACAGAAAATATCAGTTTACTCACTTTACTACACTTTACTTTTTCAGTTAAAAACATATGAGCTGAAAGATATGAGCTGTACATGGCTAGGATTGTAATGTTAGCTGAGCTAACTTAGCCTTAGCATTTGTTTGTTTTTCTCTCTCTATTGTCATTTGCTAGTACTTACATGTAGCTTGAGTAGCACTGCTGAGGTACACTTATTATAAGAATAGCACTAATAAGGTGAAGTTATGATTAAATCCGCTAAAGTAAATTCATAATTGGTCATAATTGTAGTTTTGCAATTGCATTTTCTTTTAGTATATTTTATAGTGACAAGGTGGCAAATTTAATGAAAACTTGAAAACAAAAAAGCGTTCAGCATTTGAACTTTGTTCTATTTAGTTTTTTTAACAAATTTCAGCACATCTATAGTAAGATGTACTATAGTAAACATCTTTAAGAGTAATATACAAAAATATAAAAATATAAAATGATCAAATGAACCTAAAGCACAGATTAAGGCTCCATACTCTTTAAGACCTATAGCAGAAATATTTAACATCACAGTTAAGAAGTACACACAGCTGGTTCTTCCATCATTTAGCAGGAACTACAAAATGTCACAACCTTCTCCATTGTGGCTGAATTTATTGTAATCATAATATTTTGTCTCTGAACTGCCCTCTACTGAATGCAGTATTGCTTAACAGCCATGCCAACATCAGTGATGTATAGAAGTGCTGTATGCGGGCAGTGAACGAAGGTTATCACGACCGTTTGAAACAAACATAATCATTTTCGGACGTTAAGGGAGGTGTAAACGAGCCTTTGGAATCAGGACGAGTGTAGTGTCATTTCAGAGCCTCCGCTCACTGCGAGAGAGGAAATAATCATAAAGTAAAACAGACTCTGACAAAGTTCTCAACACATGGCCCTGTGCTGCGGGTGCGTAGCCGCATTAAACTCATAGTTCTGGAACGTTTTCATTTCACTGGGTAAAACCGAGCTGGTTGCACTACAGTAGCCGCAATGTTTCAGCGCAATGGGCTGTTAAAGTGAGTAATGGCCACTGTGGCGTAAATGAGAAGTCCTGCGAGTTGTATGGCAGCGCAGGATAATGGCAATATTGGGAATCTAACTCAGGCCCTTGATTTGCTTTTATTTCTCTCTAGTCGCCCTCGATGCCGTAGCCCCAAATTTATACAATTGCGCCAAACATGATTACAACAGCGGCGCAAAACTCCAACTCTGATGGCCGAGCACCAAACACGGGCCTGTGGATCAGAGCCAGTCATCGTGAACGCTGGTTTTATGGTGATAGTTGCCTCGGACTCATATTGATCTCACAAAGTGATGGAAAGGGAGCCAAACAAAGCCGAGAGAGCTGGAGGAAGAAGTCGCCAAAGACTTTTTCAGTGTTCAATAACTGCTTTTATTACTTGGATCTGCCAAGATGTCGACTAAAGGAAGAAAAAAATGATGTTAACCCTTTGAACCCCACATTGTAATTTCACAATTTGTTTGAACTCAAATTAAGTAACCCATGAAATGGTATTAGTTCATAGTTATAGTAAATACGTGGGTAATAAATCAGGTTAAACTGCACCTGAAGCACACTGAACCTCACCACAAACAAAATACTCCAATTCAAGTTCGTTTGAGATAAAACCGAGAACACCTCCTCTTTTGATTAGTACTATTCTACTTTTCCTGAGAAAGAAGTCACCAAAGACCTCAGTGTGCAATAACTGCCTTTATGTGTATATTGTATTTGTATCTTGTAGCTACAGTGATGGAAAAGAAGCCAAACAAAGCCGAGAGAGTCGGAGACAGAAGTCGCCGAAGACTTCTTCAGTGTTCAATAACTGATTTTATTACTTGGATTTGGCAAGATGTCGACTAAAGCTAAAAAACATTATGTTAATCCTTTGAACCCCACACTGTAGTTTCACAATTTGTTTGAACTCAAATAAATTGACACATGAAATGGCATTAGTTCATAGCTGTAGTAATTATCTGGGTAATAAATCAGGTTAAACTGCACCTGAACAGCGGTTTAGCTCAAACTGGCTCCTCTTGTGTGTCTCGGTGCAGTTGTTTTGGTCTCCATCTGAGTAGGATTACTACTGTACAACTATTACTGAGGAAGAAGTACCCAAAGACCTCAGTGTGCGATAACTGCCTTTATATGTATCTCGTATTTCCCAAGATGTTGACTAAAGCCAGACGGAGAATTAAGATTTCTCTTTGAAAGCTACACTGTAAGCTCACAATTTGAACTCAAATAAATTAAATCATTTTTTTACAGCACTGGAGAAAAAATTGAGAGACCACTTCAGTTACCAAATCAGATTCAGTGATTTTGCTATTTATAGGTATATGTTTGAGGAAAATGAATATAGTTGTTTTATTCTATAAACTACAAACAATATTTCTCCCAAATTCCAAATAAAAATATTGTCATTTATTTGCAGAAAATGAGAAATGGCAGAAATTATAAAAATGGTGCAGAGCTTCAGACCTTAAATAATACAAAAAAACAACAAGTTCATGTTTATAGTTTTAAGTTTTAAGAGTTCAGAAATCAATATTTGGTGGAATAACCCTGGTTTTTAATCACAGTTTTCATGCATCTTTTTCATGTTCTCCTCCCCCAGTCTTACACACTGCTTTTGGATAAATTTATGCCTGCACTCCTGGTGCAAAAATGTAAGCAGTTCAACTTTATTTAATGGCTTGTGATCATCCACCTTCCTCTTGATTATATTCCAGAGGTTTTAAATTTGGTAAAATAAAAGAAACTCATTATTTTTACGGGAACTCCTTTTTTTTCAGATGTAAAATTTGATATTTTCAAACATTACTCATATTCATAACAGATTTTAGTATGTTGCCATCGATCCCTTTTTTCTATTGACTTTTGGCACAATCTATTTGCATGCAAGGTGTGTCCAGTAAGAAAACAGCTTAGCATGGCAATTATCTGGGTAATAAATCAGGTTAAACTGCACCTGAACAGCGGTTCAGCTCATACAGGTTTGGATCAAGGTCAGATCTTATTCTCACCACAGACAAAACACTCCAGAGTTCGTTTGGGATTGAACCAAGACGTATGATTACTACTATCAACTACTCCATGTGGTCTCCATGTGAGCGTGATTACTGTTTTTACACCTGGTGAAACAAACCGCACCAAAAGTATAAACAAGTGTACACAAAGTGTTAAGTTGGTCTTCTTGCACACTTGTCTTCAGAGTCTTCTGGTAAAACTAAAAAGCAATAGTAGACTTTTGTTCTAAAGTACACACCTAAATATCTACTGCTCTGGATCTATTTTTTTTACCCTAAAAGCACCTTAGTTTTAGTTTTAACACAGTTTCTTTTGAGATATTGGAGCCCAAAATCTATAGTATTTCACCAAACATAAGTACAACAGCTCTGCAAAACTCTGAACACTGGTTTTATGGTGATAATTGCCTCGGACTCGTATTGATCTCGCAAAGTGATGGAAAGGGAGCCAAACAAAAGCGAGTCTGAGGAAGAGGAAGAGAGAAAGTCGCCAAAGACTTCTTCAGTGTGCAATAACTGCTTTTATGTGTATCTTGGATTTGCCAGGATGTCGACTAAAGCCAGACGGAGAATTGAGATGAAGCGCTAAGCTCGGAGATGTTATTGCCTGCTTTGGCGAAGCGGGCTTATACAGAAGCTACACGGCAAACAGAGGAAAAGGGAAATGGACAGAAATAGACAGATGTCTGCTTTGGACGGGTTTGCTCTGATGCCATGTTTAATTCAGCTGCTGCGTGATTTCTCTCTGCTGGGGAAACGCTAGATTACAGTCAATACTCCTTTATTCACAGCCTTGTGATAGCTGTCTGTCAGCAGACACTCACTCTCTGAGCAAAAAAAAAAGATTCTGTACTGGACCACAAAAATGGTTTGACAACTTGTAGCAGTAACGGACTCCTTGTAGTGCAATATAAAGCCAATTAAAATGTTCTTAAAGATATATTTAATTGAGGTTACCATTAATATTCCATAAACCAAAAGTTTTGTTGATCCAAGCCTGTTTCAAATATATCAATACACATCAACAGAGCCTATGCCAAAGATTTTAACTTACAATTTGTTACCTGTTTTCTAATTTCTAAGGATACAAGTTTGACTTCTTTCACACTTGTCTCATCAGTTTCTACGCAAAACAAAACCTGATTAGGAGATTTTTGGTCTGAGAACCCCCCAAACATTTACTGCTCTGGGCTACTCTGGTTTCCATCTTAGTCCTAGTATCACTGTTGTCTCTTTTGGGATCAATAAAGGCTTATCTACCCACAAATTCTAAAATAAAGATGCTACAAACAGTTGTTTGTAGTGATGCCACAGAACAAAGTTTTGTTAAAGCCTTTAAAAAAAGTTCTTTACACTCTCAGATCCCTTTCACACAAAAACAATGAGCTAGGTGTTTACAGATGTAAAAGAGATGACCAGCTTAATTCACAATAGGCTTCTTTTTAAAACATAAACCATGAGCTAAGCCAAGGAGTCAAGCCAAAACAATGAATACAGAAAAGCTAATCTACTGATCGATAACAAACAGGCAAAACACAGGAGACAACATTTGTTATGCAACGGTATTGTGGCAATACTTCGCAAAGAAATGGAACAAACAGACAGAGGTCCAGGGGTTGGTAAGAGCACGGTTTGCTCAAAATATTGCAATGCACACAACATTATGGGGGACATACCAGAGTTCAAAAGAGGACAAATCGTTGGTGCACGTCTTGCTGGCGCATCCGTGACCAAGACAGCAAGTCTTTGTGATGTATCAAGAGCCACAATATCCAGGGTAATGTCAGCATACCACCAAGAAGGATGAACCACATCCAACAGGATTAACTGTGGACGCTGTAAGAGGAAGCTGTCTGAAAGGGATGTTCAGGTGTTAACCTGGATTGTATCAAAAAAAAAAAACATAAAACCACGGCTGCCCAAATCACGGCAGAATTCAATGTGCACCTGAACTTTCCTGTTTACACCAGAACTGTGCGTTGAGACAAAAAATTATTGTGGTCTAAAACCAGGGGTTTTAGTTTAATAGTCATACCCCTGTATATTGTATGGACAGTACACAGATATAATGTCTAATAGGTGTGTTTTATCTAGAATTTAGGTGACTGGCAACATATAGAAACTGTCCATGATTGGCTGGAGGTAGGCACATTAGAGAAGGCTCAGAGCAATGAGAATTGTAGTCAAAAGAGTTAATAGAGGCAGGAGGGAGACCTGAGAATATGGCAGAATTGCTCAAACATACTCCACATACTTTCGTACTTTCGTGACTCACCTACCTACAGTCCCATCTAGAGTGGAATGTCAAGTAATATCTGCCAATCAAGAAGACTAAACCATGGTTGGGAAAAAGAATGAACAATGCTAAGCAACCAAAACAATATCTGGACGTCATCAGACCAACCAAATAAATAACATTCTTTGCATAAGGAGACTTCAGGTCATGGTTGGTCCAACTGAGAAAAAGAAATAATCCATTAGAATTCCACAAGACAACCTGAAGACATCATCAGGAACTGGCCCCGGGTGAGCAGTGGATGGAGATCAAAGAGGTCAGCAGAACGGAATTGGAGAAGAATGAAGAGCACAAACTAAATCAAAGTGAAAGGCACACTGCACAGTGAAAAATCCCAAGAAAAGAGAAGAGAAGCCAAGATCCTTTACAAGAACTAAACCATGAATTCTTTACCACCAGAAAGGCCAAGGACCAATACAGCATACTGCATCAGAGAGGGCATTGAAAATGTAAAAAATGCTGGATATAATTTTTTTTTTCTCTTGGAAGATCAAAAGAATCTTCAGTGAGAAATACATTTCAGCTTTGGCTTGGAGACGAGGAAAGAAAAGGAGGCGCAGGTTTGGGCACCTTATAAAATCCAGGTCAACACATTTGAGCAGAAAACATTGTTGAATTGTATTGTTATGTTATTGTAAATATTACTTAAAAAAACAGTAAATAGGGTTTTTTAGGGTTTACTGAAAATATTGTGTTCGGTTATGTTTTGTTAGCTATAGAGACTGTATGAATTATTGGAATTCAAGTGAGCTTCGCTAGTGAGTACCAGATGGATAAATGTGTTATCCCTTTCAGTTCCTCTACAGACTTTTTTCACCTTCACAAACTCCAATTCCCAGAATGCACTTCTCTGTCATGTGTCTCAGCCAGACAATCGCCACCAGAGTGGCAGATCAGACTCACCTGTGTTTTGATTCCTTTTAGCTGTTGTACCATGTGTATATATTGGTCTGTTTGTTCTGTCTTTTGCAAAGTATTGCCCCTGTTGTTTCAGCTGCAAACTAAGCGTTATTTCTTTGATGGTCTGTTTCTATGTATTTTTTGGCTTTTGTTTCTGATTTGGTCTTGTCCCCTTTGCTAGTTTGACTTGGTGTTTTTGCTCTGGTATCTGGTATCTTTATTTTCATGACTATTTACATTGTACATTATCACTGAAGGCATCAAAACTATGAATGACCACATGTGGAGTTATGTTCTTAACAAAAAAGGTGAAATAACTAAAAATATATATATATATTTTAGTTTCTTCAAAATAGCCACCCTTTGCTCTGATTACTGCTTTGCACACTCTTGGCATGATTCTCTAAATGAGCTTCAAGAGGTGGCCACCTAAAATGGTTTTCCAACAGTCTTGAAGGGGTTTCCAGAGGTGTTTAGTACTTGTTGCCTTCTTCACTCTGTGGTCCTGCTCACTCCAAACCATCTGGATTGGGTTCACGTCCGGTGACTGTGGAGGCCAGGTAATTTTTTGTTGAGTACATAAAACTCCACATGTGTTCATTCATAGTTTTTATGCCTTCAGCAAGAATCTACAATGTAAATAGTCATGAAAATAAAGAAAACGCATTGAATGAGAAGGTGTGTTCAAACTTTTGGCCTGTACTGTATATATAAAGAGATATTTAGCATATTCCTAGAACCCACGGATGCTTTACACAACCTCTATTTCAATCAAGAACCAGCTCCACCCAGATAAGGACTTGAACCAAAGACCCCTGTAGTGAGAGGTTAATGCAATAACATCAATGCTCCCAAAATAGATGGAACATTCTTGGGAATTTATGTTCCAAAGTGGTGTGGAGTGGGAATACATCATAATAGAAGGCTAATACATTTATGGCATTTAGCTGATGTTCTTATCCAGAGCAACTTACGAGGTTATTTCTCTTACAGAGGTGGGCCAATGTAGGAGGTGTTAGGAGTCTTGCCCAAGTCACCCAGACCTGGAATTGAACCCCAGTCTCCCACATGATGTGGTAGCTAAAAAAACAGGTGGTGGTGTTATCCGCTGCGCCACACCAACCACAATAGACAGTGCAGTGGGCGGTAATGATCATGACCAGTGGCATCTGGTTAGATTTGTCTGTGCAAACAGACAAGCGACTCTGGCAGTCTAGCAGAAAATACTTCCATGGGATGTGGCACAATCATGGGGCACAATACTGTTTAATTTCCTAGATATGCATAAAGTGATTTAAGTGTAAGTGGGAAATAAGGTCAAAAGACATGATTTAGCTATTTAACTTTTTTTTATTTTCTTGTCTAAACTGGAAAAAAAAGCTTAAACTGCCTCTTTACTATTACAGAAATGGGTCATTTGAAAAAAAAAAAAATCAAAAACTGTCCAAATCCCCTTTAATTCACCCTACTTAGCAATAGACAATGTAACATCTGATCATATCGTACCTCAGATATGAGGTGAAAGCACAATAGCATGTAAAAATAACCACAGTCTGAGCTGTAATTATCCATTCACTAGCACAGATTTAAACCAAATTGTCTTTGGTTCTATATATATATATATATATATATATATTTATATATATATATATATATATATATATATATATATATATATATATATATATATATATATATACACACACACAGCCTTTACTAAGAATCCCCCCTTCTATTTTTAAAGAGCATGGTGAAAGAGTGTGATATCGAGAGGCATATAAAGCAGGACCCGCAAGACCTTGATAAAAATCCTACTCAGAAAAACATTGTATGTAGAATGCGATTGCGGTCGCCGCCCCAAGGGGTCCAGAAGCTGCGGCTCTGTGGGCTCTGCTGTGTTTTCCTAATCCGAACTCTGCCTCCTTGTTTATTATTCCATCTCCAGCACTACTTGGCCGCTCCATAGAATAATGCATTCGCCCGATGCCAAGGCCCTCTATCTGTAAAGTGTCAGCGGCAGCAGAGCTGACGCGTTTCAGCACAGTCCTCACGGGCGGACTGTGTTTACCAGACGTTGCGTTGTAACTTTTTGACCACGGCACTCTCGCCTGTGTCGGAACAAGGCTGTTTCACCACCTTTCTTCAGCTTCTCCGTGTTCCGAACAGCCGCAGCAGCCGCCGGCAACAATAGCGCTGCCAGTCACTAGCGCAACGCCAGGATTCATTAAAACCGACATGTCAAATGACACCTGGGAGGCGCGTAGCGGCAGAGTCGTGCTGAGAGCGGCATTAAGAACGGGGAGGAATCTTTGGAATCAGGCTTCATTTCCTAGGCCTGATTCTTAGAAGCTGCTTGTACTATTCAACCTCCTTTAATCTGTGAATTTTAAGCAGTTTACCCACATTTAAAATGCAATAAATTGTATAATTAAAATGGCTAACAAATATAAATCATTGGGCTGGAAAGATAGTGGGTAATTAAACAGACACTTTCCCTACTGGAATAAGCTTCAAATGTCTCCCAAAAAAAAAAAAAAGTAGAGAAATCCTGCAGTTCCTGCTTTTTTTTTTGTGGTAGAGTTGGAGTGTTGAAAACATGTCCAGTAGTATCTTAAAAATGTCAATCAAGGTCTGGTGAAGTGACTGGCCATGGCATGGGATCTAGAGTCTTGAAGGAAAGCTCTTGAGATGGCAGCATTGTGTGGATGAGCATTGTCCTGCTGGAAGAGCACACAACACCACAACACAATAGTGCTGCCATTCACTAATGTTACACCAAGATTTGTTAACCCTTTGAACCCCAGGCTGTTTTGGTGAGTTTTCTCTCCAATTTTGTCAGTTTCACTTTCAGGTTTTATAACACAGAAATTATATCAGACAGCCACATAAGCCATGAGCTCATTTACTCCAGAAGCCATACGGCTGCTCAAAAGTATAATAAACTAAAATGTAACAGAAAGCAGAATTGTTATATTTTCCTGGAACTGATCATGTTTTGGTCAAAATGTTACCAATTTTACCTTATTTTTGAATGTATAGATTTTAAATATGTTCACACCTAAGATATCTTTTCTAAAAATGGTTAGACTAGAGAGTATATGAGTTAAAAGCATAAAAATATTAATAATAGTTCATTACATGGCTTGTTAATTATTACTTTGATAAAATACATGGAGAAACAGCATCAGGCGGATATTTTTCTTGAGTCATTTACTGATAGTACTTTGTTTGAAACATCATATAAATATGATTTATAAAAATGTTTAAAGCACTAAAGGTAAATAATATTGGTTGGGGAAGGAGATCTCACTTTTTTAGGTGTTATTTTTTAATGGGTTTCTTGTAGATTTAGCTTTACTGCACTGGGATGTCATCACTATTGTTAGAAAGAGTAAGTTCCGCCCTTTCTAACCATAAATGGATTATGTTTATGTGTGAAGGGATTTCTAAGTAATTAAGCTGAGAACAGAAGGTGCGATTTTGGACAGAAAAATTGTCTGTAGGGTTCTACGGGTTAAAATACCAAAATACCAAAAGGATCGTACACAGAATAAACAAAGAGAAAGGGCAGAAAAAAACGCTTTGTAAAGATGAACAGAACCAAATCGAAAACTCGGCCTTGAATTTTGATTTTGAAAATTGTTCAATGGCAGAGGTCCATTCTGCCCACTAAACAGTGCCAGAACCGACAGATGGGAGACGTTATGTGGATGTGTATTGTCCTGCTGGAAGAGCACACAACACAATAGTGCTTCCATTCACTAATGTAACACCAAGATTCGTTAAAACTGACATGTCAAAATGAGAGGTGTGTTTCAGTGGTGTCATGCAGTGTAGCAAAAACAGGGTTACTCTGTGTTCATATGCATAAAAAATTTCATGCAGTTCATCACAAACAAGCCAGGACAGAACAGCGGGATGAGACAGGGATGGTGTAGCAAAAAGGTGAGTTTAATAAACAAAATAAGCAAGAGTATTCCAAAAACTGTCAGGGTCAACACATGGCAAGGCAGTATCAGTGGGAAAGGCAAAAACGACATTGGAAAATATACCAAAATGTTCGAACACAGAATAAACAAAGAGAAAGTGCTGAAAAAACACTTTGTAAAGATGGACGTAACCAAATCTAATACTCGGCATTTGAAACGGTGGAGTATTGATAACAGGGTAAGTCTACCAATGCAGCTGTCCATGGCATAGTATCTGTCTTCAAGTCTTCAAGGCAATTTTCTGAGATGGCAGCAGTAGATGGACTAGCATTGTCCTACTGGAACAGCACACAACATAATATCTCTTCCAATCACTAAAGAAACACAAGGATTCACTAAACCCGACACATCAAATGACACCTGGGAGTCGTGTTGAGAGCGACACGAAGAACGAGATGGAATTTTCTATGCCTGATTCTCCGAAGCTGCTTGTACTATTCAACCGCCTTTAATCCGTGAATTTTAAGCAGTTTACCCACATTTAAAATGCAATGAATTGTATAATTAAAATGGCTAACAATGTAAATCATTGGGCTGGAAAGATGGTGGGTAATTAAACAGACACTTTCCCTGGTGGAATAAACTCCAATTGTCTCCCGAAAAAAAAAAAAGAAAAAAAGAAAAGTAGAGAAATTCTGCAGCGTAGCAAAAAAAAAAAAACAAGGCTTACTCTGTGTTCAAGTGCATTAGTGAGCGCTCAGCAAGCAGAACAATACAAACACATTTCCAATTCGGTCTTCACCACCCCACACATCACCACCCCCCTCCCCCTCCCATCCCATCATCCCGCATCCCACCCCCAAACCAATCCATTACAGTGATTCTTTCTGCGCCGCTTGAAAATTCACTCAATATTTTTTTTCTTTTTAAATGGAGAATTAAAAAAAATAACACACTCTTGTGAATAACACATAATAATCAGACATAATCAGTGAGGTGGGATCCTATTATTACAATTCGAGTTTATTGTTGCTATGATCCTCGAAATGACACGTCTCGCGTACGCGCCCTGCCTTCATATTGCTTTGCGTATTGCCGGAGAGAGGACCCAATCGAAGATGATTGCAGTTAAACTTTCAGGACCGACCCGCTGCCGAACTAATCACTGGCGTCCTTCGCACTTCTACTCGCTACTTAATTGGAGTTCAGACTCTGGACCACTTAATCCCCTCTCCCTGCTCTCCGCCCATTCCGCCAGCATAACAAATGTCATGCAGCATGATAATTTGCAATCAATTTTACGTGGCGTAATTGTCTCTTTTTGGCCGGCGACTTGGTGGGGAGTCCGTGAGCTTGATTTAGCGCGAGACCGGAACAGGGGAGGGGAGCGTGCCACTTTCAAGTTGCAATTTAGATGTAGCAGATGGAGGCCCTGCAATCAGGGAGAGGGTGGTAATCAATTTCTCAGGACTGGACCAGAGCCATGGGGGAGAAAAGGCCTCCGAGCCCGGCCAACGCTCAACACAACACTTCCCGCTCCTACGCTCTGCTTTGTGGAGACTCTGGAGCTGCATAATGTACGTAACTTTACCGTTAAGTGTTTTTTAATGTGTATGCTTTGCTTTACCATCTCACGGCAGGTTTCACATACAGTAGTTTGTAGAAAGCTGTAAGTCTTACATGTTGTAAATTATTAGCTTTTATTAGCATTATTAAACTATTAGCATTAGAATAGTAGTAAAAAAATAAAACAGCTGCACCCAGAAGGAATCAACCGACAGAAACAAGACTTGGTGGGTAGTCATGTCAGACATGGAGTCATGGAGTCCCAATTTTGTCTTGTGGAGACGACCAACAAAGGCCTGGTGTCATAATGTGGGGTGAACTTTGGTATGATGCCAGATTGCCTTTCACAATGTTTATTACATTTTGCTACATTGTGTTAATGAGGTCCTGCAACCAGTAGCCTTTAGTAACTTTTAGTAAACATACACTCTTTTTCTGAGTGATCTACTTCAGTAGCACAATGCTCACTCATCCATAAACTGTTTGCTGACATCTGAAGCACTTGCCTTAAAGACATAGATTGAAATGGTGCAGGAGCTCCTTTCTAAAAAAGCATTGCAATCCAACCTAATATGAAATCATTTGTTATAATCAGTCACTGAAAGTCTACGGGCCCTATCTCGCACCCTGCACAAGAGGCGTCATTGCTATCTTACACCCTGCCAACAGTCTATTTTCATGCCTTGTGCCTGTGTCGTTTAAAAAATAGCAAAGGTGCTTGTAAATATATCTACGCCTATGGGCGTCTTGGTTTGAAAAAGGTGTGTTCAGGTACATTTCTGGTGTATTGCTATCTTGGCAATGACAGATGTCTCTTCCCCAACATGTGTACACCTCCACCTGTTACGCAACCTCAAAAATAAACAAAATAAACAAATATAACAATCTGCCAAAGTCAGCGCGTACCTCGTTCGTAAACGAAATGACAAGTCAGGATGCTGAGTGAGTGTGTGCTGGGGGCAGGATTGGGATGGGGGTAGTGCAGGGAGAGAGTTCAGCATCCTTACAGCCTGATGGATGGAGCTGTCTCACAGTCTGCTGGTCCTTGCCCCGAGACTCCGCAGTCTCCTCCCTGATGGCAGCAGGCTGAAGAAGCTGTGTAGTGGGTGGGAGGGATCTCCCTCCAGACGGAGGGCTTTCCGTGTGAGGCGGGAGCTGTACAAGTCATGAAGGGAGGGGAGATAGGTGCCAACGATCTTCTCAGCTGCTCTCGCGATGCCTTGGAAGTCCTGCGGCAGAATTCTGTGCAGGCCCCTCACCACACGGTGGAACGGCTGGTCAGGATGCTCTCGATGGCCCTTCTGTAGAACGTGCTAATAATGGGGGCTCCAGCTCTTCTCAGCTTGCGGAGAGGAGAGGTCCTCAGTGACGTGCACACCCAGGAACTTGGTGCTGCTCACCTCCTCCACAGCAGTTCCGTTGATGGACAGAGGAGTGTGCTGTGTGTGAGTTCTCCTGAAGTCCACATCAATCTCTTTGGTCTTCTCTGCGTTCAGAGAGAGATGAGATGACTCATCATTGTTGCTGATGAGACCCACCACTGTGGTGTCATCCGCAAACTTGACAAAGAGGTTGGAGGTGTGTACTGGTGTGCAGTCGTGGGTCAGCAGAGTGAACAGAAGGCACAGAATAATGCAAAGAAAGCAAGTTCATATTCATAAAGTTTGAAGAGTCCAGAAATCTATATTTGGTGGAATATCCCTGGTTTTATTCACAATTTTCATGTATCTTGGCATGTTCTCCTCCACCAGTCTTACACACTGCTTTTGTATAACTTTATGCCACTCCTGGTGCAAAAATTCAAGCAGTTTAGTTTGGTTTGATAGCTTGTGATCATCCATTTTCCTCTTGATTATTATTCCAGAGGTTTTTGATTTTGTAAAATCAAACAAACTCATTCAAAACTCAAATCATTTTTTTCCAGAGCATTTGCTCGTCATGTTGCAAGATTTGGTATTTTTTGCTACTTTGGATTTTTTCGCTACATTTACACCAATCTGTATAATCATCATACATTTACAAATCATCAAAAAAGTTCTCCAAATTGACACTGCCAGAAACATTCATATGCCAATTTTAGTTCCGGAACTTACAGTACATTTCCTGCAGCATTAAAAGCACTTGAAAAGGCGTCTATACACACCGTGCCGTTTCTAGCCTGTACATTGTGCATTTTCAAGGCACTCATTGTATCGCATTCATTTTCCAGCTGAAAAAATCAGTTGCGTGCACAGCGCTTCAAGCCTCATGGTGAGATAATGGCTGGGTTAGGGGCGATAATGTGTTCTCCACCCGCGGCTCCAGAGGTTTTTGTATTCATCGCAGCGGATTCGGGATATTGATCTCCAGCTAGGAGTGCTATATTGAGACTAATATTGCAGGCAACATGTATATTGAAGAGCGTTCTGCAACCTGTTTGGTGTATGTGTGTGTATGTGTGTATGTGTGTGTTTGTATATGTGTGTGTGTGTGTGTGTATGTTAGCTTCCATGTAAAAGTTTGGTAGCAACGTTTTCAATAATAAATAGCCAGTTTTTGCTGCAGTGCAGATACACATATAAAATGATCCTGTTATGATGCTGCTGCCCTACGGCAATGGATTTCACAGCGATGCTTTAGAAAATGTTTTGTTTTACTTTTATCCAGAATGATGAACAAAGCTGTGGGTAAGTGAGGAAACACTGTGAAACACTGTGAAGTAAATATGCAGTTTTCCTTAATTACGGAGTGTTATACAGTGAGAAATTGTTTCTAGTTTGTTGGGGTTGTAAATCAAAATATTTCTGAATAAATCTTTCAAATTTGAGATGGTAAAGGCGCAAATTGAAGATACGCCTGAAGGTCTTTGTCCTCACATTTCATCTAATCTCCCACAACTTGCATGTTTGTAATGTTGTTTTCGCAACTCAACACCATCATATTTAACTAAGTGCAGTCCTTCAGAAAAATAAGAAAAAAAAACCCTTCTGTTTCTGAATCAGTTTCTCTGATTTTGCTATTTAAAGGTGTATGTTAGAGTAAAATGAAGTTTGTTGTTACAGACATTTCTCCCAAATTCCAAATAAAAATATTGTCATTTAGAGCATTTATTTGCAGAAAATGAGAAATGTCTGAAATGACAAAAAAGACGCAGAGCTTTCAGACCTCAAATAATGAAAAAGAAAACAAGTTCATATTCAAAAAGTTTTAAGAGTTCAGAAATCAATATTTGGTGGAATAACCCTGGTTTTTAATCACAGTTTTCATGCATCGTGGAATGTTCTCCTCCACCAGTCTTACACACTGCTTTTGGATAACTTTATGCCACTCCTGATGCAAAAATGCAAGCAGTTCAGCTTGGTTTGATGGCTTATGATCATCCATCTTCCTCTTGATTTTATTTATACTGTAAATGCTCGGCTGCATTGTAATGCAATGAGGGTCACCCTTAATGTACTCCCGAGTTAAAATAAAGGTTGATTGATTGATTGTTTGCATCCCATGTGGCTTTCGAGAATGGCTCCACCCATACATAAAGGGCCAACGCACAGTATTTTGTGATATTATATTAAAAACAAGCATTAAAATATTAAAGGGAGAGTGCAATAACCATAAAGGTGGTTTGTTTCCTAAGGGCAACACTATGTGATAGAGAGTTACTATGATTATCTTTAGAAAGTTATTTAAAAGTGTTTAAATGCAGTGTTGGTGAATGTGTTAATGAGCAGCTGTTAGAGCTGATGTGAGAACAGTGTGGAGGAATGGGGCTGGTGTGTGTGGTGTGTTACGGTCATGGTTCCAGTGGGCAGGGTAAATCGGATGGCAGCAGCGTGTCTGCGTTAAGCTGGAGCCGGTGGGAGCGTGGGGGGGGGGGGGGGGGGGGATAAATAAGGGAGCGTGGAGGAGTTGGTTTTCACCTTGAAAGTGGCATCACTCTTCCTGACTAATCCTTCTCTCTGCTGCTGAGCCTGAGCCAGACAGCACTTTAGTCAGAGTTTACCACACACACACACACACACACACAAACACAGCACCCCACGAAGGGCTTTACAGGCCTAAAGTGCACCTTTACCGCCAACATTGGGTCGAAATTGGATACAGTTTCTCCTGTACTTTGGAAAGATTTTGATTTAGATTTGATATGTTTCAAATGGTTTTCAATATGGGAACAATATACACAGTACCAGTCAAATGTTTGGGCACAGATTTGTTTTTCCTGCATTGTAAATGAATGCTGAAGTCATCCAGACTATGAAGGAACAGATAAGGAATCATGTAGCAACTAAAAAAGTGTTAAACCTTCTTTTAGCCTATTAACACATCTCAAAAATCACCAGAAATCTCCATCATGTAGAGTCTTCTTAAAAACCTTAAGTTAATAGAGAACAATATAAGAGTAACTAACAACGTTTTAACAGGACTAATGTTCCAGGAACATTTTGAAAATGTGTGACATAATAAGGGTTTGCATCACAACGTCATTAGAATGTTTCTCAAAACTAAACTAATAATTAAAACCCTAACACAAGTTACATTGCAGCAAGTTTACCAGATCATTGATGCTCTAAGAACATCAAAAAAAACTTGACAGATAAACTTGACAGATAACATTCAGAAAATGTTCTACTGAAATACTCTGTGAAGCATTTAGGTAAACTTGTAATCTGAGGAGCTGTTTGTTAACTT
Organism: Astyanax mexicanus; assembly: GCF_023375975.1. NCBI lineage: Eukaryota > Metazoa > Chordata > Actinopteri > Characiformes > Acestrorhamphidae > Astyanax > Astyanax mexicanus. Next base: position 30,487,546 of record NC_064426.1, on the reverse strand, counting down.
GTGGTTTCTGAGGCTGGTAACTCTGATGAACTTATCCTTTACAACAGAGGTAACTCTTGCTCTTCCCTTTATTTTGGTAGGTCCTGATTAGTGCCAGTTTCATCATAACATTTTAGATTGCCTTTGCTATAACTGCACTTGAGAATACTTTCAAAGTTCTTGAAATTTTTCAGATTTAGATTTCACCTTCATTTCGTAAAAAGTACTTTTTTGTCGTATATGGATTAGAAATCCACTCGAAATCCATCTGAAATATGGATTAGAACATTACTCAAGTTGGGCTGGTTGAGAATGCAAAGTTTGCAAAGCTATTATCTAACAAAGAGGTTAAAGAATTTAAAATATAAAACATATTCTGATTTGTTTAACACTTTTTTTGTTTACTAAATCATTTCACACATTTTAAGAATTCATCTAAATTGCTGAACATAAACATGTAAAACAATTAAAAAACACTGAATTTAAGGTGTCTACAAACCTTTGACTGTACTTTTGGTACTGTACACTCATCATCAAAGACATATTTGCACCATAATTTGCCAGGAACAATAAATGAGCGCAAGTTTAGACTTGGTTTAGATATGGATATGCAACTCTTGGTCATATTAGACATATTGAACTACACATACAGAAGTATTATGTAATGCATGTATAGCACAGCATGCACAATGTCTCAACATGGAGTTGTAGAGGTTCCTAATGGTGTCCTGCAATAATCTGTCTAATCCCATGAGACCTGAATATCCTTACACAGTTTCTGCAGATTTTGTGGTAGAGGTGGAGTGTTGATAGCGCATCCAATAGCATCCCACACATTTATAACTCAGGATAGGTCTATAAGCAATATGTCAGACCATGGCATTGTATCTGTGTCTTCAGGGCAAGCTCTTGAGATGACAGCAACATGTGGACGAGCATTATCCTGTTGGAACAGTGCACTGGAGTGCGTGGACTTTTAACTCTTTTAACAGAATAAGGAATAAAATAACAATACTGTTCCTTTAAATGAGCTGCTGACACACTCTCACAGTATCAGTATCCTCTACTGAGACGCACAAAGCACCGCGCTGTTAAGATAAGAATGCGCCAAAGTCAGAGGGAATGGCAGGTGACACACTGATTGGTTAATTTTTACGTTATGCCCAAAACACACTCATGATTAATAAAGAGAATTAGTACATGCCTTCTGTGCATTTCGAGTCTAGCAAGGCATATTTTTTGCGTCCTTACGTCACCAAAGACATACTGACATGCCCTAAATCAAGCTGTAGGATACGCAATTGACAGATGTGCTATATTTTGCAAAAATAGGGCCCTGAGGATGACCTCCTGCTATTCTGAGTCTGTCTCAACTATCAACCAAGATTAATCCCTGACTGCATTTTAAAATAAGTAGGACTATATGTAGACAACATATTGGGATTATATAATGTAAAATGCGCCTGCAATGTGCCTGGAATGTATATTTAATACATATTGCAACTACATGTACATATTTTTTCAATATGGTTCTAATATCTTTTGTACCTTTGCTGAATCATATTTAAAAAGAACAGGATTTGATGTTTTACTCAGTTCCATTTTAGTAATCATTCATTTTTAATTCGTAATTCTCTTTTAGTGTTGGATTTGATTCTGCTGTCGGTGACAGCAGCTGTGCAGCTTCGCGGATGCTCACACCTCTCATTTTTATTTTAGATCAAAGCGATCCCAGAAGAGAAGAACAATGCCCAAAACTTCAATTGCTATGCTGATAGATGCTGGATTTACTCAGCAGTCCACTGCTGGGATTCAGTTTGGTAGATTCGGTTTTTATGGCTTTTTATCAGTTAGTATGACATATTTATTCATGTGGAATGAATCACCGCAGTCCAGTGAAAAACATTTAACTGCATTTTTTTAGATAGATGGAAATTATGCATAATTACTTGGAATAAACTATTATTTTGACTTACATTCAAAAACTAAATATTCTTTACCTCTTCCTGTAAAAAGTCAACATTTTGGAGATACAGCGCCTGGCCCCCCCAAAAAAGTCACCACCAAAAAAAAAAGGTCAGGCACTTTAATATTTGGCTGGACCACCTTTAGCTTTGATTGCGGTACACATTCACTGTGGCATTGTTTCAATAAGCTTCTGCAATGTCACAAGATTTATTTCAATCCAGTGTTGCACTAAATTTTTCACCAAGATCTTGCAGCAGCATTGATGATGGTAGAGTCTGACCACTGCACAAAGCAGCTCTTCTCCATCCAGCACATCCCAAAGATTCTCAATGAGGTTAAGATCTGGACTCCATGTGTGAAAATGATGATCTCATGCTCCCTGAATCACTCTTTCACAATTCCAGATCCATGAATCCTGCCATTGTTATCTTGTATTATTTCTGTGTCATCAGGGAAGAAAAAATCCATTGATGGAATAAGCTGGTCTATATTCAGTATATTCAGGTGGTCAGCTGACCTCATTCTTTCAGCACATACTGTTGCTGAACCTAGACCTGACCAACTGCAGCGAACCCAGATAATTTACTTGATCATTTTTGGCATCTCTTGAGATAGCAGCAGTATGTGGACGAGCATTGTCCCGTTAAAATAGTACCCTTAAGTGTGTGGATAAAAAAGATAGGGCCACTGGTTGCAAACCTCATTAACAAGATGTCAAAGGGCTGTCAAAGGGCTTTATTCTGGGTAGTTTAGTTTAGTTTTAGTTTATTATCTGCCTAAAGGAGCATAAAACCTCCCAGCACTGAGCTTTAGAGCTCTGGAATCATTGGATTCTGTTTGGTTCTCCTTCCAAATATTTAAGAGGGATGAGTTATTAATCATTCAACATTCTAACTATCCTTATAAATGCTCTTGTCACTGTATGCAATCAAATCCTCACAGAAATGCTGGAAAACAATCTGTACTTTGGGTTACTCCAATAATAGCATGGAAAACGGCTTTTAATTCTTGAATGAGTAGGTATCCTAATTAGCTGGGCCTTGCTAACACTGTGCTATACAGATACAGCCAGTATGCTAACGTCATCATGGTAATGTTTCAGCATTCTGACTCGCCAAGCTTCTGATTGCCCACATCTGTTCCTGTTTGTATAAGTACCCCACCCCCCCGTGTTTGTTCCTCGTTGCCCAGTATTAAACCTAGTTTCTAGCTCTTCTACCTCACGTTTTTTTTGTTTATTGCTCTACTTTTTTGTTTACTACTCTACTACTTTCTTATCTTGCCCTAGTTCTTATCACTTATTGTTGCTGTCTCTTTTTTCTCTATTTGACTACTCTTTTTGCCTGCTCTTTTCCTGGTATGTTGTTTACTATTGCTGCCATTTTGTTACTGACCTTGGCTGTCTCCAACTATCTGTGCAATTTTGATCCCTTTATTAATAAACTGTATGTGTGGTATCTGCGTGTCTCTGTCATGGGTCTGGCCAGCCACTATTTTATAATTATTAAGAGATGCTGTGCATTTCCTGGTACTGATCTGGCAACATAACAAATGAAAAAATAAACTTTAGTCAGCGGATTGGTACAAAGCAGACTTAGAAACCATTTGGCCTTGTTTTAGGTTTTAGTGAAACCTTTAAACCCAGTGTGTACAGTAGGTCCACATTTCGGAATTTCAGAGGAAACCCTAGTTCAGTGTTTTTCCATCCTGGTCCTGGTGCCCCCAGCCCTGCAAAACAATGGCATCTTCCCTTCTCCAAGAAAGGGCAGGGAAGTGCCAGGACCAGGATTGAAGAACGCTGCCTTAGAGGAATGGGTCTCAACACTACAAAAGAGTTTCTAAAAAGGTTTTCTTTATACCTGATTTACCGTAATACCTGAATCCATTCTGCTTGAGTAGCCTGACCTTTTAAACTCCTTTGTACTCCTACTCGAGCTATTTTCCGAGTATCATCACGTTTGCTTGAGGATGGTTTTAGGCTAATCTTCCCACAACATCTTACAAGGAAAATGCTTCTCAAGTCCTGTGCAGATGGTAAGGGATCTAGCAGGGATCTCGCTTGTTTCCTTTTCTCCAGAAAGCAGTAGCTTCGCATGTGTGTATTGTCTCACCACATGATTAAACTTGATGATTAGCTTCTTTAATCCGCCTGCTTCAGGGTGCAGTGACAGGGCCAGATAAAGGTAGGACGTGAATGTAAATAGTCACGGCAGACTCCCAGCTAGTGGAGAGAACTGCCTGCAAACCATCACTGTGATTCCAGAGGGGGGGAAGAAGAAAAATCGTTTTCCACTCTCTCTCTCTCTGAGGGCTTTTCTCTCTCTCTCCCTTTTTTCTCTCTCTCTCTTCCCCTCCTTCTATTTTCCTCCCTTTTCTAGTTCTGTCAGGTTCAGGGTAGGGGGAGGAAGAGGGGTAGATATACACTTAAAGGAAAATCCTGTACACAGACACGGGCTGGGTTTTTTGACGGACTGACAGCGTGACAGAAGACATCCGGAGTGTGTCCCTCGTCTTAGCAATCGCAGGTACACCATGTTCTCTGTGTGTCATTGCCTTCGCCAGAGCAGTCTTGTGTGACAGTGGAGAGATGAGCCTGTGAGTTCTTGTCTACCCCCCATCCCAGCACGCCCCCCTCACCCTTCCCCAATCATCCAGGAGATGAGCTGTGAGCACAGTGCTGATAACCTCAAAGAACTCCGGCGCCAAGCTCCGAGATCGACAGACTCGACTGAAACTACTGAACTGGAGACTTTGGTGAAGTTCCCGGCAGAGGCTGGGATTTTGTTTTAGCATACAGTTCTCATTTTCACAGGGAAAAGAAAATCAATAAAATACCTGTCAAATTCCCCACTATCTTGACCTTCATATAGATACACTTTTGGTGAACTCCTTGCCACAGGTTTGCTACGTTTCCACCATTCAATTTGTGCTATTGCAACTTGATCTCAGAGAAGTCAAGGCACAAAAAGTGTTTGGACCTGTCAACCAATAAATATGTAATCCAATAGAGGTAGTTTACACTTCTGGTGACCTCTTTGCCACAGGTTTTCCACTTTACTACCATTCAATTTGCGCTATTGCAAGCTGATCTCAGAGAAATCAAGGCACAAAAAGTGTTTGGACCTGTCAACCAACTAATATGTAATTCAATAGAGGTAGTTCACACTTTTGGTGAACTCTTTGCCACAGGTTTTCCACTTAACTACCATTCAATTTGCGCTATTGCAACCTAATCTCAGAAAAGCCAAGGCCCAAAAAGTGTTTTGACCTGTCAACCAACTAATATGTAATCCAATACAGGTAGTTTACACTTTTTTGGTGAACTCTTTGCCACAGATTTGCTCCATTTGCCACAATTCCTTGTGCTAATCTGACCTAATCTTAGGGAAGTGTCGATCAACCTGTATTCCAATAGAGAAATAATTTTCCAATCCATTCCAAAATGGATCTGCTTGCTCTGTCATCCAAGTTGAAGTTTGATGTACCTTATGGCAAGGCAATTTGAGCCTGGCTGGCTGACAGAAGGTTTTGGAAATAATCACGACACCCATCATCATGACCTACTAAATACCCTTTTGGTGAACCCCTTGCCACAGGTTTGATTTCATTTGCCATGAATCCAGTGCTAATGAATCTCAATGCATTGATGGGCATGAAAATTGTTAAATCAACATGTATCCAATAGAGAGAGTCTTCCAATTCTGTTCCAAAGGGATATTCTTGCTCTGTCTTTTTGGAAATTATTGTATATATTCAACCCCCATCACCCTGACTTTACCAGAATATACTTTGGGTAAAATCCTGTCTGAAGGTTTGCCACTTTTCCACCATTCTATTTGCGCTATTAAGACCTGATCTCAGAGAAGTGATCACACAATGCAACAAGTGTTTGGACTTGTCAACCAACCAATATGTAATCAAATAGAGGATATTTACTATTTTGGTGATCTTTTTGCCACAGATCTGCCACTTTTGCCACAATTCCAGTTGTGCTGATGTTACCAGATCTCAGAGAATTGATGGCATGACAAGTGTAAGGACATGTCGACCAACATGTAATGCCATGGAGGGAGCGTCTTCCCATCCTGTCACAGTTTGCAGTTGATGTACTCTTGGCAGGGCACCTTGAGCCAGGCTGACTGAAGTGAAATGATAAGACAGAAGGTTTTAGAAAAACAACCGCCGCCTGCAGATTGCCAGATGAAAGGCGATAAAAGGGGACTCTGGACCGTGGTCTATTGGATGCGCTGCTTTTTACAACTGTAGGGGAAAATATGCAATAATCCTTTTATTCCCCATTAATTATGTATGTCTCATTCTGCGGCCAGGCGCACATCACAAGCACGCATCGCAGTTAGCATATGCTCAAAAGAGGTCACCCCAAGGTTACTGGACTTTCTACCCATTGAAATTCCCATCACACTGCCGATTCCCCGCACTTGCCTCTGTTCTTCTTGTGGCTTTATCTCTGTGTTTGTTTTGCAGACAAATACATACACCAACAAGCCCGACTGCCACCGCCAAGTGATCTGGCCCTTTGGCCCCTCAGCCTAATAAGATCTGGCTCTTGCGGACATGAAAGGTGAGAGACTCCGTGGGCCCCATCGCATCAAGCCTTTGAGGTGGAGGAGAGGAAAGAGCTCTGCGGAGAGGCAGGCCAAGAGACGGAGCGAGAGTGCAGGAGGTGTGCTTCTCTTTGGAGCTCCTGTGGGGTGCCGCCGAGGCATCTTTTCATCCCCTCAAGCAGACCCAACTTTTGTGTGAGTGAGTGAGCGAATGAGCATGCGGCTTCTGTGAGTGCGTTTGCCTTGTGCTAACCTGGTTTCCGTGTAAACAGGAGTCGACGTGGGGAGCATGTCTTCGCTGTGCTGTAGAAATGGGAGGAAAGAGCCGAGGTGGAAGAGAAAAGGACCTCAGATTCCGCAAGCCGTGGAGTTAGTCGGTGGTAGGTTTTGGCCTCCAGACATAACAGTAGGAGGGAAAGCAAACAAATCCAAGGTTGAGATAGGATCAAGCGCGAGCTCAGACAACGTTGATTACTAAACAAGAGCGATGCGCTGAGACAAAAGGAACAAAGCTTTAATGATATTGCTCACCCAAGGTTGTGCATTGAGACTCCTGGGATGAAGCAGTTGCAGCATATGGCTTGTTTTTTTTTTTTTAGTGTACAGCAGTGTTTTGCAGGATCCACTGGAAAGACCTCATGATGCAGTGCGTTATTACAAGAACTGACAGAAACCTATACCTGGGTGACTCATCCGCTGACCCTCAGAACTGTCAGATTCATTTGTGATTCCTTTTTTACTCACCGGATTTGTGGTTAAGGAAAAGGGTTGTTAAAATGCATCAGTACGATATTATGTGCAGATCTGAAAGCTGTGATGTAAGTACATGAATTTTGTAGAGGAAGAATTTTTGGTGAAGGGCTGTACACTATTTTTTGAGGCAGATAAAAATGTTTTTTAGGGCTTCAGATGGTCCAGTGGACTGTCACTGTGATTCAAGGATTGCTGGTTCAAATCCTGAGAGTCTGAGAAAGCACAAATGGTTGCATCAGCTGCAGCTTGTGAAGAGATGCGGTTGCTGGCATTACATGTAACAGAGTAGACAGGTGGTAGCCTTCACACTTCTATTGTTGGGGGCATTACAGTGATAGGATGCGTCAATATAAATGGGGATTGGGAAATTGGCCTTATAAATTGGAAAGAAAATTAAGTAAAATTAGAAACAAAAAATTGGTTTGGCTACTATGGCTTCTATACTCATATGCAGTATGTTTATGAAATAATCAAATAATTATGATGCAAGTGCAAGTTTTTGCAGTTGGAGAGGTTGTTTAGCCATACAGCTGTGTAACTGCAAAATTTACAATTTGGTACCAGCTAAAATAATTTATTGGGGCAAGACTACAGTTATTGCTGTTATTCTGCACTGTTTAAAGTTTTGGACTCATTCCTAGCAATCTTTAGACCTTCTCTAAGAATACCAAAGAAGAATCTTAATTGTGCTCGGACACTGCATGCAAATTTAGCAGCCTAACTCGTCACCTTGTGCCGTATAAAAGTCTAGTGTAATATTAGTCCAGTGGGACGTCAAGAGAAGGGCTGATCCACCTCAGGAATGACAGCAGACATCTCCCCACATCCCCAGGCCCTGGGCTGCCGTGGGCCATGCCCGAGGTTGTTGTGGTGGGTGAGTGGCGTGCCATGGCAGCGGGGAAGCCCTGGAGCATAGCTCTTATTTTGATTAATGGACCTCTTTCTGCCCCTGAGTGAACAATTATCAAAGGGTCGACATGCTCGTTCATCACTGCGAGCGGGGCAGCTCCGTCTGTGCCATGGCCTGCACCACCACTCCCGCTCTCGCTCCACCCCACACCGCGAAAAAAGGGGGATGCATGGCCAAGGAAGACAAGGGCAATTTGGTGGAGTGGAGAGTGGAGTAGATAAGATTTCCCCAGAGCAAAAACTCAGCTGCTTCTTGGCTCCACTTCCCCGGCCGTGGCATGAACCCATCATCCGAACTCCTGATTGCATCTGAACTGAAAAGCTCTATGCGCTACACCCAGCTAGCTCCAGTGCAGAATGCCTAAGCATCCTGGGATTCTGCTTATCGTGGTGTGCACTATATTTCTTGTCGTTATGACCAATAACATTGAGAAAGTAGCAGGTCAATGTCCAGTTGTGTTGACTGACATTCGTCATGAGGTGTATGAAGGTATGAAGGATGATCCCATCCGTCAAATTCCTTTTCTAAGGTTCGTTTTCCACAGCCACGTTTTCACCACAGGCCAAATTGTTCTCCACGTGTCATTGACATGTCAAAATGTAACTATTCATTATTTATTAGTCTTTAAAGATGGACAGAAGATTTGTTTTGTTTGTCAATTTTTTTTCAAAAAAGAACATTTGTTGTAGAGTATTGTATTATTGTTATTGAGTATACAGTTCTGTTGTCTCACCCATCAACCATCACACAGTGAAAACATGTACTGTGGTCAGAATCCAAATATTATTGGGAATAAATGGATGCTGTGGGCTCTGGACCAAAGGTGAAAACCCCTAAGCTCCTGAGACCCTTATTTTTGCTTGGTGTGTGATTTTGTTTAATTCTATTTTCTTAATTTTTTTTCCCCAAGTCTAGTTTTTGTGTTATTTTAAATTAGGTTTGTGTTATATGATCTTATTGTACAGCACTTTGGTCAGCGCACTTTGTCTTTTAAATGTGCTAAATGAATAAATATGACTTGACTTGACTAGCTATTTGGGGTTATTCAGGCTTAACAAGTAAAAATTCGTCCAAAAACTACATTTCAACTTTCAACTGTAAGTAAATAAACTAGTTTCAAACATACAATTGGATGAGAATTTTTACCTGGCTCATGTTTCTGTCTGGACTGGCTGTAGAAACCTTTGACTGGGATTCCTGCCATCTTATTTTCAATCATTTGAGTGTACTGTGATCATGTGCCCACTAGATGGAACTGGTAGTGTCTCCATATGAAGCCAAAGAGTCCATTTAAAAGAAAATAAGTACCATGGTGCAGAGAAGCAGAAATGTAATGTCTCCCCAGGGTCTCAAGAAGATAAGACACAAGTTTGCTGTTGGTCATGGACAACTTTTCGAGGGATGCCCATGCATTTTTCAACAAGGCAATGCAAAACCACACGCTCCACACATTACATATTTGTAAGTCTGCACACATTACATACAGTAGCTGTGGCTGTTTTAATAGCTGCTTTGACAGGTATTGGACTAGCTTGACTGTAGTCAATACTGTATGAAACTCCATGTAACCGTTCGGGAGCGGATCTTTAAAATTCTGAAGGCCCCGGAGACTTGTAAATAGAGCAAAATCTCATTACGCTTATATCTAAATCCGTCAAGGACATCTGGCAGATGACATATATATTTTTTGCGCTTCAAACCACAGCCTACACTGACGTTAAAAGCTTTATTAGACAGCCAGCTGGCAATCAAAATACCAATGACGCATGATCAATACATTATTTGCAGGAGCATTATTTCCCCCGCTGTGTAACACACTGGACCGGCCGCTGTATAAATGGTGCCCTTGTATATAACTTAGCGTAATTCACCCTGCTCGGTCTATATGGCCATTTCCTGAGAGCGAACAGGTCGGTGAAGCACAGCGGGATTACCGTGAGGCGGCGTTGCGCGTGCAGGATATGCAGACAGCGTGTTCTCAATTGTGACCTCATTAGCTTAGCGGGGTCGCGCGGCTCTGTGACGGCTCGCTTACCTCTATCATGGCCAGGCATGCAGGTTTGTTGCAAATAGATTTATTTTCATCATCCCAGCCGATGTCGTGACACGGACACGGTCCATATTTCCGCAGCGGCAAAAAGAAATAAATAAATCAACCACAATAGGCATCAAGCAGCATGAATTTCATGGCTGAAATAAAGGGAAGGGAAATTAATCATTACCTGCTGCACTCCCCCAAACCCATCCTCCTCCCTCCATCCCCCCTAAAAATATTGTTTCATTAAATTTCCCTTTCTCCAGGTGTATTACAAGTCATACTTTCCCATTGCCACCTATTTACCTGTAACTATTAGTCAATTATCAGTGTAGCTCCTGCCAGACCAGATGAGTTAATGGGCCTGGAGCAGGGCCAGGATCTGATTTCTTTTGAACACAGTCTAATGGCCTGTCTGCCTTTGCATTATTAATGCACCCCATTGAGTACCAATCTCGTCGGCTGGCTATTAAGGTGCTTTCCCGCTCACTGATTTTTGTTCTTTATCCTCACCTGCCGATTCTGTCCTGCTGAAAATGGATGCGCCCCTTTGATTCCTGTGCACTGTCATTAGGGGGGCGCATGTTATCAGTACGGGCATGTCGATGTGTTAGGAGGAGTTTTTACCTCAGCCCATGGAGCTAAAATCGTCAGCCTGTGATGAAGGAAGCTGTGTTTCGCCTTTTGTACAGGGAAAATTTAGGGTTAAATTAAATAATGATGTATTTCCCAAACAGCTGATAACATCAGGTGATTGTAATCATGATGTGCTACAGAAGAACTATACACAAAAGACAGCTGTAACATCATTAAAGAGCCACTAAACCCTAAACTATATATTTTTTCCTTTGAAGTAATAAAACATACCAGTCCTGCTTACAATTTTTAGAAACCTTTCCTAACCTTTAAAACACACTTGTGTCCGAGTACTTTGATTTTTTTTGGGATACAATCCGGGTTAGCGCCCGAACATTCCTTTCAGACAGCTTCCTCTTGCGTCCACAGTTAATCCTGTTGGATGTGGTTCGTCCTTCTTGGTGGTATGCTGACATTACCCTGGATACCATGGCTCTTGATGCATCACAAAGACTTGCTGTCTTGGTCACAGATGCACCAGCAAGATGTGCACCAACAATTTGTCCTCTTTTGAACTCTGGTATGTCACGCATAATGTTGTGTGCATTGCAATATTTTGAGCAAAACTGTGCTCTTAGCCTGCTAATTGAACCTTCACACTCTGCTCTTACTGGTGCAATGTGCAATTAATGAAGATTGGCCTCCAGGCTGGTCCAATTTAGCCATGAAACCTCCCACACTAAAATGACAGGTGTTTCAGTTTCATTGTCAAACCCCTGTATATTACAAAGGCATGGCAGCAGAAGAAGAGGGTGTAGGAACTGGACTAGTTTGGCTGCTGTCCTTATTATTCTTTATTCTGTTTATTGTTGATGTAAATGCTGGATTTGTGCTTTGCAGCCCCTTTTTCTCTTGTGTATTTAACCAGTGGTGATGTGCTAGCGCCTTCATGGCTAAGACAGAATTGGGCGGCTGTCTGTTGACTGCTGTCAGGGTTTTAATCAGTCAGTGGCACACCTATATCTCCTGCTACCAAGATAGAAACATGATAGAAATGTATCTGAACCCACCACACTTCCAGATCACCACTTCCTTTAGTGTAGATTTATTCATAAACTCTGACGCTATTTTAACGGCGGGGGCAAAGGACATGAAATTTGTCTGTTAATCATATGTTCAGTGAAAAAATCAGTGTCTTTTAACTGTTGTGAGAAAGAAAGGCAACACCAGTACAAGAGTGGAAACTGGGCTCTGGGTTTGGGATAAGCAATAGGTCTAGAGGTTGGCTGAAAAAGTCAGCTCATGACCTGAAGAATCTTCCACATGCAGAGCACATGGAAAATTTATGCTATAGACGTCCACAGGTTGAGATTCTGCTCTGCTACACTAATGCATTCAGCGTCTGCAGCTCAGGCTCCCTTGTGAGCTTCTTGCACCAGGTTGGGTTGTTCAGAGGTGAAGGCCTCTACTTGGCCGTGTCAATGCCAAGGTCTTATAAGCTGGATTTCAGAGACTTCTTAAAGGATTAGTTAATTGAAAAATCAAATAAACATGATTTATCTCCGACCCCAGGTGCAATCGTTCAGCCAAGACATGTTTGATATGTGATGTGTGCTTCTGTAGTTTACAACATGACATGCTAGCTACTGGGAAAAATGACTTTCAAGCTCCAATTGAGGGGACAAGCATTTGCTAATCAGTGGAAAATATGGAAAATATATGACAGAACAGAGTTCAATAAGAATGAATAGATTTATATAAAAGAACACTGTTGACCCATACTCACCAAACCCATTTTTTTCGCCTCAATTTCCTTTTTTTCCCTCTTTTTCCTGATTTTGTATTGTAAATATCACTGAGATTACCACTATTGTGAGATCAATTACTAGTGTATAATACTGTTATGTTTGTAATTGGATGTGTATTGATAAATATTGTGAAAAAATATAAATAAACACATAAGTATCAAAAAAGGCTATGTGAACTTAAACGTAAATTAATTACATAATGCATATCATATACTGTTCTAAACCAAATAAATATGTCATTGCCAAACTCATTGCACTCAGCATTCAGTGGTTGTGGGTGGTGATGATTGTGACCTGTATCATCTGGCTGGAATTGTCCATGTGAGCAGAACATCAGTATTGGCAGTATCGGTGCTGCTTTCTTTAGCTTTCATGGGACCCGGCAAAAGTCACGGGACAAATTAGAACAAATTTTAGGCCAAATCAATCATTTTTTAGATCTGTTACATTGATTATTCACAAAAAAACATATATTTTTCATATTCTTAAAAAAACTCTCGGAGTAAGAAATATTAGATACATTATTGAAGATATTTAAGATTTTTTCACTTGATGAGAGATCATTTTCTGCAGGGAACTGCACACCCAAATCATCACACGCTGGTCTCAAACTGAGAGGAGTTATTAAGTCATTTCAAATAGTCTTATTGATGTGGATTCTGGCTGTGTCTGAAATATTGTTATCTGAAAAATTTGTTGCATGTATAAAAACAGCAATCTTAAAGTTTGGACTTTTTTTTTTTTACCTTTGTCCATTGATATACCACCAGAAACCACATATACAAATATTATGATTCGTTAGTGCCTTAAATATAGTGAAGAAACTAAATATTATGACCTCCTCCTAGTTTTTACACCCACTGTAATTTTTTTTATGTTGTAGTTCTATAATTATAGACTGTAGTCCTGTATCTGTTTCTTTACATACTTTATTATTATACTCAGTTAATCAACAGTTTTCAATGTTCAGGACCCCACAGGATGGAGGACAAGTGGATCAGACACAGCAGTGCTGCTGGAGTTTTTAAACACTGTGTTAACTGCCTTGCTACTCCACCTCGTAGCGGATCAATTCAATTAAAATGTATTTATGTAGTGCTTTTTACAACAAAAGTTGTAACAAAAGTTGTTTTTTTTGAGGTAAGTAAAGTGTTGGTCATTATCTTGTAGTCACAGGACGCTGCCAACGTGGTAAATTATACTCATGAAATATGTTATTTTTTACTCTCTTTAGCTCTTCGCTGAGTATTGGATCTAGTTTGTTTATTTTCTTTGTTTTTCTTTGTTACTGGCCCATTTTGTGTACTCTTTTTGCCTTGCCCCTTTTTCTGCTTTTAATTTCCTGTTAATTTTGCCTTTTACACTCTGTATTGTTTGTTTATTGTTGCTGCCTTTCTGTTACTGACCCTGCCTGTCCCTAACTACCCCTGTAAGCCTTGCCTCCTTAAATAAATAAATTGTGTATTTAATATATATGCAAGTGTCTGTCCTTGGTTTGGCCCACACGACAGATTATATGATTATACTGTATTTAGAATACAAGGAAATGGTATAAGCATAACCAATTGTGTTAGCATTGACTAAACTATTTGTAATACTTAATATACTGTATGGGCTGGGTATATTCTCTTCCTGACAAATATTTAATTGGTTAAATATATATCGTATTTTTTAAATGCATAGAAATGTACGATAATGGCGACATTATTTCTTTTTGATCTGTCTTCCTCTGACCTACTGTACTTATACTTGTAGCAGAAGAGGACTGCAATATGACAGAGACCAGTGATATTCCATTTAACATAATAACAAGAGTCATGTTCATTAAGTCATTCAAGGCTATTCAATATTAATGGCTGTGTTTTTGTCAGTGCTATTCACGGGCCTGTTGCTCATGAATAGGAATATAGCTCTACAAAGTACAGTCTAAAGTAGCCTATAATGGCTTCTGCAGGATCTTACTGCTTTAAAGTACAGAGCGAAACACTCAAGTAAAGACCGATATTTTAAATCTTCATATTGCTTTCATGTCTGCTCTTTCATCTTTCAGCTCTCTCTCTCTCTCTTTCTTACTTTCTCTCTTATCCTCTGGCCTCTCTGTCTCCATCCACAGCTCACATCTTTATTTCATTGCAATTTTCAGACAGTCAGATGGAAATTGAGTAGAAGGGCTGGGCTGCTGGATAAGACAGAAGTATCAGGGAAGAGATGAGAATGAAAGTCAATTTCCAGCAAACCTGCTAGACCCTGCTCCAGGAGCGGGCGGCTCCACCATCAGCATCCCAACAAGCACTCCGTGGCTGTGGAGGAATGAGCAGGAGATGTTCCATTGCCTGCAAAACTGAACAACAGTATCCGAGATTTCCCTTTTATGGCCTAAATGTGGAAATTCCATTATTGAATTCAATTGTACTATGGTTATTGCATTTATATACTTTGGACACTTACTTATAAGCCATTTTGGATCAGATTGATCCACTTTAGAGGTTTACAGTTATTTCCCACCCAATATGTTTATATTGGGCTCATGTGGAGGTCATGTTCCACATGCTAGGTGGGTTCTAGGTGGGCATGGCTGGCCTCTGAGTAGGTTTTTACATGTGTTTCATTGCCTTATAAAAATTAAAGAGTTGAGAGAACTCAAAAGTTCAAGCCAACTTAGTACAAATGAATTGTTTTTAAAGTTTTGAAGAAAACCACCAACATTTGTGCCAGATAGAAATATTTAGTTAATTAATTTTTCATATGGATAAAAACTTTACATATTTATATATTTAACTCTCTAAAATGTATATACTTTATTTGGTCTGGTTTAAGTACTATGGAACGTGTGTTGTAAGTTCTGCTGACTAAAAAACGTAAAAAATAGCATTACACCTATAAAACAAACATAGCAACTTGCTCAAATAGCCTTTAACATTGAGACCAGGCAATTAAATATTATATAACACATAAAGAAAGGCAGTTTTATTTTTTTTAGGTCTTTTACAGTGTACTGGGATCCAGTTGGGCTTCCCACATAGGCCCATCATTACAGCTCACTACAGCTACCCCTCCTAGTCTCATCCCTGGCATCCATACTTTTGGGCCAACATGGATTATCATGTACTTATAGGTAAGATGCCCTTGACCTAGCATTACCATAGCCATTTTACCAAACGCTGTGGGTGGGTTTTAGCTTTCCAAATTAGCCCCATTATTGTCTAAATTCCACCTTTTGGAAATCAAGGGAGCAGAATCTGGAGGAAGAGTGGAGAGACACACAGTCCAAACTGCTTGAGGTCTAGTGTGAAGTTTCCACAATCAGTGATGATTTGGAGAGACATGTCATCTGCTGATGTTTATCCAAAATCCAAAGTCATTCCAGATAACATGCCCACCCACGTGGGTTCTGTATGGACCGCTCAGCTCTTACCTAGAAAGTTTTGACCTCAGTTAGTCTCTCATGGTGAAAGCAATTAAATCCTCACAGCAAACTCTTCCCAGAAGAGCAGAAGCTCTTACTTCAGCAAAGTGTAGACAGCTCCCTATTATCACCTCACTTACAGTATCTGTTCAGAGGTGGTCCGACAGTGGTCCTTTGTCATTGATGGATGGGGTACGGGGGATAACTGATGGGTTGAGTCTATAATTACAGAATACAATGGTAAGTGTAATGTTTATCAGTTCAATTTTCAGAAAGTTTGAGGCCAGATTTTAAAAATATATATTTATTCTAGATTTACCTCTATATTTGTTTAAGTACATTGAAGAAGAAATGGGTTTTCATGATTTTTTTTCTCAATTTCTCATTTTTACTTTCTGCCCTTTTCAAAACAGAAACATTGAAAAAATTAATATTCTTTCAAGTTTGATTATATCATAAGAAAATGGAATAGAACAATATATATATATATATATATATATATATATATATATATATATATATATATATATATATATATATATATATATTCCATAAACGATGTTTGCGAAGAGTAGAATTTTTTCCTTACTATAATAAGTGCAAGGCTTATGACACATTTTCTATTTTTTAATTTAACCTCAAATTGTTAGAAAATTCAACTGATACGAACTTTATGAAAATCATGTAACATTCTGATAAAATGGCCAATAACTTGCTGAGTTAATACTTCAACTTCTAGAGAAATATTTTAAAACCTTACTATCTACACTGCTACCTGAGGAATGAATGTGTATACCTTTGACACTTTTGGCAACAGTCCATCCCAGATGCCTCTGAGCCCAGTTTTGGAGATGATTAAAATAAGGCTTCTGTTTTACATAATGACGTTTTAAGCTTGACAATTTAGAGTTTGACAAACGTTTTACAAAGTAATCCCTTTTTATTTACATTTCATTTATGGCATTTAGTTGAAACTCTTATCCAGAGCGACTTACAAGGTTATTCCTGTTACAGCGGTGGGCCAACATAGTGTTAGGAGTCTTGCCCAAGGACTCTTATTGGTGTAGCGCAGAATTCAGTCACCCAGAGCGGGAATTGAACCCCAGTTTTCCACATGATAGGGTGGCTCCATCATTGTTGATGTATTTTGTCAGCTACTGCTACTCTGTATGTACTGAAATTCCTCCTGATTCCTTGAATCATTCAATCAAATGATTCAATGTAGAGGGAGAAATATGCCAATCCTAATACTTGAATTGAAACACAATGCCAAACTCAAAAATACTTCCTCTTTGTCCAGTTAGACTGCTCAAATATTGTATTTTTAACATACTAGGACTCAGTCTGATTATGAGTATCCAACACTGCAGCCTTCATGCATAAGATACATTATATCATACTTCACTGCACTTTCTATTGCATTTTAATACAATATGCTTTAAAGTACATGAGGGAATATTACACTACTGTGTATATTTCTTTTCTAAGCAGTTGCTTGCAATACATTTCCTACCACTTTCTTCCTCATTACGCTATTTTGTTACCCCCACTTCTCCAAGCCTATCTGTCTATTTAATGTCCTGTCCTGCTAGTTAGTGCCATCATATTTATTAGATCTATTGTATTTACTGTCCTGTGTGTTTATTGTCCTGTGCATTGTGCTGCAGTTGTGTTGTGCCATGGGTCTAAAGATATAGTTTTAGTAATAAAACCACTTGAATTGGTCTTATTAAATGGATAAAAAGAATAGGACTTTTATAGTATGTAATAAAACTGTCAGTGAGATTGAAAGATGTCAATATAAATCTCTAAAAGTTCAGTGAACAGTAAAGGCAATAGATAGTGCAGACAATATGAACCTAAGATTTTTTTTATTTTGTTTAATTTGGTCAACTTCATTAATTTAGTTTATTAAAATACAATCCTTTCTGCATTTCAGGCCTTTAAACCAATTAACCTTTTTGGCATTAAGCTTTTTGTAATGTCACCATTCTCACAACACTTAAAACATGTTTTGGCTCATTTTTCGAGTTTTTTTTTTAAATTATATCACGTAATGAAGTGTTTCAGATGTTATTTAGTCCATTTTTCTTGCAAACAGGTCTACAGGACTGCAGCCAGGCAAATTCAGAATCTATACTCTCATCTTCTTCATTAGCCATGCCTTTGTAATGTGTGGTTTAACATTGTTTTGTTGAAAAATAAAAATAATTGAGAAAAACACATTTTCTCTGTTTGGTGGTCTGTCACAGATTTATCAGAGCTGACCAGAATACATAGTTTCTTATTTATGCTTGTTTACACTTGGAAGTATACTTAAGAGGATTAAAAGTATGTTCAAATTAGGTAAAGAATACTAAAAGTACATTTACATACATTTACATATATTTCAAGTGTATTTAAAAACAATGTTTAAAAAACACATACCTAAATCTACTTAAGTTCGCAGAACTCCACAGTACAATTTAATGCTTTTATATTGTGTGTCTATTGTCACGGATGACCCAGGCAGGGAGACGAGGAGGCGGACACAAGTGCAGGTAGGGTGAAATCAATAAATAATAATTTAATAAATAAATATAGATACACCAGGAAACGAGAAACAAGTAAACACTTAAACATGAAACAGGGAGATATATACAAGGATCAAGGGAGTGAACTAAATAAATTAAACTAGATAAACAAATAACCAAAAACCAAAACAAATGAGAGAAACCAGAGAACATCAACTAAACCAACAAGAGATAATAAATAGCAAAATAAACTGGGAGTAAATAAACAAAGAAACAAACGAGGGACTGAATAAATACAATACTAAACAGGACAGGGATATATACAAGGAAACTAACAAGAGGCTAAACTAGACAGGGAAAAACTAAACTAGACAAGAATAAATAAACTAAGCAGGGAACTAAAGGGAACAAGAAACAAGAAGATGTAAACAAGGAACTAGGGAAAGGGCTAAGGCTGAAATCACAGAGAGACACGGAGAGACAAACAACAGGGGTTAGTGCAAAGACCCACGGAGACAAAGTGGTAGACGAGGGCTATTTAAAGAAACAGGAAACACTATAATTAGAAACACCTGGGGAAGGGGCGGAGCTACAAATGAGAAACACATGGTGGAAATCTACTGACAAGAGACACAGAGACATGAGACAGGGCTAAGACATGACATCTATATAGCTTAATTACAACTGAAATATGCTTAAGTTGCCATAAGTTGTTCCAAAATAGCACATTTAGTATGTATTTAAGTACATATTTTAATTTTTCATGTTAAGTATACTTGTACACAAAAATATACTTAATACACTTTTCTTCATATAGTTCATATAATTTGTATCTAGCAGTCATGTTTCCCATTGATTTGTGCTGATGGAATCAGTAAAAATGATAAAAAATGCTACATTGCGAATTAAGCAGCTTTATTTAGGGCGTGTTGGTGTGTCTTTGGTATCGTGAGGGCACAAAAACACTTTGCATATGCTTTGCACAGCTCGAAATGTGCAATAGGTATGAACTTATTCTCCTTATTAATCAATGGTGTGTTTTAGGTGTACAATGAAATATACCAATCAGTGTGCCAGTTTTCCTTTCCTTTAAGAGCCAGGTAAGCTCAGACATTAACCTGCGCTTTTACGCTGTGAAGGTGCACCAGCCGTTTATTTAAGGGAACAGCAATGTTTTTGTTATTATTTTTATTCTGCTTATTGTTGATTTAAAAGCTGGATGTGCGTGTTGTAACATGTCCATGTCTGTTGTCAGTTGTCAGGTTTAAAACGATCAGTGGCGCACCTGTGTATTTTCCATTGCACACCTTCCTCCCAGACCACCACGTTCATCAGTGTGGATTTATTTTTAAACTATGAAGCTATTTTAATGGCGCAGGGTGTAAGATAGAAAAGAGCATCGTGATGCGCCTTGTGCAGGGTGTACGATAAGGCCCACAGTATTTTATGGATTACACTGATGACATACTAATACTCAGCACAGGGACCACAATGACATTGGTGTCTAGACTAGCAGCAAAGCCAGCGGATGTAATGCAGGTAGTACAGTGTGTTCTGTGTGTGTGTGTTTATGCGTGTTGCCTTAGGTGGAAACATGTTGATATGCACCTGAGGGCCGGATTAAGAGTAAGCCGCCTGCTCCTGCCCGAATTATCTGTCAATGAATCAGCTGCTCTCTGGCGCAAGGCCTCTGATGGCAGCAAATTACTGTGACAAAACAACAGCAGGCAGCTGCCAGCCATGCACCGCTCATCACGCACTACGCTCTGATGCTGGTGCAATCGCATTTCAGGGTCACGTGACCCCACAGACCAGGTCAAACTGCTCACACACACACACACACACACACATACTCTATATTCTGCTGCTGCCACTGTCGCTGCCACTGCCGATGATGCTGCAGCAGCCACTGACAGCCAGAGGAAAAGACACTTTCTGAAAAGATACAGTTTTGTAGGAATACATATTTGAAGAGCTCTGAGGTTGTCTTTTTTCTGTGACCTCAACGACAGGAGAGGAATACCACGAGCTTCAGAGATGAGCGCCAACCCAGTCCAGTCACACTCACCGACCACCGCCGAGCCAAGTGCAGCCTCATCTGACTAGCTCCTTTCCTTTAAATCAATACCAGTAAAAGCTATGGATCTGAGCAGTATTAGCCAGTAAAATGCAGGGTTCAGGCCGATACAAAAAGCCTCAAGGGCAAAAAACAGCATTCAATTTAACAGTGGAATGCAAATTATTGGCAGCATGTGGGTCGTTCTCACAATACTGGACAATTTAGCATTTCTGCTCGTTTTACTTTTACTTTGTGCTAACTTACTAGGTGCTAAAACCTTTTGCAAATTTAAAATGAATTTGGAAATTGTGTACAACAATGTCCGCTAATTTTTAAACCCATTACTGCTTTTATAGCACAAGAAATATTCCTGTTGGATTTGGAAAAGATTTTTCTGTCCACTTATTCACTGCTTGCCGTGTTTTGTCAACTCTGGCAAAAAATAAAAAATAAAATTAAGAGCTCACTTAAAAATGATGAGTATCTTTGATTTTACCAAATTGAAAACCTCTGGAATATAATCAAGAGGAAGATGGATGATCAAAGCCATCAAACCAAGCTGAACACGCTCCAAAAGCAGTGTGTAAGACTGGTGGAGGAGAACATGCCAAGATGCATGAAAACTGTGATTATATTGATTTATAAACTCGAATATGAATTTGTTTTCTTAGCATTATTTGAGGTCTTAAAGCTCTGCATCTTTTCTGTTATTTCAGCCATTTCTCATTTTCTGCAAATAAATGCTCTAAATGGCAACATTTCAATTTGAAATTTGGGAGCAATGTTGTCCGTAGTTTATAGAATAAAACAACAATGTTCATTTTACTCAAACATATACTTATAAACCAGATAAATTGATTTAAAGCTTTATACACAACACAGCCTGCCATGTACCAGAAGAAGAATCGAGAAAACAGCATTCCCACACCATGCTGCTTTTCTCCGCTATGGACCCATTTCAGAATAACAAAATAAAGAATTCGAAACCAGCTGAAGAACTTGGCCCATAGTCTTTCCCATATTATAATCAGTGGCACGCCTTCAGCCTGATTTGCTAAATAAGTTCTGATACCTTGAAGAAATAACAGAGTTTAAATGGAAGAGAAAGGAAGGAGTCCTGGAGGACGCCTGAACAACGTAGAGATCATATTTATACAATGTTAGATTCATTGGTAGAGGACACTGGATACAGTTTTAGCTGTATTAGGATATTTAGGATATGTTCAATTTATTTATTTATTTTTTTAATTGAAAGACCACTGAATTTACTAGTACTGTATGTAGGTAGCATCAGCATACAGTTTTCTCTTTCACTGGGCCTTATCACGACCCATGCAAAACACCCCCAGAAATCTGACCAGCTGCAACTCTTTGGAAAGATGCCAGGCTGTGCCAGACAGAGCCACGCTGAAAGTCACTGAGCTCATAAGTATGATGACACTTTCTACTGCCAATATTTGTCTATGGATGGCTTTGCATGACTGCATGCTTGATTTTATGCACATTATGTGCCTTTTAGCAGTACGTGCGACAGAAATAGCTGGATGCACTAATTAAAAGGGGCGCTCACATAAATAGTTTCACCCAGAGGGAAGCGTTTGTATTGTGGATTGTAAAGCTGTATTTAAAGAAGGTAAAGGTTACCAGGATCAGTACATTATTAATCATTTACACTTATATGGGCAACTATTGGTCATATTTATTGAGCTCCTCATACATTGGATTTAAGTAAGTAAATTATGTGGCGTTGATGCTGCAGTTGGTCAGGTCTAGATTCAGCAACAGTATGTGCTGAAAGTTTTTTTCTTCCCTGATGACACGAGCATATTCCAAGATGACAATGCCAGGATTCAAAGAGTGATTCAGGGAGCATGAGATCATCATTTTCCAGACCTTAAACCCCATTGAGAATCTTTGGGATGTGCTAAATGGAGAAGGCTTTGTGCAGTGGTCAGACTCTACCATCATCAATGCTGCTGCAAGATCTTGATGAAAAATTAATGCAACACTGGATTGAAGTAAATCTTGTGACTTTGCAAAAGCTTATTGAAACAATGCCACAGTGAATGCATTCAACAAATTATTAGAGTGAGTATTAGAGCATTGTCTTGTTGTGGAATAGTGCACCAAAGAGTGCATTCAGTGTGTCACTTGACATTCCCTTTAAGAACCTGGTGCACTCTGACTTCGGACCGTTGATATTTTAATAGCACAGCTCTTTTGCGTGTCTCAGCAGAAGAAACTGACCTGAGCTTTCGTGCTGTGAAGGTGCGCCAGCAAGTTATTTTAATGAAACAACAATGTTATCTTATTTTATATTCTGTTTATTGTTGATGTGAATGCTGGATTTGTGATTGGCTGTTCTCAGGGTTTTAATCAGTCAGTGGAGCTCCTATGTTTTTCAGCGCCAAAATAGCAATACACAAAAAATTTACCTGAACATGGCTCATTTCCAGACCACCACGTCCTTTGGCGTAGATATATTCCTAAACTCTGGCGTGAAAATAGACTGTTGACGGGGTGTGAGATAGCAAAGAGCTTTGCGATGCGCCTTGTGCAAGGTGTATGATAGGGCCCAAAATGTGAAAAACTACAACTAACAGGTATAAATACTTTTGTAAGCCACTGTACTTGTAATGTATGTAGACCAAAATTGATCTGGCATTATTCAATATTGCATATATGGATTTTTTGGTCATCCCCATTAAGACTCATCACTGAAGTAGACCCACTGCCATTCTCCTTGAATCCCTCCAAGACAGTCTGGCACGACTACCCCCCAAGTTTCATTCTAGTTATTTGATTCCTTGTGTCTCTTGGGCAATGGCGGCGTCTGTATAAAAATGAACGTATAACACAGACTAAGAGGGTTGTTCTACAATACAATTCGAGGGCAAAAAGGCAAGCTCAAGTTCCCCCTGGAGTCTATTTGTGCATGCGCCTGGCAGCAATCTGCGCTTGCAATTTTATTTTCTTTTGGACAGCTCTTCGTCCTCCCACTGAGATGATTGACAATCCTTTGAAAAAAAAGAAAAAACAAGAAACCCAGAAGAATCATCCTCCGCTTGCCCCGGCAATCTAAGAAGAATAGCAAATCGCTTCCCAAGCCAAGAGCATCCCTCTCCGTGTGGGTGAAGAGGGTGAGGCACTGTCATGAGCAGATATCATGAGTCAGATGATGGGAAATTCAAAGAACGAGGGAAAAAAGAGAGAGCCTTTCACCCATCAGCAATTTCGCTGAAGGCACCAGGGCCGAGAGGTCAGGGAGTTCCTCACAGCGTCTTCCCTGAATTGTAGGTTTCGGAGTGCCGCGCCGTTTCTTCGCTTCTCAAACATGGTCCACCTTACATAACACTCTTCTTACTTCTCTTTTACACAGCGAGGCAACGAGCAGAAGAAAAGAAAAAAACACTCGCGAATGATTATGCATGCCCCCGAGCAACAGATGACCTTTGATTTATGACACACCAATTATTCATAGTCTAATTAGGAGATAAACTTTCGCTGCAGCAACTATGTAATCTCCTTAGGCCCATATGCTCACAATAAATTAAACTCTCTAAATGCTTTGCTATGAAAGCATAAAGCCATCTTTTTCTTTCTGGAGATGACACGCTGCGGTGACACACCGAGAGCTCTGGTGTCGCCGTATGTGTCACATGTACGGGTGTCATCTGTAATGAGCGTTTGTAATCATCAGCATTAGCTCCACACTGAAGATGATACACTTATTAATACATCAATTGTTCTCAGTAAAGGTGTTAGGAGATAATAACCCTAATAAATCAAAGGCACAGCTTGATTGTATACTATTGTTTGCTATTGTATACTATACGTCAAATTATGTTTGTGACATCATGAGTTGGAATATTATTATAATACACTGCTATGGTTCAGAATTCCACAATAAGCACGCCAAACATTTTGGGATAGCAGTATGTACTATAAGTTGATCACCCACACCTAAGTATAAGTTGTGAGGTGTTATATTGTTGTGCGTGAGGTTAAATCCAGTACTGACCAGCAGGCTCATGTCATAAAATGAATAAAAAAAATTGTTAGAGTTTTAGGGAGGGCTGATAGTGGGTTCTAAATGAATAGCACACTTTTAATTATATGCATTTAACTTTTCTTGATCCACAGTAATATGCATGTACTGTCACGCATACATTATAAAAATCTAATTAAACCTTCCACATTGGACAGTGCAGTGTATGGTAACCGGTGACCAGCAGCATCTGGCTAGGAATAGACAAGAGACTAAGGCTAAGAAGACTAAGAAGCAAGTACTAATTCTCTTAATTGATCATATATGTTTTGGCCGTAACGTGAAATAAACCAATCAGTGTGTCACTTGCCATTCCTTTTAAGAGCCAGGTGAGCTCTGACTTTGGCGCGTTTGTATCTTAACAGTGCAAAGCTTTGTGCATCTCAGCAGAGAATAGATACTGACCAGTGTACGCCAGCAGCTTATTCAAGGGAACAGTAATGTTATTTTAGTCTTTATTCTGTTTATTGTTGAGTTAAAAGTCAGGTTTGTGCTCTGCAGTGCGTCTGTGGGTGTGTTTAATGTGTTGGGGTGTCCAAGCGCTGGAAGCATGTATAGGAATGGACTCTGACGATTGACTGTTGTCAGGGTTTTAATCAGTCAGTGGCGCACCTGTGTTTTCCGCCACCAAAATATATAGCAACACGCCAGAAATTTACCTGAACACACCTCACTTCCAGACCACCACGCCCATCAGTGTAGATATATTCCTAAATTCTGACCCTATTTTAACATCAAGGGTGCGAGGTGTGAAAATAGTCACTGGCTGGTGGGATACATGTGTGGGATCTCCTGCATTAAATGTGGTTGAGTCGCTTTTCTGTTCGTATGGATAATTTTAGCCAGGTGACATTGTCTATAATTGTTGTTAATCACTGTGCTGTTCACTGTGGGTGGTAATTCCTTTTATGATGTTCAGTACCAGTCAAAGTTTTGGACACACCTTATCATTCAATGTTTTTATTTTTTTTTTTTCCTACATTGTAAATAAATACTGAAGTAACCCTTGGTGTTCCTTTCTCTGGGCGGTCCTGGTGAGAGCCAGTTTCATCACAATGTTCTTGATGTTCTTTTTTTGCGACTTCATTGAGAATAATTTCATTGTTTTTTTTAAATGTTACAGATTGACTGACCTTCGTTATTTTTTAAATCATTTTTTTCTTTACTTAGTTGAGTAGTTCTTAGTAGTTATAATATGAATAAAACATCACTTAAATCGGGCTATTCACTGTATATGCTCTCAAACACATCAAAAGAGCAAGAGACAAGCTTCTAAATACCCTGGAAAGGATGACAACCAGACGTTCGAACGATCCTGCGAGGATTTTACTAAATTCAGTCACATTCAGCCCCAATATCATTAGGGAGGTGTGGGACAGATACTGGATTATTAACTCTGCATCACTCCTATGCCACTCACTGAATCCCAGAGGTATAGGTTAGTTAGTGCTGCAAATCCTCCAGAGAATGCGGGATCTATTACCTCGACACCTGAACCCTCTATAATCCTTAATGGGCCCTTTATATAGATACTAATACTAGAGTCCTCCAATGACTTGCAGAAAGATCCAATTTCCCAACTAGTTAGCTTCCATCAAAACTGCACACACAGCCTTGACCCTTGTTTATTGTCCTATTATTCAAAACAAATATCATGCACAGTAACTGTTTCCTGGTTTGGTGAACTCATGCACACCTGGAAATATCCTGAAACACATCTAGCACACATTTCACCCATGTTGAATGCTGCTACTGCACTATGTAACTTTGCTGGAGATGGACAAGATTTCATTCACATTTGTTTACAATCCTGTAATATTGCTTTTTGTAGTATTGTCTTTTTTTTACACCATCAAAAGACTCATGGAAATTGAAGAAAACTGATACAGGAAGAGGTCTGGCTGACCCACATGCCAACTGCACCTTTAGCTCAGCTTAACATTGGACTTAGTCTCAGTTTTAGCAGTAAAGAATAGAATAGGGGTCTGACAGGCAGTGTTGTAGTCAAGACCTCTAGAGCTGAGTCCGAATCAAGACCAACACTTTTAAGTAGTCGACTCTGAGTCAAGACCTAGACTGGGAAAAACTGAGACCAGATTAAAATTAGTATAGGTACATTTTCATTCACAACCAGCAGTAAACTCAGCTCATCGCTAGCTTTAGTCCCTGGTAACATTAGTATGTGAGCCAGCTAGTCGCTATAGTTAGCTAGCTTGTCACTAAGGTTAGCTAGCTCATCGCTAGCTTTAGTTTACCTCCTGGTAACATTAGTGTGTTAGCTGTCTAGTCGCTATATTTAGCTAGATAGTCACTAAGGTTAGGTAGCTCATCGCTAAGGTAAGCCAGCTGGTCACCGCAGTTGGTTCTCTCCCTGGTACCATTAGTACATTAGCAGGGCTCTCAAGTTTTGAAGTTTGGTGGGAGTGAGATTGGGGAGGTTGGATACGCGCTGATCTTCTTCATTTGTTAAACGGAGGGGTGGGGGGGTGGCTTGCCGCTGTTCTCCTTCAGTTGTTCACCGACGTGTGTTTCAGAACGTTCGAATCGGACAGTTCTTCGCGCCTGACACTCTGGCTGAAACTCCACCCTCGTTGACTAGGTCTGCCTAACAACAGAGCGATCTATATTCTGATTGGAGAGTACATTATAATATACAGCCGATGGATTGGCAAGGGTGAGAAATGCCATGTGTGGCCTGTGAACTTGCTGAGGTGCGTGTGTCACATGCTCAAAGCGTGAGACTTGAAGAACAAAATAGCTAGCTCATCGATAAGGTTTTAGGCACACAGTGAATGGACTGACACTGTCTGTTTGAATTAATTGTTGATGTTCAGTATTGATAGAAAAAAGGTTCAGTTTCTAATGAACTTCACCTCGGACAGAGGACTCGGACTGACCTCACCCTGAGACCAAGACAAGACCGATTAGGTCACTCATTTATGGTCTCGAGACCGGTCTAAATTGCTAAATTAAGAAATAAAAAAGCAGTTTGTTTGAGTCATACAGCACTGATACTGGATGCTGTAAAACAGAGGTGTTTGAAAACTTTATTTGATAGTGTACATGAAATTTACAATAAATTATGAGACATGTGAAAAATACAAAACAAAATGGAATTAAGCATTAAGGCAGTATTTGGATTGGTGTTAAACTGACTAAAAGCACATGCCAAAAATACTGTCTGACACAAATATTGGAAAATACATTTTCCATTCCATTACTTTAGCTATTGATTGCACTTTTGAGCATGTTCTTTCTAATCGGCACCCAAACACAGCTGGAGGCTAACCCTCCCAGATTTGTTTCAGAACAGTGCGCAGGCCCTGTGCTGCGGTGTGAAGTGGTGGAGTGTTGTAATCCAGGTCTAGAATTTTCTCCCTCACATCTCTCAGATCCGCATGCCTGGACAGAGCAGCCGGAAACAAACTGAGCCGATATGAGGAGGAGCTCAGCCACCCGAGTCAAATCCCACACAGAAATCAGATAAATAGCACTGTTTACATTTGAACTATATGACATGTATTAGAATATGTTGCTGTTGTCCAATAACAAACATCTCTTATCCTAAGTTTTGTCCATTTTGAGTAAAAAACTCTTGATGAATGATATATTTCCTTATATCCAACAGATAAAATGTCACTTCTGGTCAAAAACCTCTTATTTTTAACTGAGTCATTTTAAATGAGAAGGAAAAAAGCTTATTAAGTTTATTAAGTTGTATTGAATGTTAGTGGATTTTTAGAGGATTTTTAGTTTTTGAGTATTTCTATAGATAAATCCATTAACATGACATTTAGACACTAAGGACACTAAAATAATATATCTGAATACCCCAGCAAGTGATGAATGAAGAACATGAACAAGAACTCAAATAATGAGTTCTCCCTCCCCTCTCTGTTCTCTCTCTCTGTCTTTCTCACATGTGCTGAGACGCCTGGCCGGCCGGTCTTCCTGGATGTGTCCGTCTGTGGTTCCAGCTTTCAGGAATCAGCCCTGTCCTTCTACTCATCAGAATTATTTCACAACCCTTCTAACTTCTGCTTTTTTTTCTCTTCCTTTCCTTTCTGTTTTCTCTATCTATCTCTTTTACATGTATGGAGATGCTGTTCCTGATGTTCCCAGCCTGGCTCTCCACTGCCCGCTGTGTTGTTCTCCGGCTCTGCAACCCTGCACTGATTACCATTAACACACTCAGTATCTGTTTCTGTATTAGCCATAGCTCTATAGTTTGTGCCCATCACATTCTTATATTCATAAATTAGTACCTGTTATATTAGCCATAGTTCACATTAATTCTCTGTACTGTTTTTGTTCTGTTATTTGTTTGTTGTTTGTTTGTACTGAGCGGGTCGACCCGAGTAGGATGGGTTCCTCGGACTGAGTCTTGGTTCCTTCCAAGGTTTCTTCCTCTTAAAGGGAGTTTTTCCTTGCCACTGTGTCACCATAAAATTGGCATCTCTGTGGTGCTGCTCATAAGAGGCGTGGACCTGTTTTTCCTGTAAAGCGGCTTTGTGACAACCTTTGTTGTAAAAAGCGCTATATAAATAAAATTGAATTGAATTGAATTGAATTGAAATAATGCCATGATTTTACCAAATTAAAAAACTCATATATCAGCATATACCCGAATGTGTGTGTGGCACATATATATAACATTGAAAACTATCACTTTTAAATAAATTCACAACCAATTTCTTTTTTAACTTTTTAATGGAAGTCAGTGTAGATATTTGCTTATATAAGTTATGTTGGATTATATATATATATATATATATATATATATATATATATATATATATACAATGTATTTTGTCTCATGCTCAAAAAGTAAAAAACTAAGATCGAAGTACAACATTTTGTATAACAGACACTTATATTTGTCACATATATGTCAAATTTATTGAGAGTTGGCTACTTTAAAATAGATCAGCCATGTCAACCTTTAAAATAAATGTGCTAACAAATGTGCTAAATGTGTTAACAAACCATAATTTTGGAATGAAATTGTTTTAGTGGTCTGGTACAAAAAAAATGATGCATCAGCAATTTTACAGGTGAAAACGTTCAACTGAAGTCAGTATACAGGGGTTTTACTTTCATTTATTTTGGAGCATTTCGATTGGTTGCTTCATCATGACATTTTGACACAATGTAAAGAAATTGTCATACTTTTATGCTTATGCCTAAAATTTTAATTAGTACAAAATTTAATACAAGATTTTTGTGACTAACAGAAATATATTTACTCATATTTGTATTCAAGCCAAACTTTAAAAATTGAAAAACAGTCAAGCAAATACACAATCAATCCCCTAATCCCCTAACTGTAACTTTATAGAAGAAAGAAAAAAAAAGGCCTCAACTTTCAATGGAAGTCAGTATACAAAGATTTTTAAACAGAGTTCTATTCTGAAGCCTCTGAAATAAAGTTAAGATAAAGTTAATTATGACAGTAATGTGGTAATAAAAGTGTGGGAGACATGTTGGTCTTACATACAGAGTTAAATAATGGGTTAGAATGTTCAGGTGTGTCCCGTCAGGTTTGAACAATAGCAGCTCTGTGATAAATGCAGGGTGGGGCCTAATGTGAGGGTGTGGTACTGAGCTGGTATAGATGGCACACATTCCATTGTCATGCAACCTTTAGATTTTTGTTCTTTTCCAGTGTGGCCTCCACCAGAAGACTTGTCTGGATTCATCAATGAGTGGAAATCTCTGTGAAAAGTGAGAGAAAATGACAGGCTTTAGAACTGATGGACAGAACAGCAGACTTTAGATTACTGAAAGCCCAAATGAAAGAAAATGACAGAGTTCAGAAGTGACAGACAGGAAGACAGACTTCAGAACAGAGAACATGAGTTGAGTTCATCAGTCACACATTTTTTCTAGTTCAGATAACAGAGTATTACACCATTATAACAATGAATCAAAAACAGAGGGTACTAGGGCTAAAAGGTAAAAGGACTGAATAGAGAACCTGCTGCTTGAAAAGAGCGTATCTACGTCAAATGCTTACATACTAGCTGTAGGAAACTCATTGGTTATGTATGCACCCATAAATACAGTATATACTTTCAAAATGAGTTCACAGCATTACATCTATAAAAGGTATTGAACAAAGTTATTTAAAGCATTTGCTTACCTGTAAGTAAGTTATCCTTACATGTTTTGCCAGCATATGTATGTATTGATTAATTAACATTGGTATCATTCTCTGGTTAATATTTGGTATCAGCAAAAGTACTTTCAAACCAGCTGGATCATGGCGATGTTAAAAGTTTAAAAATGCCTCTAACTTCTGTATTGTGGCTCTAAGTTTACCTCAAGAAATTTGGAACATTTGCACAGTATTTACTTTTGCTCATATTGTATGACTCACACTACAGCTCCTGTTCACTGGTGGTGCTGTTGTTTTGCCTAATACACATAAACTGAAGAAGAATTGAGAAAATAGTGTGGCTGCAGCTACATTTATGCTGATTTTTCTGTCATGGAGCTTCAAAAAAACGAATTAAAGCACAGAAACCCATGCAGAAATAGTAAGAATTTAATATTCTACTAGATTAATTTAAGGTTAGACTGGCATGTCCCCATTAATTAACATTACATTTGTGTAGACAATTAGAAGTACAATTACAGTACTTAAACTCAAATTATTGAAGCTTTGTGACTGAGAATGTTGAAACTCGTGTTTACAGTTTACAGAAAAGCAGAGCGATCTCCAATAAAATATAACATCATGAGATATGCAACCATATTGTTAATTGTTAATTTCATTTAATTTTATAACTGTGTAGTTACATATTACCAATTATGTAACAACAGTGTAACTACTGGTGAACTGTGCATTGTAATAGATACATTATGAATGTTATGTTACGGCATACTTCTGTCAGTGTCAATTTTGACTTGTGTGCAATTATTTGGTACTTTCACATATATCATCAATCTACAATTCTTGTCTGGTAATGTAATTAGGACTGCGATTGATTTTAAATGCTTAAAAGAAATCAGATTTTATCATGGAAAATTGACAAAAATATTCTGCCATGTATAAGAAACACTGATATTCATAAATAATAACTTGCATAACTGTAATCAATCGGTAACACTGTACACCTCAACAGTAGTTACACTGTTATTACATGAATTGTGTAACTATGTGTAGCTACACAGTTATTAGAGACACTTATTATAAAGTTGGACTTTATATTATATAAATTGTATGTTTTATTTACCCTGTAATTAGACATTTAAGTGTGCCTTCTTATTGTTTGTTGTTTCCTATTCAATTTACAATTTACTAATTAAAATCTTCAAAACCCTTTCTATTGGTCTATTCTTCATGACATTTCTACTTGTTGGACAAATGCCAACAATTGTTTCCATTCTACCTTATTTTTCGGACTTGAATGTGCACTTAAAATGCGTTAATTTTCCCAAAAATCGACAGTGCGCCTTATAATCCAGTGCGTCTTTTATATGAATTTTACCAGTCAGGTTGTAAGGACCGGTAAAGCCACTCGGCTGAAGTACAGCGTTATAAAAGTGTTTCAGTGAAGTTTCTCCAGCACTGAGGCCGTGTTCAGCAGCAATAGCATTAGCATTAGCTGCTAAACACAGTGCTAGCTCTTTTGCCGTTCAGAAGCAAGTATACTGGACTGCGATTAGCGGATAATGCTAATGCTGCTGCACCCAGCCTTAGTGCTGGAGAAACTTCACTGAAAATGGACCCTTATACAAAATATTGGAAATCTAAGCTTACTATAAATAAATGGAGGTCTACTCAAAGTAAAAATATCCCAAATGAACAGTGGTCATGTGAGAAATCTGTGTGGATTAATTTTCAGCACTCGTTTGTCTTTAAAAGAAAAGTTTTTTTAAAAGAATTACAGTCTTATTTACTTTATTTACCCTATTAGAAGGAAACATGGCGACACCCTTGCTCACTTTGATGTAGGCATCCTTATTAGTGTCGGTTAATGCACCTTATAATCCAGTGCAATTTATATTTGGAAATAGACCAGAAAATAGACGTTCATAAATAGTCCACCTTATATATAAATAGGGGTTAGACAATGAAACTGAAACACCTGGTTTTAGACCACAATAATTTATTGTGGTGACGGACAGTTCTGGTGGAAACAGGAGAGTTGAGGTGCACATTGAATTCTGCCGTGATTTGGGCAGCCGTGGTTTTATGTTTTTTGGATACAATCCAGGCTAGCACCCGAACATCCCTTTCAGACAGCTTCCTCTTACAGCATCCACAGTTAATCCTGTTGGATGTGGTTTGTCCTTCTTGGTGGTATGCTGACATTACCCTGGATACCGTGGCTCTTGATGCATCACAAAGACTTGCTGTCTTGGTCACAGATGCTCCAGCAAGACGTGCACCAACAATTTGTCCTCTTTTGAACTCTGGTATGTCACCCATAACATTGTGTGCATTGCAATATTTTGAGCATAACTGTGCTCTTACCCTGCTAATTGAATTGAACACACTCTGCTCTTACTGGTTCAATGTTGCAATGTGCAATTAATTAAGATTGGCCACCAGGCTGCTCCAATTTAGCCATGAGACCTCCCAAACTAAAATGACAGGTGTTTTTTTAGTTTCATTGTCCAACCCCTGGATAATTCAGTCACCCTCATGAATGGCCCACAGTTTCTGCACTTACACGTCCACATGCGGATGCACATGCCGCACGTTGAGATGACACTGGCGATGCTGAGAGCTCGGCCGCACTCTGGGCTCATCAGGCAGTTCTTGGTCTGCAGGCAGCACCGCACGCAGCCGTTCTGCCCGGAATCCGAGCGCTTCTTATCAGCTGACTGGCCCGCGGCCACGTTGCTCGTGTGCTGCTGCCTAACGACGTCGGGGTGGCCCTGCTTCATATAATCCTCCTCCATGGCCGGCGTCCCAGCTCCAGCCTGCGGGAAAGAGAGAGAGAGAGAGAAGGAGACGGCGAGTGACATACGGACTCATGGGCACAGAGAGGCGATCGATGCTAATTCTGTGCCGGTATCTCACAGCATCCTTTCATTGTCATTAAATGATATGGAAATTGGTCGATGCTGTATGGATCATCGAGCCGCTATCTTCACACCGCTAACATACAGCGGCCTCTGGCGAACACCCATAACCCATAAAGAGTTCTGTTTCCGTTTCTGAGCTTCAAGGACAATTAGCCTCATGCTGCCTGACGGGCTTTGGGCTCTGCTGTTTCAACCTGGAATGGACACTAGAAACTCTTAAAAATATAGATCACAAAATAGCTACTGGCACGGGTGCAAAGATCCAGAAGCTTATGTGACTACGTTGAAGGGTTGTATATAACAGTTGTTCATATACTGCCTCTAGGGAACTTTTTTCTTTTGGTCCAGATTTTTGCAGTACCTTCATGTATTCTGAAAAGGGGTATCACTAGCCCATTAAAAAAAAACATATATGTATATAGCAAATTTTTATCCTATTTTCTCCCCAATTTACAAGGCCAATCACCCAGCCCTCCCTATCATTAGTAATGGCCCCATGCAAGGAGGGTGAAGACTAGCATATGCCTCCTCCGATACATTTGAAGTCAGCCACCACCTCTTTTTGAACTGCTGCTGATGAAGCATTTCCACTCGGAGGAATGCGCAGCGACTCGGTTCTGACACATCAGCTCACAGACGCCTTGTGCTGATCAACATCACCTTTAGAAGTGATGAGGGAAAAGAGTGCCATCTACCCACCCAGAGAGAGCAAGGCCAATTGTGCTCTCTCAGGGCTCCGACAGCTGATGGCAAGATCCAGAGTACTTAAATAGTTTTATATACTATAGTTATATTGGCTCGTAATTGTGTGTTACCCTGACAAACAAGGTTTATGCATTAGCTTTAAGTAATTATTTATAGAGCAGCTGAGTGAAACACATACGTATACTACTATTTAATACTTGCCATATGGACAACTACATTAATGTATAATCAAAACAGAAAATAAACTGCAGAGATGTCAATAAAAAGAAACTGCAAAGAACACTTTACTATAATGAAGAACATTCATGATGTAAAGAAGAGATTTTGATAATGGGAAGAGTATAAATACAGATTTTGTACACTAATAAGTTGACTTTTCATTTAACCCTTTCAGACCTGATTTCTCTCCAGTGATGAATAAAATGGTAGAATGCTGTTTTCTGTCTGTAATGCACAGAAAAGAAGACTCTAATATTCTACTATTCAATCTATAATACACTAAAATATTTAATAGTTTTTTTTATTTCCATTCCCTTTTAAGCCTGTATGTAATATTTTGTATTTCATATTGACCTCTTCATTTCGTAAACCATCCCTAAACAGTAAAAATCACTCTAAAATAGTAAAAATTAGCAGTTACTTCGCCTCAATAGCTCAAGTACCACTGTTTTTCCAGTGCAGTGGCTGGGGCCAAGTTACTGTTTCCTGGTCTATTCTGATGAACAACAGCTCTCAAATAGTGTTATGTGGAACATAACATTTAAAAATAAAGAAAATATATGATCATGATGTCCATTGATGAATAATGAATGCAGGATCTAAAAGGGTTAAAACTAGTGGTGTCAATCGATTAAAAAATTTTAATCCGATTAATCACAACAAAGTTCTGTGATTAACTGCGATTAATCGCATTTGTTTTTCTTCAGACTTAAATTATTATAGTGGATATTTAAATGTTCATAAAAGAATGAATGTAAGAAATGTAAAATGCAATTATATGTATATTAGTGGTGTAAATTAAAATAATAGTATATACTTGTATGTTTGAGGGGAGATAAAAAATCAACGCAGGGTGCTGGAATAAAGAATGCATGATAAATTGGACTGTAAAATTGGTTGTGAGGATTTCTGAATTCGAACTTAATTTGAATGTGTGTGTGTGTAAGAAACTGGGTGGAGAATCACCAGAAACTGGGTGGAATGGGTGGAGTGGGTGGAGGTCCATTTATGAATAGCTGAAATTACTCTCCACCCTTCCTTACAGCTGTTACCACTCCTAACATGTCTAGGAAAACTTCAGTTACCTCTATGTCATCATTTATTCGTATACTACAGTACTGTGTAGAGGTTTCAGGCACCTGAGACAATTAGAATATATCATCTATAATATTTGGGCAGTAATAGTTTATTTAACTTAAACGATCCTGCACAAATGCTTTGGTTTGTCAGTTGTTAATGCAGGAGAACTTTGGACCCAAACTCTACAGTATATTGAGGTTCATAACATATTATGATGCTTTCATAAGGCATTATAAACATGGCTATAAATATCTACAAAAATGCAAAACCCATATTATAGCCATGTTTATTATGCATTATGTTTTGTGATCATAATACATTATAAGCAGTAATATGTATGTTAAAATAGTATATATCTATAGTCTGTCTCTTTATTTGGAGCACACAAAGAACTGTTATAATACATTATAAGTGTCTATAACTATTATTATATTCAAGACAAGTGATAAATAAATCATGAGTGGTTAAAATATATATTTATAGCATTATACAGGGTGTGTTTATAAGTTTGCAGCTTTTTTTAGTCATTTAGTTTATTGGTATTGACATATAACTTTTTATAAACGCAGCTAACGATGCATTACGATCACAATTCCTGATGCATAATAATACATATATTTTTATAAATATGTAAAGCCATGTTTATAACGCCTTATGAATGCATTATAATGTGTTATGAGCATGTTTATAGAGCCTTATAGAGATTACATTCATAGAAATTGTTAACAAACAATCTTTAAATGCATCTTTAACACTCGCATGCCAAAACACACTGGACTGGAAATAGGGTTGGGTCCCATGACTTTTGCCATGTGCTACAGAAGCTACAGTAGTACTGCACTGTCCTGTGGAATATATATATATATATATATATATATATATATATATATATATATATATATATATATATATATATATATATGTGTGTGTTGGGTCTATTGCATTGAATGTAGATGTGATTTTTGCCAGAGTAGCTTGAGTATGTGTATGTTTGCATGGACGGTTCAGGCCAGATGCTGCCGGTCACCATCATTCCCACACACTGTGATTAGCACTATATACTCTGTTTTTTTTTCCTGGTACACATGTGACACTGGACAGCCTCAAATGTTCAGCCTCACTCACAAGATAACACCTCATAACTTATACAGTTGTGGGCATTCCCAAGCCGTACTCTAAGGTAACACTTTGATTGGTGATCACATGATCAATTCAAACACAGATTTACAGTGGTGTGAAAACGTATGTTGTTGATGTTCTTTTCTTGAAGTTATGTGTTAAACTTACGCCAGATTTAAAGATTTAAAAGTTCTAGTTTTGTCGCATAAGTCCAAAGAATATTAACCCAAAGTCCTCAGGATCATCAAGATGTTATTTATTAATAAATACCTATGAATGCTATTTTTGACCAGACTCTATCTTATTATTGAATCATTAACACTGATTTTAACTGAGGCAAGTGAGACCTGCAGTTCATTAAATGTTGTTCTGGGTTCTTTTGTGACCTCCTGGATGAGTTGTCCATGCCCTTTTGGAGAAATTTCAGCCGGAAAGTTCACAACTGTTCCAGGTTTTCTCCATTTTTGAATAATGGCTCTTACTGTGGTCGTCTTGAGTCCCAAAGCTTAAGAAATGACTTTGTAATCTTTTCCAGAGTGATAGATGATTAATAACTTAAATAAAAAAATTCTCAATGTTTTTGTTGCTTTTTGAGGTCTTTTATCTACCTCATGTTATCAGACAGGTTCTAGATGATTCATTGTTTGACTAAGTGATTTCTTGTTTATACAGGTCTGGCAGTAATCAGGCCTAGTTCTGGTTAGTAGTGAAAATGAACTCAGCTTTCCAAAAATGTGATTAATCACAGTTAATTTATGGGGGCAAACACTTTTTCACACACTTTTTCTCTTAATAAATTAAATCATCATATAAAAAAGTGTTTTTTATACTTTTTACTCAGGATATATTTGCATTGATATTAAAGTTTGTTTATAAAAATCTGAAAAAATAAAGTATAACAAAAGTATGGCAAAAACAGAAGAAATCTATAGGTTGCAAATACTTTTTCTCGCTACTGTAAATCTAATTTTTGGTACTGCAGCTTTTATGGTGAAATATGCTTATTAACGCCAAAAATAAAGTTCTCAGGTGCGTCAAACCTCTGCACACTAACGTATGTTTCCACAATTTACAGATTTATCAAAAAAAAAAACTTTTCCAGCTCTTCCATTCGAGCGTAGTGGCATGTCAAACCACATGACACACTGCATTATGGGTATACAGTGTGTGAAATACCTTTTTTGACAATGCAGCGTGGGATTGAGAAACCGCTCTGGATGTTGTAGACGCCACACAATAAAATAACAAGTCTGAAAATAGCGCAGTATCCAGCGAAAGGGGCGCGATTTCAGGCCGAGTCATAGTTTTGTAATTTTTTTTTTTTTTTTTTTGGGTGCCGTCACCTCCTTCAGTACTTTCCTCTCCTTTCCATTTCATGACTCACAAGTCACAGCACACATAACCATTAAAAACAGAGCGCTACCCTGCGAACGGAGCCACCTCGCCCAGTCACCTGTCTTACTCTTTGGATCTGAGTCATTAACTTTCGCTCCCGGCTAACAACTTTATTATCATAGCGCTGCGGGGGGGGGGGGGGGGGGGTGGGGGGCTGCAGACACTGCCATCAATTGGATCCACGGCGGGTTTCTGTGAATTTAGTTCAAAAAGTGAATTTACACACAGAGGGATCTATTTTAGGCGTTTATTAGCATTATATTAATAGCATATATATATATATATATGTATATATATATATATATATACATACTGTATATATATATATTTTTTTTGTCTAAAAGTGACAGATCCTTTAAACGGCTTGTTTTGAAAGGGAATGAAACTGTGATAGATAATGTGTTAACAAATGATCATTATGTATTTTACAACAGATTCTGTGCTACATTGAATGTAAATAGCAGTATACAGTATAGCAGTCCAACCAGAATGCTTTCCTTCTGCCCTCACCCAAAGAAGCAAACGATAAAAGAAAAGTGAAGGCCGAAGGAACGAGGGATCAAATTACCAAACAGCGTCGCACTTTCAATCTAATGTACCTTCTCCTACTCACAGTTTTATGTCCTTTATTTTTTTCCTCCAATCTTTCTTATAGGCCCGGGTGGTTGTTATTCTTTTTTAAGAAACCGAATTAGCCGGAATTAAAACCTTCAATCACGGCGCTGTCACCGGAACCGAGGACAGAGGGAACACAATAATAGCTGAGCCTCATCAAATAGTCTTTATTTACCTCACAAGCTTTCTGCGCTGTCTCCTCTTCCACCCTTCAAAATGTGCTCCGAATACGATCGCAAAAGATATATATTCCTTTTTTCTGGCTGTGTGGGATTGAGCTGTAGCTGTCTTCCTGTTGTCTCGGCTGTTGACAGAGCCAGTCTTCGGGGCAGTGGCCCTCTTTCACTCACAGAATGGAACCAAACACCTGTCTAATTTCATCTGGAGATGAGCGCCGGTGCGCTCCCGTGGGTGTGCATTCAGGTTTTTCCAGCCCGTCCCTGTCGAACAGCCGCATTTCTGAGGTCCTCGCATGTCAGAGGAGCTTGCGTACGAGTTCTCTTGCTTTACCAGCCAGAAAAGAAAAACAAAACACTTTCATCATTTGTAGGTCATCCCAAGGAGCTGCGCGAACGCAAGCAGGAGGAATCATTTCCAAAGGTGTGAGCAGTGTAAGTCGGATATTATCCTCAGATCCACAAAGAGTGTGACTATACAATATACA
Organism: Astyanax mexicanus; assembly: GCF_023375975.1. Lineage (NCBI taxonomy): Eukaryota > Metazoa > Chordata > Actinopteri > Characiformes > Acestrorhamphidae > Astyanax > Astyanax mexicanus. Next base: position 30,448,090 of record NC_064426.1, on the reverse strand, counting down.
GTAAATATACAGTGTATGCATATATATATTACAGGGCCAGGTAAAGTCACACAGATTTACTGTACAGTGTATTTTTTTTATATTTATAGAGGAAATACTGTATTTGAGTCTCTTCAGCTCTTCAGGAATGTTCATAGAAGATGTTCATAAATTAATTGTGTTGAATCCAGGGAGATAGAGAATAGAAAAAGAGATAGAGAGAAAGAGAGAGAGAGAGAGAGAGAGAAACAGAGAGAAAGAAACAGAGAGAGAGAGAGGTGAAAGCTGAGAGATGAGCATCCATCTGGACCAACAGCTCCCAGAAATACTGTAGCTCCTCAGTTCCTCACGTCCTCAGCAACCCAAATGACATGTTCTTCATTCAGAGCATCTACACACGCACAAGACAAAAGAAAAGAGTTTATATGTTTCTGCTCTTTCTTCTGTAAATATACAGTAAAGACACATCTACTATACTTGTGAGTTATGTTTGTATTTTTATTTTTGTTTTGTACTAGTGGCGTCAATTGATTAAAAATCTAATCCGATTAATTACAACAATATTCTGCGATTATCTGCGATTTGTTGCTGTCACATATAAGCCTCTGCTGTCCAGTGTTTTTTCCACTTTTGGTTCTATGTGCTTCTGCTCTGTTTTCCTGTCTGTGTTTCCAGCCATGTGTTTTTTTTTTTGAGCACATGCCATTGTTTTGTTGTTGTTCTGTCTCCACCTTAGTTATTTTTGTTATTTCAGTCTTGTATTTTTGATTTGTGTTTTCTTGTGTTTGCTTTCTGTTTTATTTACTGGAGTTTACTGTTTAAAATGATTAAAGTTTATATCTGCACTTACGTCCATCATCTCCACCTCCCTACGTGACCGTTGCACTTGTTCTTCTTAGTAAATATTTTTTTTACTGGATATTTAAATGCAAATGAAAGAGAGAATGTAAGAAATTTTAAACACTGCTCATAGCACACTTAGTGTGTAAACAGCATGGAGCAGCAGAGACAGTGTTTGTTCATAGCAGTATATTATCTGGCTAATCTATCAGATTAAACTGTGCCTTATCAGTGGATTGAGACCAGATCATCACAAGCAAACCGCTCCAAAAAAAAAAAAAATAAATAATAATCTGTGCATTAGGCAGGGGGCGGAGGTCAAACTTGGTGGCATAATCAACTTGCATTAAATTAATCACATGCATTAAATCTTTACCGTTGACAGCCCTAATAAATACACACATATACAATACCAGAAAAACATATGGAATTATTTAGTAAGCAAATAAGCCATGTCTTCTGCTGGTGTTGGTCCACTGTGTTCTATCAAGTATCAAGTCTAAAGTCAGTGCAGTCTTTTCCCAGAAAATCCTACAGCAGCACTTCATGCTTCCCTATGCTGATGACTTTTATGGAGATGAGGATTTCATTTTCCAGCAGGACTTGGTCTTATATATGGTCTTATATGATATTCTAATTTTCTGAGACACTGATTGTTGGGTTTTCATTGGCTGTAATAACAGAAATAAACACTTAAAATAGATCACTCTGTTTGTAATAAATCTATATAATATATGAGATTCATATTTTGAACTGAATTACTGAAATAAAGTAACTTTTCAATGTTGCTCTAATTGTGAGATGCACAACTACATACACATACACAGACCTTTGATATATATATATATATATATATATATGTGTGTGTGTGTGAGAAGAAAATCTTAGCGAACTTAAGCTGCACTAGCCCTGAAGCAGCCGTAGCAAAGTGATAGCCCACAGCTCCATGTACTTAAAGGTTGAAGTCAGGACAGCAGTGAGTAAACTTTAACTCCAGCGCTAGTCAGCAGTCTCCGTTCAATATTTTTAAACGGGTCATTATCACAATACTCTGCCTCCTGGCCCTCAAAGCAATGCAAAAACAACTGCAGATTTTGCTTTTTTTTTTTTTGCAAACACTTTAAATTGGTCGTGATGACCTTGTTCTGTTTCAAAGACACATTTTGTTTAACTAAAACTAAGACAGAATGATAAATATTAAGAGTAGAGAAATTAATACTATAAATAGCTGAACATTCAGTAAAAAGTGTCTTCAGTTCCTTTGAAAATAAAGCACTGTGATGATTGTGACGACACTGATGTAAAAAAATATATATATGATAAGCTGAATAAGTGCCTTTAAATTAATTCAACATAAAACTTATAACAAAAAAAAGGGACTATGCCTTAAGTTAATTTAATTGATGTTTTTCAGTTTGCAGCTTTGAACAATAACTACTACTTTAAATGTTATGGTCTTCTCTTTGATTTCAACGAAAACATAGATTTCAAACACTCATGTTAAATTATATGGAAAAAAAAATGCTATTATATAATGAACAGAAAAGCACATAGCCAAAACAGAGTTTAACAGCTCTGGAAAAATATAAGAGATCACCAAAAAAATATGAGTTTCTTAGATTTTTACTAAATTGAAAACCTCTGGCATATAATCAAGAGGAAGATAGATGATCACAAGTAATCATACTAAGCTGAACTGCTTGAATTTTTGCACCAGGAGTGAGTAGCATAAAGTTATCCAAAAGCAGTGTGTAAGATTGGTGGAGGAGAACATGCCAAGATGCATGAAAACTGTGATTAAAAACCAACTCTTAAAACTTTTAAAACTTTATGAATATGAACTGTTTTTTTTTTGCATTATTTGAGGTCTGAAAGCTCTGCATTTTTTTGTTTTTTCAGTCATTTCTCATTTTCTGCAAATAAATGCTCTAACTGACAAATTTTTACTGACTGGAGGACAGAGTCAGTAAGCAAATCGATACTTAGTGCCAAAAGTAAATGGAAAAGAAGCTGCCAATGGTAACAGATGAAACTCAATTATTACAAAAGGGACATACATATTATATAGTGATATTGACTGTACTCACGTTCTGTACGTTGGGTTCTCGGGGACTCCTCCGAGCTGTTGAGATCTAGGCAGTAGCTGGCCAGTCTGGTGCACATGAACCAGAAGGTGTATCGGCAGTCGTGGGCACATATACTGCAGCAGCCGTCCAGACACAACTGGCAGCAGACGTCGCAGCAGCGGTCAGCAAGCAGCCCGGGACTGGAGCACGGACTGGACGTTTTACACCAGCTCAGTCCCATCTTTCCACCCTTACTGTCCCCCACTGTCTCTCGCTCTCCAGTGCTACTTTAGACAGAACCATGACCCAACATTCCCACGTCATTCATACATAACTTTCTGAGAAACTCTCGCTTTCTGTGCCGATTGTTCCACTCCAACTTGCCTTACCAGGAAATATGAGAAAAAAGACAGGCATTGATTGTTTGGAAAGACCTTCTTTAGAAGATCGCTTGAGGCTGGCCTTTAATACCCCTCCTGCTACGCCTAGTCAATGATTAGACAGACCGTCCCGTGATTTGCAGATAGGACAATGGATCCATGTGTAGCAGCATGATAACCGTGAATGGAGCCTTTAAAACTAGTGCATTTTCATGAACACATCCTTTAAAACTGGCGCATTTCCATGAATGGAGCCGTGAACTGGCGCATTTCCATAAATGCAGCCTTTAAAACTGGCGCATTTCCAAAGCCTGACTTTGGATCACTCTGATCTAAGAGCAGTTTATCGCAGGGTGAGAATGGCTTCTAATTATAGAACCTAGAAACTTAGTCCTATGTCAGTTTACTGCTTAATTATATGTTTCTCCAATTACCAATAAAACAAAGTTTACTTTAAAATGGATGGCTCCTTATGGGAGCATCAACTACTACTCTTTCAGAATCATCAAATTATCATTGTGGTTTGCATACAATCATGTAGTGTGAACCTGGTCTTAACCATTTTTACATTGTGGGTAAATAACTTAATTTCAAGCATAGGATACTTGTATAAAACCCACCTATTGCAGGTAACAGGTGTGGGCAATATAAAAAAAACTTACCTAAAACCAGAGAAAAAGGAGAAGGAGAAGTTGACTACATTTTTGCATTGTGTCTATGTGTACCATACTAAGCATGGAAAAAAGAAAGATCACTTAAAAACCAAACCAAGGTTACAAGTCCATCTCCAGAGATCTTGATATTCTTTTGCTCATGGTGTGTAACATGACCAAGACGTTTACAGCCCATCTCGCTGTAGCTAATCTCCATGGACATAGACGGAAGAGAAAAATTGATGAAAGGTTGCAACACAGGATGGTCCGGATGGTGGATAAGCAACCCCAAGCAAGTTCCAAAGAAATTCAAGCTGTCCTGCAGGCTCAGGGTGCATCAGTGTCAGCGTTAACTATCCATTAACATTTTAATTAAATCCCCACTGCTGACACAGAAACATCTGCAGTCAGTGTTGGGAAGTAACGGATTACATGTAACGGCGTTACGTCATCAGATTACAAATTATAAGTAACTGTAATCCGTTACAGTTACTGCTTCAGTAAGTGGTAATCAGATTACAGTTACTCTGCTAAAATAAAAGGATTACATTGCGGTACTTTCCTATTTTTGCTCTTCCAACACTGACAAAACGCAAATAACATTTTGGTGTGAAATCGCTCTGATATGACAGGGAACTGTCTGCCCCTCCTCCCGTCTCGCTGCACACACACACACAGGGAGGAGGGACAGACAGCGGCTCCGCACATACAACGAGACGAAATTAACTGACATTTTGGTCAACGAATAAAAACAAGACGAAAATGTTTGGCAGGGATCAAATCCAATCAGAACTGATTTAGTTCTGTGAAAGGTAGGGACCAGTTAGGAAGAGATCCAATCACTGGTACTTTAGTGAAGGTGGAGAGGCGGGATAAGCGGGGTAGTCATCCAATCAGTACCCGCCTCTCCTGCAGTAGCGCCGCGCGCTCAGTTACAAACCCGGGAATTAACCTGTCGATACGGAGCTCGACTGGAAGTTAACTCGACAGTGTTCAGCAGGGAGAGAGAGAGAGAGATAGAGAGAGAGATAGAGAGGGGAGAGGGGAGAGGCGATATATTTCTCCTTTGACGTCGCGAAAAACAAGATAACGTGTAAACCGCGTGGAGCGACTCCATCTCCGGTAAAAACACCACTAATCTTTCAGCTTCTGCAGACCAGAGTCACACAGATCTCCATGCAGAGACCCGCGTTTTAATACTGATGTTATTTCATGAGCTGATGTGTTTAACTCGGCAGTGCACTAAAACACAGAACTGATACAGAACTCACTCATTAAGATCAGATCATCTGTTTAGTCTCACAGTGGGAAAGATATAGCTAGTGTTAAAACAGGAACAGGTCAGAAAGAAACTCAATAATATAACGAAAATAAAATAAGTGAATTTCTGAACCCAAAAGTCTGTGTAAAGTTCCTTACAGCACTTTTTTCATAAGTTTCTCACTTTAACTCATGAAGTCTCTCAGTACATCCTGAGAGCATCTCTTCAGGACAGTGTGTGAATGTGAGTTTCTGATCTCATTTATAGACAGTAGCTCCAGTAGGTGTGCTGGGTTAGTGCTGGAGATAAAACTAGATCATTTAAAAGCTGTTTTTGCATCTACAGCTCTGTTCAAACTATAATTAACTATTCAGTTGTTTTATGACCTGATTTCTAGAGCAAAATTTTAAATGTAAAATATATATAGTCACACACCTATAATAATAATAATAATATACATTAAATCATATATAAATATATTTCACATTCAAACATTAACAATATTACTCAAGTGGTTATTAAACGTTTCATTTCGTATACGTGTATAGTTAATAATTCAAGGGAACTGATGAAAAAGCATTTACATTTACACCCTTTACATTTTAGTCGACTAAATTTACTGTAATTTTAGTAGACTGTATTCTTATGACATTAAGTCGACTAAAACTAAGTCGACTAAATTACTAAATTGTGACTAAAACTAAATGCTATTTTCGTCACAAAACTATGACTAAGACTAAATCAAAATTTGTTGTCAAAATGAACAGTGGTGGCAAACCTGCAAGTAGATAGCTTACAGTTGTTACATTGTTTGGTTTTAAATTGTTTTATCATCAATTTATAGAAGTGTTTCATAAAATTGTTTGATGAAATGGTTTCATAAGTATTTTTATAGAGTGATTGAAAAGGCTGTTTTATTTGTTTATCTATTTGTTAACTGGAAAGAAAAATAAAAGGATAATATGCAATATGTGGTTGCTACATTCATTCAGGCTTAAAAATGACAATATTTAAAGTAATCCAAAGTAATCAGATTACGTTACTCACTTGAAGTAATGTAACTGATTACGTTACAAATTACATTTTGAGTGATGTAATCAGTAATCTGTAAGGGATTACATTTTAAAAGTAACCTTCCCAACACTGTCTGCTGTACAGAGCTTTGTGGAAAAGCCCATAATTTTACTGTTTACCAAAAATGGAATGAGGGGTACAAAGAGATAAACACAGTAACTACCGTCAAATATCGAGGAGGTTCAAATATTTATTTATTTATTTATTTATTTATTGTATTGTTGATGACTAGATTATTAGAATAGATGATTAGACAATTAAAATAGTATACAAGAACAATTGGTGCTTTTGGCAGTGTGGGCAGTGTGCCAAGTCCTGCTGGAAAATGAAATCTGCATCTCCATAAAAGTTGTCAGCAGAGGGAATCATGAAGTGATTGATTTTTCAGGACAGATTTTTTCAGGAAAACTCTGCACTGACTTTGGACTTGATGCTTGGTAGAACACAGTGGATCAACACCAGCAGATGACATGTCTCTCCAAACCATCACTGATTGGTGGAAACTTCACACTAGAGCTCAAGCAGTTTGGACTGTGTGTCTCTCCACTCTTCCTCCAGACTCTGGTCCCCTGATTTACAAATGAAATGCAAAATTTACTGATGATCAGTGATGGTTTGTTTGGAGAGACATGTCATCTACTGGTGTTGATCCACTGTGTTTTATCAAGTCTAAAGTCTAAAGTCAGTGCAGAGTTTTCCCGGAAAAAATCTTACAGCAGCACTTCATGCTTCCCTCTGCTGACAACTTTTATAGAGATGCAGATTTCATTTTCCAGCAGGACTTGGCACTCTGCCCACACTGCCAAAAAAGAACCAAGATTTGTGTGTTTTCATTGGCTGTAGGCTATAACATTTTCAACTGAATTACTGAAATAAATCTGAAACAAACCTTTCAATGATATTCTAATTTTTTGAGATGCACTCGTTTATAGTTAGAGGCCAATGATTTACAATTTAGAGCTTATAGCTTCAGTATGTTGTTCAGTTTGTTAATTCAGAAGAAAGCAGTGTTTCACTTTTCAGACACACACACACACAAACTGAATAGGCTCTGTACTCAAGCTGCTCACATGTTCTCATTTTCTTTTATTCATATAAGTGAATGATGGGGCTATATGATCACGGTGATCATACTGAGTTGATGGTCTGGTGTGAGAGGAAGCAGTGCTCTGAACGTTGTTTTTTATAAGAGTATTTGAATGGTAATGTGTGCAGTCCACTCAGGCTGCTTCTCAGACAGGCTAATGTGTTGCTCAAAGCAGAAAACAGGTATCTGGGATCCATTGATAGGGACTGATAGGTGTTAGTGGGATGGGATGATAAGATGCGCTGCTGCTTGTGCTCTAAAACGCTTTTCTCCACGATGAGTCTACATGTTTACGGGCTGATAATGGCCTTTCTGCTGCTACTCAGACTTGCAAATATGACGAGACAATCTCGTTCTCAGACACACACTCACGAACAGGGATGAGCGGCGTGCGAGAAAGAGAGAGAGAGAGAAAGAGAGAGAGGCAGTTACTGGTGGCGGTGCTTAACAATTTATTCCAGCCCTCCATCGAGATTGAGATGCGACTAAGATCAGTTTTTTTGGTTTTGTTTATTTTTTTATTTTTTTTTGTGACTTCAATTACAGCGGTTCCAAGCAATCCACACTAAAACTAATACATAGAGTCGCCTCTGCATCACACACAGTTTCACTGGGGATTGTGTACACAAGAAAAAAACACAGCCGATTGGCCCAGCCTCAACACATTACGCACTATTATGGTGATGGAAATAGATTTGGGCTAGTTCTGTAAATGCTAGCTAATCTGGAAACTTTAATGCATAGTTTTTTAAAATGCTAATTGATTATGTAACTAAGTTTGACATTAACTTTTTCCCATAATTCATAGAGGCTAGTATGTTAGCGTTAGCGATGTAAACATGGCGGCACTACTGATGTGTTAAGAAGGTAGATTACACTTATATATGTGGAAAAAATGATGCTGTGTTAAATCTTATAAATAACTCACTCTCTTTAACCTTCCTCCTCCTTCATTGTCTTTAATGTTCTTACGTTCCTCTTTCTCTCTATCTCTATCTCTCTCAAATTCAAATTAAAATTCAAATGGCTTTATTAGCATGAATTGCAAATAACAACTGTTGCCAAAGCAAACAATTCAACAAATACAAAAATAATAATCAATGTATGACAAAAGTGAAGGATAATAAATAAATTACAATATGTGAAAGAGAGTAATAAATTAATGTACATATATTTTATGTAATAATATATATATAGTTGTATAAGCAGGGTGGTTTAGCGTAGGGTAGGGCTCTGGTTTCTCAGAGTGTGGCATATGTCTTTCGTCTTGGAGCATCACTGTCAAAGACAGTGATTAAAGCTCATATCCTGACTGGAGATGACTGTATGAGCAAGGTGGAGACTAAAGTCAAGTCAAGTCAAGTAGTTTTATTGTCAATACTGCATATGTACAGGACATACAGAGAATTGAAATTACGTTACTCTCCTTCCCAATTTTACAGCAAGTACAGATAATAGATATAATAAAGGAGAATGGGAGACACTATGTGTACAATACATCAGGGACACAAATAGACATACATGAGACAAAAACAAGGTGCAGTGGTGTGGGGGAGGAATAGATATATAAATATAAGTAAATAAGTAAAAATAGATATATAATTATAATATAAAAGAGTGGGAGACACTATATGTTCAATACAGCAAGACACAATAAACATACGTAAGACAATAGTGCAATATTGATGGTGATTGAGATGGAATGACAGTAAAAATAGTAAATAACAGTAGTGCAAATACGGTATATGGTATATAGCTTAAGGCTGGTAAAGTGAATGGGTGCGTAAGTCCTTAAAGTTCACAGTTTAATTAAGTGGAATTAAAGTGCGTATTGACAGTGCAAGTATATCAGTAGTGCAGGTGTTGTGTAGTGCAAGTCCGTTTGGAAGGGACCAGTACTTTGTGCATTGTAGTGCAGAGTTTCAGTACTTTATTAGTGGGGGGGTCAGGATGCTGAGTGAGTGTGTGCTGGGGGCAGGATTGGGATGGGGGGTAGAGCAGGAAGAGCATGCTTCTACAGCTTCTGACCAAGTCCAGTACTTTGGAGAGGCAGATGCCGTGACAGAGCAAGCTGCAGCTTTGGCTGAGAAGCACTTGGTGAGTGTCTGGGCTGGGGACAGATCAACAACAACAGCTAAGATATTTGATGAAAGCTAAGTGGAAGTACTGGAATTGATGCTTTCCCTTCCACAAGTAGTGTGATCCGAGGTCACATCCAACGAGGGGCTTTTCTGGTTCATACAGCATGCAACTTGCTTACAGCAGTCAAGGACACCAAAGCAAGACTAGAGCCAACGGACCATGGATGGAAGGAGCACTTTGGCACACTCCTGCCATCAAAATGTCTGAAGCCTTTACCACCAAGTCTGCTCTCAGTATGTAAGTGTGCAGGCAAGTGTGACAATAGCCAATGTAGCTGTCGTTCTGCTGGAGTTTCATGCACCGTATTCTGCCATGAAAAAATGGAAAAATCATTCTGTAAAAACCCGTCCCACTAACATGCATGCACGCATACACTACATGGTGCACTTTTAGTTCATTTGGTATGATGTAATTTGTATCACTTTTATTGCTACATAGTTTTATTTGCACCCAATTGTTTTTTTTTATATCATTGTACTAACACTCAGTTAAAATATAAGTTCAAAGGGGATGTTCAAAATTGTTATATTTCTTCTCTTCATGACTTAAAACAAATCATTGTGGAAAGAAAAACAATAAAACATACTATAAAGAAAAGAATATGTTAACATTTTAATGACAAGATGATCCTTAATGTAAAAAATTGCAATATAATTATATATATATATAACAATGAATATGAAATGTCAGATTTATTAGACTTATTGCATCTGGTTTTGATCCTTATAATGGCCAAGTTGTGGGTAAGGTCTTCAGAATAGAAAAACGAACTTGACCATAACCTTTCAATGTCAAAATACCCAATATGGTCAATTCAAATTCAAAAATGAATTTCTCATACCATAATTAGTCTAAATGGAGGTATTATATGTGTATATACATTCAGAAACAAAAAAGGTCATATTTGTTTTGACCTTTGCGGAATTTGTGGCACAATGGCGGACGAGCACCTCAGGGATTTTTCATGTCTAGGGACCCACTAACTCAGTTCAAGTGAGAAATTCCCCCAACACCAAATTGCGAACAGGTCTATAGTGTACCTGGACGATAGGCTGGATTGGTCAGTGAACACTGACTCCCTCTACAGGAAGGCCCAGAGCAGACTGTACTTCCTCAGAAGGCTTGGGTCCTTTAACATCTGCCAGAAACTCCTGCTGATGTTCTACCAGTCTGTGGTAGCCAGCGTCCTCTTTTACGCTGTAGTGTGCTGGGGAGGCAGCATCAGCAAGAGGGACGCTGGACGACTGAACAGGCTGGTGAGGAAAGCTGGTTCTGTGTTGGGATTAGAGCTGGAGTCCTTAACACCACTGGCAGAGAGGAGAGCCCTCAGCAAGCTGCTGAACATCATGGACAATGTTCACCACCCTCTGCACAGCACCATCACCAGGCAGAGGAGCTCATTCAGCGGCAGACTGCTGTCCCAGTCCTGCTCCACAGACAGACTTCGAAAGTCTTTTGTCCCTCAGGCCATAAGACTTTTCAACTCATCTCAGCACAGCAAACTGAAGACTCTGTGACACCTTTTCTTTCCAGCAATTCTGGCCACACCATGGACATCTGGCTGCTGGCTGCTGCTGGAGGAAGCGTGGCGCTCAGGCTGTGTGAAGAACAGTTTATCCCAGTAAAAAGGCTGAGATTTACTGGGGCTGTCAGCAGGAGCATGGACTGCGGGTGGGTCAGCCCGGGTGAACGGGACAGCACCCTGCATAACCATCCTGCTGCTTCATGTGGATTGGCAGCAAACCTCCACCATGCTCCTATTTCACTGTATGCCCCCCGTTTCCAACGGGTCGTTCCGATAAACCCGGAGCCTCTCAATCACTACTGTCACAAGAAGCAATTTTGAAGATGCTTGAGCACAGGAGTCTGTTTGGACACACACACACACACACACACACACACACACACACACACAAACACACACACTTATATATAAATATATATACAGCTCTGGAAAAATTAAGACCATTTCAGTTTCTGATTTTGCTATTTATAGATATGTGTTTGAGTAAAATAATTATTATTGTTTTATTGTATAAACTACAGACAGCATTTCTCCCACATTCCAAGTACAAATATTGTCATTTTGAGCATTTATTTGCAGGAAATGAGAAATGGCTGAAATAACAAAAAAAGCAGAGCTTTCAGACCGCAAATAATGCAAAGAAAACAAGATGTTTTAAGAGTTCAGAAATCAATATTTGGTAGCATAACCCTGGTTTTAATCACAGTTTTCAATGTTCTCCTCCACCAGTCTTACACACTGCTTTTGGATAACATTAGGCCACTCCTGGCAGTTTAGATTGGTTTTGATGGCTTGTGATCATCCATATTTCTCTTGATTATATTCCAGAGGTTTTCAATTTGGTAAAATCAAAGAAAATCATTATTTTTAAGCGGTCTCTTATTTTTTCCAAAGCTGTATATATATATATATATATATATATATATATATATATATATATACGTATATATATATATATATATATATATATATATATATATATATATATATACGTATATATATATATATATATATATATATATATATATATATATATATATATATACGTATATATATATATATATATATATAGGTATTACATTACATTACATTACATTACATTTGGCAGACGCTTTTGTCCAAAGCGACTTACAATAGTCAAGTACAATGTAAAATAAGTTTAAAGGTAAAACATCTTTGGATAGGGATAAAAGGAGGTCAAAGGGGAATAATAGGATAGAGGTGTGAAGGAGGGGAAGAAGGAAATGAGGTTAGAAGTAGTTAGTGTGTTAGAGGTGTTAAGAGAGTAAGTGCTCTTTAAAGAGCTCTGTCTTCAGGAGTCTCTTAAAGATAGTGAGAGATTCTCCTGATCTGGTAGTGAAAGGTAGTTTGTTCCACCATTGGGGAACTCTGTATGAGAACAGTCTGGATTGCTTTGTGTGAATGTTTGGCAAAGCGAGGCGACGTTCATTGGAGGAGCGCAGCGGCCGGGAGGTAGCGTAAGCCTTCAGGAGTGAGTGCAGGTAGGAAGGAGCCTGTTCTGTCATCACCTTGTAGGCGATAGTAAGAGCTTTGAATTTGATGCGAGCATCAACTGGTAGCCAATGGAGCTCAATGAGCAGCGGGGTGACATGTGCCCGTTTTGGTTGGTTGAAGACCAGACGTGCTGCTGCGTTCTGGATCATCTGGAGTGGTTTTACTACACAGGCCGGGAGGCCAGTTAGCAGGGCATTGCAGTAGTCGAGGCGTGAGATGACGACCGCTTGCACCAGGAGTTGGGTGGCCTGTTGCGTCAAGAACGGTCTAATTTTTTGGATGTTATAGAGCGCAAAGCGGCAGGACCGAGCAACTGAGGCCACATGGTGCGTGTATAGCCATGGTGCGTGTGCAGCCTATATATATATATATATATATATAATACTCTACCAATCAGACCTTTCGAAAAAATTAATTAATTTGCTTGGGGCCCTTAAATGGCTTGAGACAACCCTGTTACACCCAAAATAGGGTCAAATATATTAAATATGTTTGATGTTAGATGCAATTTTGAGGCTAATATTCAGTCAGAAATCACCGACCAATACAGTGACTTGCTAATACTGTGACATAGGACTGCTCCCATGATGCTGTGCGGTGCCACTGAGAGTTATTTGTTAATCAAAACAGGGAGTTTCAGCTGCATGTTTGTTTTGTGGACTTTTGTAGTGTTAGATGATGTTCTGAGAGACGCATTTGTGTATTTGTGGTGTGTTTTGAGAAATTTGAGCACTCACCAAAAATAAGCAAATTAGACAAGTTTCAAGATCCTGTAGAGTGTTATCAGTTAAATGATGATCAGGTTCTGCTTCTGGGTGGTCTGTTGAACTCTCTAATTGTCAAATGAATATTTAAAACATACGGGTCAACTTCAAGGGTAATAGAGATGGCAAAATTTTACTTTGTGTCAAATGAACTTATTTATTTATTTAAACATTATTTTACAAACACTTTAATACACCTTTGGCTAAGTGGCAGGTGCCAATTATTACAGGCAGAGGTTCTTAGCAACTCCTATTTAGTCAGAAAGCACAATCACCGACCAACACAGTGACTTGCTAATACTGGCTAAAAGTCATGTAGTGTAATTGCAGCTTGTCAGGTGGTGCGACTGTCTAAGTGCAGTTCTATCACTGAGGGATTGTGTGTTTGATCTCTGGTGATATTTTAGCCATACACAACCAGTATATAAGTCTACAAGAGCATACTTCACCTCTCTTTCTCTCTCTCTCTCTCTCTCTCTCTTTTGTCTCTTTCTTTCTTTTTAAGTGATAAAACCTTTTGAGTGAACAGGATTCAGAACATATGAAATGTGATGGAAGTATTTGTGAGTGAGTGTACAGATGTTCTATCTAAAAGGTAAATGCCATAGAAAAGTAGGAGCAAAGAGAACAAGAGGAAAGTTTTGAAGACACATTTTCTGACTTGAATGGCAGGAAAGTCCAAGGTCTTTGACACAGTGGACTGTTGAATCGCCAAGGTAATGGGAAAGAGGGCCTGATGACTGGCCTCCAGTCTTTATATCCCGCCGTAAATCTCCAGGATAAAGAAGGATGGGGCATAAAAATAATGCTTCTCGCGCCTTTACTGAATGAGGTCAGAAAAGCTATTGATAATATATGCAGTTCATAAAGACTCTACTGTTCTTTGCGTTGGACGGGAGGGGGATTGATGTCAGTTAGGCACCGAAAAAAGTTCAGAGCGAAGGTTATAATTTATGTTTAGCTCCAGTCAACACTTTAATATTCTTCAGCCAATGACATTAAAAATTCATTCTGACTGCGTTTGTCATACCGCAGCCGTCTACGTACGCTCCGGGAGCGCTGTAGCGTTTGATTGATGTGCTAGATAAGATCATCACAGCATTGTTTTCACCTTGTCACTACAGTTCGTTTCAATCATTAACCCCTGTCAATCACACACGATTTGGCGTAACATCAGCTGGGCGAGCTGGTACACAGGAAGAAGCTCTCTGTCTGAAAATCCACTTACCCTCGCTTACGATGCTGCTTTATTTAAAGAGTCGCTATTGTGGAAGAAAATTATTATTATTTTTTTTATTATTTTGGTTGTTTTTAACCCTTTCAGCCAGACACAGAGAATCTCTTTCAAAATGTCAGAAAATAAATTACAAATGATTGACAGTTAAGACCCTACATTGCACTCCAACAACATTCTTTTTTATGCCTTCTGCCTGCATCGTTTAAATAGCAATAGTGCTTGTGAATATACTCTATTTTGGAGTGGTGATGGTCTCAAAATGTCCTCATTTTCAAAGAATGTAGTGATTTTTTTTTTTTTTTTTTACTTTATTATTTTAACATTATTGCAAAATGAGAGATGGGGAAAAAAAATACTATGTTCATTAGGTTCCCCACAGTGACAGTAATATGCATTATGATTATGTAGTGATTAAAAACATATATATACCTCAGAGTTCATGTAGTCTATAAAAATAAAAAAATCAACATTGGAAGCAACATTCTGTTGCTGAAAAATTAAACACAAGTCTCTCCAAAAAACTACAACTTCACAGTAGCAAGAAAAAAACTTCTAAACTCACAATGAAAGTCAATTTAAAAAGAGTTTATTTCAGGTCATTTTAAAGTTTTTCTATTGGTCTGTTCATTAAGAAATTTTGGCACAGTGTAAGAGGACAATTTGTCTGTTTATAAAAACAAAACAAAAATGAAGATTATTTTTTTCATTGGACAGCGATGATTTCAAAGAGCTGTTCTGGTGATGATTCCCATGTCCAAAAGAATTTCCTCTTGATACTCTTATTTTCTTCCCTTTTCTTAGGACAAGACAAGAGAAGATCAGACAAGACAAGACAAGACAGGACACAACAAGAGATTTTTGGCAGCCAGCATTTAATATAAACGTTAGATAACCCAAACCCTAACAGTCTGTTAGCAGAACAAGACATTACCCAAAAGCCGTTTTTATTGCAATATGTTGTTTTTGTAGCGATTCATTGCTCTCGTCATCACTGACCTCATGTGTTTAAAGCTGGTGTCGTGCCGAATTCAGCACCCCTGCCAGGAAAAGCACCTCCTCCGTGGAGCATGGACCCACATCTTCTTTATAAAAGTGGAGATAATTGCTTCAGCTAAATTTACTTAGAAATGTGCTTCTGAGAGGGGGTGCTTTTCATGTTGGGGATGTAGTTTTGGGGCACTTTCAAAATAAAAGTTTATTTTAAAACATTTCTGCTTTTTCTGCGGTATCCTTTTTTTTTTTGAGGGGGACAAATCCACTTATTTCTGATATTCCCCCCCATTCCCCCGGTTCCTACGCCAATGGTGATGACTGACAACAGACCGTTGATCTTGGTACTTATCAAAGTGCCTCCCCACACAGATTTGTGGGTCATCTTCACTAAGATAAAAAAGTTATTCATCACTGAAGACACTCCACGACAGTCTGACACAACTCCCCAACAAAATTCATTCCTGCCTGTTGATTCCTTCCTTGTGCAGCAATGTCTTGGACTATAAATGCAATTTTGAGGGAGAAACAGGTTGAAAAAGTGACTGGTTTGAATACCTACAGCCACACAAACCTTATAAGCGGGAAATATAAGGCAACCCCATTAAATATGGCTGAAAATAAGACCTTGGAGGAAGGCGAAAATAAATCCATTCTCTTAGCTGCACAGCTTGACTGTAGAGCCCGAGCTGCAGAGATGTCAGCAGTCAACAGGCCCCACGTCTCATCTATCAAAGGGGAGAATGTGCTGTTAGTGAGGGAATTTACACAGCACGCCGGGGGAAGCGCTGAATGACTGCTGATTTATGGGCCGAGACCGAGAGTGGCAAGCCAAGGCAACCGGCGAGCACTCTCTCCAACACCTGAGCTCGAGAGAGAGAGAGAGGGAGAGAGAGAGAGAGTGGGTGTGAG
The DNA here is from genome assembly GCF_023375975.1 of Astyanax mexicanus. NCBI lineage: Eukaryota > Metazoa > Chordata > Actinopteri > Characiformes > Acestrorhamphidae > Astyanax > Astyanax mexicanus. Next base: position 30,431,665 of record NC_064426.1, on the reverse strand, counting down.
AGAGAGAGAGAGAGAGAGAGAGAGAAAGAGAGAGAGATGATGGATGATGGAAAGCACTGCCTTTAAAACATCGCGAAATCCTGGCCCAGTAAAGCGCACACACATAATAAATCTAAAACCCAGCTTTAGCGCTGATTAACACCAGCCTGCACACTCCTGTTTTGGAGTTCTCGAACCGACTGATGAAATCCCAGGAGTCAAGGAACAAAAGTGAGAAGATCCACATTCATGTCTTAACAATACACAAAACTGCCAATTAAGAAATGTCTAACACGAAATCTCAGCTCTCAAATTCAATAATATGTTTGTTGCCTCTCCGAAAAAAAACATCAATAAAAACAACGTGTATGTCAATGTCAGTGTCTTCGGACGCTTTCAAACTTGACCTCAGTTCAGTTCAAACTTTCTGACTTTTACTTTTTGGTCTGAAATAAAACAAAAGTCGTGAAAGGTGTTGCAATTGACAGAGTCCCGAAAGTGATAAACCCAGTAAACAATAGAAGAAAAGAAAGGACTGGTGTTGTGCCGAAATCTGACTCTGACCCATCAAGTGCACACTCATTGTACAGCAGTACTGGCACAAACACTTAAGGTTGTGACTCCTGTGTCTACTGTAACTGTAGATTCAAGGACTCTGCAATGGTTATTCTGTAGCGTAACCCATGTGCAGGTGAAGGGGAGTCCATTTCTGGCAAGGAGGCAAAATTCTGCACAACACCTGCAATGATGACTTGAAAGAACTGTTGCCAAAATCCTACAAACCAATCAGTGTCAAGTATAGAGAGCGGTAGAACATTAAGATGATTATCAAACTGCAGTGGGAAACCAAAACGAATTGGACCAAATGTTTTTTTTTTGTATGCAATGTAAAAAACACATTTGAATAGACTAAACTTAAAATAAGATAAGATAATCTTTTATTAATCCCACAATGGGGAAATTTACAATTTTACAGCAGTACAGAGGAAAGGACAGAGAAACAGGTCAGGAAAGATTATAAACAAATAATAAATCTATATATACAAAAACAATTACAGGGAATATATAAAGATAATAAAAAAAATTATATATAGTAAAGAAAAAAATATATATATATACATCTAGTGCATAGAGATATAATTATAGTAGGGTGTGACCAGTATTATTGCACAAAGAGTAGCAGTGAATAAATATCAAATAAATAGTATATAAAAAGGTGAGAAAATATTATTAACTTATAAATTATTCCCTAATTTAACGTATTTGTGACACGGAGGAGGCAGGATGCAAACGCAAGTCAGTTTTATTTTTCATTTAACAAAACTAAACAAAGAACAAAACACTATGAAATAATATAAAGAAAAGGTAACTAAAACAAAACACTATGAACTATGATGATAAACTAAAAGACTGAAACAAACAAGCAAAAATATACAACAAATAAAGAAACACTCTACATAAAGCAAACATGGAACACTTAAGACCAAAACATAGCAGGTTAAACATAACAGGACGCGGTCAAACAAAAAGCACGACAGAGAACAAAGGAGCACATGGGGTATTTATACACAGGCACACACTAGGGACACCTGTGGAGGTAATGAGGGGGGCGGAGTTACAAATGAGACAGGAGGGGTTACAGATGACAAGGCGGGGCTAAGGCTGAGACCAAAGACCAAGACCAAAGCACAACAGTAGCACATGGCTGGGAAACATGACGGGTAAACAAAAGAGAACAGAGGACAGGAACAGGAAGGAACCAAAAAAAAGAAAGACACTGGACAGAAACAGGCAAAGGTGTGACAGTATTAGGGTATATAGCATCCAAAACCAGCTACCATCAAAATGTATTCTTGAGATGTATTTTTAAAAAATTGCCACTGAGTGTAGCTCCAGTGTTGGTGTTTGGTATAAAACACCTGTGTACTGCAGGTGTCTCACATTAGCTTTTTGAGATTCTGACACCGAGGCTCATGTTCTTGCAAACCTCAGGCCAAGCGGTGATGATGAGCAGAGTCAGAGAGCAGGCTTAAGCCTGATGGGAGATTTATTGGCAATGTTGATGCCCTGGGGCGAAGCTGACGGCGGCCTGTGCTTGTGCACACGGACGGAGAGAGACTCGCAGACTAATAAAGCAGCAGGACAGAGCGACAGGACTCGAAGCTGCCCTCTTTAAATGCCCGAGGAGAGCAGTAGTTTGGTATTTGGGTATGTAATCCATCTTTACACTGGAACTCAGCAGGGCCTTTCTCAGACAAACTGGCACAGGAGAAGGAGCTGAATTATTGATGTCTTGGACGGCTGACTCGCTCATTCAAAGCGCTACAGTAATACCTCAAGCTTACTGAGCCCGGGCACGTGACGCTACCGGCGCGAACCATGCAAATTTAATGATTTAATGAAGGAGCGTGGAATACGTACGGCCGCGTCAGTTACGCCGCGAACAAATCTGCTGTCTTACTACTCGTTCCAGCTCCATCAAAGCTCTGGATATATATTTCATTCCCCTCCATCACACACAAGCTAATTTCTGCCAACAACATAATCAACTCCGGTAGTCATAAATATGCTTCTTGAATGTTCTCCAGGGGCAACTAAGAAGTACAAAGAAAGCGCTTGCTGCTGGGTAGATTCTGAAAGAAATGAAGAAGAGGTTGCAGGGTATCTATAAATGAAAAGCTTCCATTATGCAAAGAAGAAGAAGAAGAAGAAGAAGAAGAGATTCGTCAAAAGAACAAAGAATAAAAGCAAAAAAAAAAACACCTCAAAACTCTACTTACGAGAACAACCAGGGTCATGAAAAGTGGCAAAACCTAATGGGAGCACTTGTGTAAGTCTTCATGATCAAACTGTTCATGATTACTAAGGATTACTGCAGTTTCTTGGACTGATTATTCAAGCATTAATGTATACAGAAAAAAGGTTTTGGCTACAAATCTGATAAAAAAAAATCAGAGAGCTGAAATTCAGCTTAATTAAGTGCATGTATATGCTAGAGTATTGGAGTATTCTCGGATTTCTCGGTGCATGCACGAAAAACGGATAGCAGGTAGCAGAAATGAGTGCCGTCACCCACTACATACCATCTCGAGGGACCATAGGAGCAGTTTCAGTGGCAGGTTCCAGAGCTGTCACAGAGCTGCTCTACAGACAGACTCAGGAGATCCTTTGTCCCAAGAGCCATCAGATTTTCAACTCCCCCAACTTTACCGTACAATCTGTACATTTGCACTACTGAACACTTTACTGTACAACCTGTAATTTTGCTCTCCTGGACTCTACTGTCACCTTAAGAACATCCTGTACATTTGCAGTCCTGGACACTTTTACACTCTACCAAATACATTACTTGCACACTTTTTTTTTAGTATAGTTGTATATGCTGATACTTGCTTTTCCCTTTTACCATGTTTATTTCGTATTATCTCCTATTTACGGTCAGGTTACCTTCATACTTCGTACAATTTTTATATATACGCAGTGTTGGGAAGGTTACTTTTAAAATGTAATCCCTTACAGATTACTGATTACATCACTCAAAATGTAATTTGTAACGTAATCAGTTACATTACTTCAAGTGAGTAACGTAATCTGATTACTTTGGATTACTTACAATATTGTCGTTTTTTTAAGCCTGAATGAATGTAGCAACCACATCTTGCATATTATTGTTTTATTTTTCCTTCCAGTTAATAGATAGACAAATAAAACAGCCTTTTCAATCACCCTATAAAAATACTTATGAAACCATTTAATCAAACAATTTTATAAAACACTTCTATAAATTGATGATAAAATCATTAAAAACCAAACAATGTAACAACAACTGTAAGCTAACTATTTGCAGGTTTGCCACTTTCTGCAGGTGGATTTTTTGCCAGGATTATCTAGGGGTGTAAATCACAAGATTCATTACGATACGATACAATACAATTATTTTAGTCAGCGATACGATAATGTACGATACCTCAAATTATGTCTTTATACGATACAATTCGGTCCAATAGGATTTAATGCGATTACAATCTGTTCCTTTTCTAAGAACTCACAAATGCAAACAAAATATAATTTGAATGTTTTATTATTAAATGTCAAATGCAGTGTAATCATAAACAGTAAACAATAATTCACTTCAACACTTTAATTTCCATTATTTAAGTTCCATTTGAGAACATCAAATGCAGAAGAAAATGTAAAAAAAAAAAGCGCCTGTTATATTTAGAGTTTACAATGTGTGTATGGATGTTGGTGATGAATAGTCAATCATTCTCTACATTTCCTGATTCAGTAGGGTCTTGACAAACAAATTACAAAATTTGTCATTTATATCACAATGCATTGAAGAGTTACACTGCATTATATTAGGTGTCCACCAGGCGTCTCCAAAGTGTTCAAAACCTCTCCAGTAAATCTGTCTCTATACAGCCAGAGTTTGTAATTTTTTTGTTTGTTTGTGATAAAATAAATGAATGTAAGTCTATTTCAGAGTAATATTAATACTTTTTGATGAAATGACAAACAAAATCACACGTATGCGCGCTGTGGGCGCACTTATGTTTAGCAGAGGGAATTTGGTGACAGCGGTTAGGCATGCCCCTCCCCCAGCCATTAGGAGACCAATCAGGGAAAATTACGTACCAATGTTTTCGTCTAAGGGTGGACTATTGGTTGAAATAGGTGTCAATCACTTTTGTGACGCTGGAGAAAGGCTATGACCCGATTTGATTGGATTGGATTGATCCAGCGCTCACGTTATTGGTTCAAAAGACGATCACTCAAGAAAAATAGTGGTTTGTGGACCGCTGAAAATAAACGCATGTTTGTGAGGAGAAGTGAGCAGGCGAATAAAGGACTTTATGGATATTTTATCTGCGGTTCAGTGCTGTACTGTGGATGCTGTGATAGTAAGTGAATTTTCTATAATGTAATATGATGTTATTTTATATACTTATAATATTTTATAAGGCTATTTTGTTGGGGAGGCGTGTTCCCCATGTAAACAATGTGAAAAACAGGCTGTTTTCAGTTGGCGATTTCTGGCGACTGGTTTCATGTAGATGGTTGTAAATTTGCATGCAGGTAGTTAAATTAGTACTAAAGAATATGAGTCGGTTATTTGATCGGTGTGTTTAGAATATTTGACGCTTATAAGCATTCAACTTTACATAGTCAGAACGGGCCCGCCGACGGGCTAGGGGGCGCTTCTGCAGTGAAAACATTCTGAGCAGGAGGTTGTGAATCATAGAATATTCTGATGTCGTGATTTATGTGAATGTGTTTGCGTTTTGTCAGTGTTGGACTGGAAGACCAAAAATAGAAAAGTACCGCAATGTAATCCATTTATTTTAGCAGAGTAACTGTAATCTGATTACCATTTACTGAAGCAGTAACTGTAACCGATTACAGTTACTCATAATTTGTAATCTGATTACGTAACGCCGTTACATGTAATCCGTTACTTCCCAACACTGTATATACGTGTATCTTATAACAGTTTTAAGTTATTGTTGTTTGTGTTTCTTTCTATCTTTCCATCCATCCATCCATCCATCCATCCATCCATCCATCCATCCAGCTATCCATTAAAAAAATGAGCACCATTAAAACAGCTTTAAAACAGTTTTAAATCTGCTGCTGCACAGTTTGTGTTGTTCATCTTCTAGTCCTTATTCTCCAGTGTTTCAAAACTCCAGCAGCACTGCTGTGTCTGATCCACCATGCACCCAAATTCTAGCTGCTCTGTGGTGGTCTATCCTGTGGGGTCCTGACCATTGAAGACCAGAAGAAAAGGAGGAAAATAATAAAGAATGGAAAGAAAAAAACAGATACATGCATTAGATAATAGGTCAGCTACTTCTCAAGCCATCTATTTAAAAACAGTGTGCCTTGCAGCTATTCATTACCTAACAGCTGCATGGAGATAGCCCTATAATAATTCAGGGGCGATTTATTGCAAATTGTTGAAACAAGCATCATTAGCATCATAAGTGCGACCATCGTTGGGCACTTAATGTGTAAACAACTCAACTCAGCTCAACGCTCCTCCAGTTTTGGACAGATTTTAATGGTTCAAGCAGTGTGGCATCTTAAAACCCATTTTTTTTTCGTGGGCAGATAAGAAGATGGCACCGGCATGTTCCGGAGAACACCTGACGCCTGACTACAGAACGGCAAAGTCAATTAGACACCGCCTTATCAGGACTGTGCCTTTTTGCCCACTCCCGGTGCCCACACAAAAGGAAGCTTCAGAACACAAACAAGCGGCTCATGTTCAAACGCATCTTTGTGAGTCACATCTCTCTCTCTTTTGCCATGTTTCGTTCTGGTCTTTAATCTGTCAGAAGCTAAAACATAAGGACGTGTTCTAGGCAGGAGATGAGCTGAATGAGAAAGCCTTTGGAGTGGTACAGAAATTTAAGGCAAATCCATAAATATGCCTGAACGCAACTTCTCTTCTTCAAAGTCATTGGGCTCGTGATGCTAAGAACTGAAACAATACAGCTTAGAAGAAAAATAGCTGTGGACTTAAATCAGAGTAAGTTTAGTCTAAAAATCTAATAAAATAAATACCGAGGTGTTTTGCACATTTTTTTCAGGCAAATTCCTGAATTATACTCAGTAACCAGGGTGTTGGCACGTTTTTCAGGCAAATTCCCATATTATAATCAGCAACCGGGGTGTTGACTCGTTTTTCAGGCAAATTCCTGTATTATACTTAGCAACCGGGTTGTTGGCACATGTTTTTCAGGCAAATTCCTGTATTATACTTAGCAATCGGGGTGTTGGCACATGTTTTTCAGGCAAATTCCCATATTATACTCAGCAACTGGGGTGTTGGCAATTTTTTTTCGGGCAAATTCCCATATTATACTCAGCAATCGGGGTGTTGGCACATGATTTTCTGGCAAATACCCGTATTATTCTCAGCAACCGGGGTGTTGGCACATGATTTTCTGGCAAATACCCATATTATGCTCAGCAACTAGGGTGTTGGCACATTTTTTTGGGGGCAAAATACTGTATTATATTTAGCAATCGGGGTGTTGACCCAAGTCATTGTGGTCGTGATGCTAAGGACTGAAACAATACAGCTTAAAAGAAAAAAAAGCCATGGTCTTAAATCAGAGTAAGTTCAGTCTAAAAATCTAATAAAATAAAGATCTTGAATGTTATGGATATTTTTGAATTTCTCCCATATTATACTCAGCAACCGGGGTGTTGGCACATTTTTTTCAGGCCAAATCCTGTATTATACTCAGCAACCGGGGTGTTGGCACATGTTTTTCTGGCAAATACCCATATTATGCTCAGCAACTAGGGTGTTGGCACATTTTTTTGGGGGCAAAATACTGTATTATATTTAGCAATCGGAGTGTTGACCCAAGTCATTGTGGTCGTGATGCTTAGGACAGAAATAATACAGCTTACAAGATAAAGTCATTCTAAAAATCTAATAAAATAAAAATCTTGAATTTTATGGATATTCTTGGATTTATCCCATATTATACTCAGCAACCGGGGTGCTGGCACAAGTTTTTAGGCAAATTCCCATATTATACTCAGTAACCAGGGTGTTGGCACAGGTTTTTAGGCAAAATCCCCAATAGGGATGTTGACACAAGCTCTTTGGTCTAGATATAAGATGAGCATACAGTATGGGCCAGAACTGGGCCTATACTCAAACTGGGCCAATTCAACTTGTATTAAAGAAAAAGCACTGACAGCACAGGACAGCAGTATGTACTGTAAATTTGATCATGAACTGTTACCTCAGAATATAGCATTGGAACACACAATCACACCTGTATCTGAAAAAGAGAGCTGAATTTTAGCTCAGTAATCAGATTTTTTAGTGCATGTGAATACGAATATATGAGTATGCGAGTATTCTTGGATTGTTTAGAGTGTGCATAAGTGACAACAGACCCTGTTACAGAAAAAAAACAAGCAGTGGTTAACACAGCACTCGTGAGATGGAAACAAAATGACTCTAGGAGCGTCACTGAAACTGAAAGAGTTAAACAATCCATAGATATAAAAAGAGCCATGGCTTAAAGTTTGGGATTTACACTGTGTTTTTGTCATCGATCAGGCATACCATTTTGGCATGGTGATGTGGTATGTAGTATTGGCTCCTTGTAGAAAGAAGGACCGGGTTCAATTCCCAACTGGGGTGACCAATGTCTTTCTTTGTGAAATTTGCACGGTCTTCCTGTGTCCAGATGGGTTTCCTCCACCAAAGACATGTCAATTGGATGTGTTCAAAATTGTGTGAGTGTGTGAGTGACAAGATTGGCTTCCCCAAGACCCAAAATGGATAAAATGGGCCACCCAGGACCACCACAGAGCAGGTATTACAGTATTTGGGTGGTGGGTCATTCTCAACACTGCAGTGATGTAGTGTCTCTTGTGCTGGTATGAATGGATCAGGCACTGCAGCAGTTCTGCTGGAGGTTTTATATGAGCTTCAGACGAGCTGGTCATGTAATGTTAAGCTATGTAAAGTAAAGCAACAGTACAGTTTAGAAGATAAATGGCCTTTTTAAAAGGAGCTGGGCATAATGGCTAATGTGTCTGCTGCAGCTAGCGCCATCACCTCCGTGCTGACCGGCTCTTCCCTGCGAGCGGTGCCATGGCAGTCGGCCCACGAGTCAGCGCAGGGCTCCTTCCGACAGCGTCAGAGGATCAGAAAGGTCGCGTTTATACGACTTGTTTTAAAGCCGTGCAATTTCATTAGCCCAACTGCTAATTGTGTGTTCCGCTCATCAGTGACCTAAAAGAGCAGAGGCTCCCTACTTCATTAAGGAACACATTGTGTCTCGGCTCCGATTACTTCCCCTCTGTTCCTCGTGTGTGAGGTTCATTAACTCACAGACCCTCACCCTGCTCCCCCTCCTCCCTTCCCAATTCTTCCCATTCTCCACTGGCCAAAGTTCTTCTTATGAATGGGGATTGGCGTATTATTAAAAATGCATTCCTTCAAGATAGGACCTGGTGAGCCCTAAGGCAAAAGTACAAAGCCTACACTCTTAAAAATAAAGGGTTTGTAAGTGGTTGTTGGTTTGGTAGCTTCAAAAAAAGTTAGATACACCAAGGAAAAAACATTTATTTTCTTTTTTTTTTACTATACCCAGATAGTATAAAGAATCCGCCAGAGTTTGGCTGCTGTATGGCAGCATCTTCTATGACTCTGCATCATTTATGACTCTGCTTTGGGACAATTCCTATATTATACTCAACAACCGGAGTGCTGGCATGCAGCTCAGCCCAACCAGTGAGCTGCCATATGTGGTTTGGGACAATTATCATATTATATTCGGCAACCAGGGTGTTGGCACATGCAGCTTGGGGCAATTCCCATAATGTACTCAACAACCAGAGTGTAAGCATTCAGCTCAACCCAATTGTTTTATTTGGCAACCTAAGAGCTGCCATATGTGGTTTGGGACAATTCCCATAATGTACTCAGCAACAGGGGGGTTGGCATTCAGCTTAGCCCAACTGTCGCACTTTACTTGACAACCAGAGAGCTGCCATAAGCGGTTTGGGACAATTGTCATATTATATTTGGCAACTAGGGCGTTGGCACATGCAGCTTTGGCCAATTTTCATAAGTACCCAACCAGAGTGCTGGCACAAAACTCAGCCCAACTGTTGCATTTTAATCAACAACTAGGGAGCTAACATATGCAGTTTGGGATAATTATTATATTATATTCAGCAACCGAGGTGTTGGCACATGCAGCTTGGGCCAATTCCCATAATGTACTCAACAACAGGAAGGTTGGTACATGTGGTTCGGGTAAATTCACGTATTATACTTGGCAACTTGGGTGTTGGCACAAGCAGCTTGGGCCAGCTATAAACAAAAGCATTTTGGGCAGAATTGGGCATAGATTTAAACCAGAGCTGGGTCAACACAACTCAGGTTCTGTGTGAATTCTTGCTATCTGATGGCATGGGAACACTCAAAACACAAAAACACAAGTTGTGAGGTGTTATCTTGTGAGCAAGGTTGAACCAGTACTTGCCAGTGTACTAGAAGGATAGTAGGAACCATTCAATGCTACTCAATCCACAGTATCACGTGTGGACCGGAAATACATCATAGAAGGTGTTACATTCAGACAGGCAACTTTGGCAGATATTTAACTTGCATTTAATGCAGAAGACCCACACTTATACTGTATTCCCTGGGTATGTGCAACATTCTGTAGCTTTCATGAGACATTGATTTGACCCATTACTTACATTGGACAGAATTTTAGCGCTTGTGCTTCGTGAGCTGCTAATTTTCCTGTTTCCGACCAGGCAACATTGTTGGTTAATCTTGGTTTCATATTTTCAGATGTGCTCAAAACTACCATTTAAAAAATGGCACCAACTAATGTTCTATCCTCTCTTCTCCATCAGTTAATGGGCTTGTTTTGTTGCCTGCAAGTGAGGGCAAAATGCACTGGCCAATATCCCAATATTCAAGGGTAGAGATTTTTCTGCAGCCATATATACAATAAGCTTGATTAATGGTCCCGGCTGCTAATTACCCACCAGTGTAGCCCTGTAATTAGTGTTTGCAATGAACAGTCTGACTCGCCAGATATGTAGAAGCTAGATATTTGCATATTGCACCTTCCACCAGCAGCTGTGTGAATGAGCCTGCAGTTTATTACCATCCATTTTGCACTGTATTTAGGCACTGATTAATGAAACATATTAGGGCCATGCTTTAAACATAAAGTAGAAGTGTTAGAGAGACTGTATGACTATAGGAGGGGAGGGTTATGGAGGCCTTTTGCTTCAGATCCCTCCTCAATGTACTGAAGAGACGGTAAAGGAGATGGGAAGGAGTGAGGCGAAATTCAACTGGAAATAACTGCTTAACTGCTTGAACCAACTGAAGGAGTGCATTAAGAATTTACACACATTTATATATATTCAAACACTTAGGCAATATATGGTAACCAATTTATCCTATCTCCATGTTTTGGACTGTGGGAGGAGTGCCTAGAAGAAGTTACAGGATCAGGAAAACCTCATCCAGGCAGGCACTTGAACCGTAGTCTCCAGCACTAAATGGTGGACAGACTAACCATCAAACCACTGTGGCAACCAACAATGAAGAGTATGTTGACTGGAAGTGACTGGAAAAAGCACTTGACTATGATAACTGTTGCTTTTGTTGATGACTGTTGCTGCAGTGCCCTTTGTGGCAGCACTCAGAATGCAACTTATACATCTGTAACAACACATTTTTAAAGGAAACTGCAGGCAAAACCCAGTATGTTTCGAAACTGTATAGGCTGTATTTGTCTAGGTATGAATAAGAATTCTCCCTGAAGAAGTATGCATGGAAAGCAGGTCAAGAGTTAATTTGAAGGTCATGAGAATATCATCAGCTGTGGAATTTGCAACTGTAAAAGCCTCCACCAAACAAAGAACACCATTGCTTTCATCTTGGCTGGGAAGAAGCCATCATCAGCTGCCAGAGACACCTCATCTGGCCTTCAAACAACAGCACTGGGAGTTGAAGGTTGACTTGGGGAAGCAACTGAAATTCCTAGAAACTGCCGCCACTACATCACTAAGGCTCGACAGGCTACTTATCTCATACCTCTTTTCCACCAACAAAGTGCTGATGCCGGTGCCAAAGCCAGTGCTGGTTCTTGTGAACCTGTGAACCTTTTAAGAACTGGCCAATGTTTCCACTGCTTTAAGAGGTCACTTACTACGTTTGTGAATGTGGCCGTGTCACACAAACCGGAACGCCTTTTTTTGTGATGCTTGAATGCCCCGCCCTTTGGCTGCTCTTGTCACAGGTTTCCTAGTTCCAGACCAGCAAGATTGTAGGGCCACAATGGCACCAAATTTTCTAGCCAAGAACCTGTGATTTGGTGGTGGAAAAGCACTGAACCATTTGGGAACTTGGCACCAGCACCGGCACCATGCCTGTGTAAAAGGTCCCCTTAGAGACCTCCAAGCAGATCGTTCTCTTGGAACCATTTTAAGAAGGCCAATGAGAGGAAGATGGCAAAGTATGCTGAGATAGTGATACTGCAAAAAACGGATAAGTTGAGTTTACTTTTTTTTTGTTGAGTTTGCTCAATTTTTTTAAGCAACAGGGAATGAAAACTTGAGTTAGCATGAATTAAAACTTATTTTAGGTTATTACAACTAAAGAAGAACTTGATTTATTTCTAAGGTAGCCCAGGGAGAATCACTACACACTGATGGTAAGTGTCAAAAACTGTTGGACACACCCAGTATGCAAAGAGATTGTGACAGAAGCCAATGGAAAAGTAGCTGCCAATGGCAACAGACTAAACTCAGTTATTATAAGTTGGTTCAGCTCAAAGATCTCAGTTTGAATGTACATATGTGTCCACAAATGTTCAACTAACTCAAAATAGGTGAGTATTGTTTAGAAATGTCCAATTTTATTTAAAAACGACTTAAATCATTTGAGTTCCAACAACGTACGAGTTTACAGTGGGGTGGATAAGAGCTCCACCAATTGAGCCACCAGTGGGAGAGAGAACCAATGCTCATTGATGGCCATTTCATGCTCTTCCATGTTTGAATGCTTTTCATTTGAAAGCCAAAGAGGTTTTGACTTTGACCTGGCCACGTTAGTCCACCCCAATGAAGCTAAAATATTTTTTTTTCACAATATAATTATATTTAGCTAGTATTTAGTTGTCAAGGTTTCTGTTGTTTTCTGTCTGTTTTCGAGATATTTTCTGGAATTTTCTTTATTCTGGCAATGAATAACTTGTTCTTAATGGTGGCTTTGACTGAAAATGAAAAAAATGAAAGAAATGAAAGGGATGAAAGGATGGTCTCTGACTTTCACACAGTTCCGTAAATTTAGTCTTTGTGAGTGCCTGGTCTATGGTAAATTCAAAAGCCATACGTTATCTGGTTCAGCACCTCTTCATAAAAAAGGCTGGGCCACAAATAACCAATTGAAGCAGCGCCATGAAAGCTTTGAAAAATGGCTTTGTTTGGGTTGTGTTTTATTTATGCTGCCCTGAAGTCATTTTGAAATATGGTGATTTCAGAAGGTCCAACAAAGCCCATTTTTTGATGTCCTCCACAAGCGGCAAGCCACCTGAAGGTTGAGGTACGTAACTGCTCCTGTGAAAAGAAGGTAAAAAAAAAATGAGAGTCAAAAATGTGTGAAATACATATCTTGTTAGGAACTCTCTGAAGTGGGTGAAGGATCTTTCTTTTGATAGATTTCTGTTCCCCTGAACTTACCAAGCGTACCCCCAGGAGAGGCAGTGAGGCAATGAGTCAAGCCCAGCTCTGGGTGAGACGTTTGGTGTGTGTAAGCCAGTGGCCACGGTGATTGGGGAAGTTATTAATCTTCCCTCTTATCTGCCCTCTCCTGCTGTTGTCTCAGCTGTTTGTTCCCCCCAGGCCACAGACGGTGTGACACAGAAGCTCCAGCATGGAGCTTTTAATGAACGCCGGGATGACCAGCATCAGCTTCACCACAGGGGCTAACTTTATATTAAATCTGCTATTGATTGCCTTTACTTTCCTCGCAGCTCAGGTTTAAGTTTGGTTTGATGTCTCTGAAGGTGGTGTGAAGTACAGACAGACACCCAACTCGAAGAAGATTTCCCTTTTATCTGTTTTCCTCAGGAAACAAGCAAGGACACATCGTCACAGATGCAAATCTCGCTTATGTAGGACCCCTGGAGTTCTGCCTGACCCACCAGCCATAGATTTCCATCAAAACATTATATTATATAAGCCTCACATCTTAAGTCTCAAAAAGATATGGAAATGAAGCTGGAGGGAAAGAAGCTAGTTTAGTTGGATAAATGGGTCATTAATTAAAATACTGTGCTTCAAAACATAAACTATTGACTATATATCATATTTATAATTTTTGTAGACTTTATGTAGACTTCAGACTACACATAAATCATATGTCCCAGCTTAAATATGAGGATTATTCCAAGATGGCAGGGTGTTTTTAAACCATATTGTTGAACTATATCTAAATTATTATTATTTTTAATTGTGCTATTTAAAGGAGACCTCTATGTACCACCAATACATACAATGCTAGTGACCAATACATACAGCGTTGCCAGTGCAAAGAAATCACAATTTTTACACCAAACTGTAGATCTTGGCGCTGATAATGGTGCTTTAACATGGATTTATTGGTCATCGCCACCAAGAACAAAGCAGGACTTGTCACTGAAGATGATCTACTGCCATTCTCCATGAAGGTCTGGTATGACCACCCACCAAATTTCATTGCTGTCTGTTGATTCCTTTGGGTGCAGCGTCATTTATTTGGATTTGAAATCTCAAGATATCCAAAGAGCTTACCTTTACCTTTGAGCGTTCAGGTATGTTGAAGCTTTATTATCTGATTAACACAGCCAAAGTGAAGCTGAAGCTAAAGCTAAGGTTAGAGCTTGTTTGGAAACCCCTATCCCTCTCTCTCCTGTGCCTTTTCTCCCTCTCTCATCGCCAGCACTGCTCCAATTAGAGCTTAGTTGTGCTTGGGAGATTTTCTAGTAGAGTTGGACAGTCAATACTGCATCCAACAGCTTTCCAACATTGTCAATCAATAATAGATCTGCTGATGCAGCTGGACATGACGTAGTATCTGTGTCCTTTAGGAAGCTCTTGAAATGGCAGTAGTATGTGATGTGTGACAACAAACTGTCCATTCTGATGCTAATGCTAATGCTGAAGATTCTCCGTGAAGGTCTGGCATGACAACCCACCAAATTTCATGAAGTGTCAAGATATCTAAAGAGCTTACCTTTACCTCTAAGTGTTCATGTGTGGTAAAGCTTTGTTATCTGATTAACCCAGCTAAAGTGAAGCTAAAGCCAAAGCTATGGTTGGAGCTTGTTTGGAAACCCCTATCCCTCTCTCTTCTGTGCCTTTTCTCCCTCTCTCATCACCAGCACTGCTCCAATTAGAGCTTAGTTATGCCTCTGAAGTTGTCTCATGTGGAGGGCCTGCTGATGAGTTGCTATATTCACACATAAAAGGACAGGGAAAAACACACAGCAGAGATAGCTGTAAAGCACTTTTTTGCTGAAGGACCCCAAATCAATAGTTCATAACATAGTGATAAACTGTTTATCGCCTGGAGTAATGAAACTTTTATGTATTTGAGGAGAAAACTGACAGCTTTGGTCTTGTCACAGGAAAGCAAAGCGGAGCAGGTGATTCGGAGGATGTGATAAATGGAGAGAAATGTTCTTTCGCAAGTTCTTTTTACCTGAAAGCGCCAGGCTGAGGCAATACACAAAGCGTCTGCCCGCCTCTAATTTCCCACTGTTTGCCTTTGCAAGAGACATATAAGAGAAAACATGCAGCACAAAAGGGCGCAGTGCGTACATCCCGCCCCAGGACACCTCCCCGGATGCCCCCCTCCCTTCCTTTACCAGCAACAACAAGGCAGAGAGCAACTTCAAACAATGAAAATCTCTCCAACTGGTGGGGAAGAAGATGGGAGGGGGCATAACAGGGGGGATGCTCTTCGCACAAACAAATAGCACAGAGCAGTGGAGCATCCAAAAGAACTGCCTTATCTTACTGGAGTGAACTAGCTGAAGGTAAAACAGTCATCGTGAGAAAAATAGTAGCACCCAGACGGAATCAACCAGCAGGATAGATAAATAGTCTATTAGTGAGTAGACGTCTATGACTAAGAATGGCAAGGGGTCATCTTCGATGATGAGTCCTGCTTTTTTGTCTTGGTGGAAACCACCAACAAATCTGTGTGGAAGTGAAGGCACTGTATGTAATAAGCACCAATACCAATATCAGGTATGTTGTCATGTGTCACATGATCAGAAGGTCTGGTGTCATGGTGTGGGGTGCAAATTGGTACAATGCTAGATCACCTTTTGTTTTCATTACAAAGTGATTTTTGGCGTGGTTGCGGCCGACAGTTCAGGCAATAAAGCGACGACTGACCTGCAAAAAACTAACGTCAGACAAAAAAAAAAGAGCGGCAAACATCCCTGTAAATGAATGTTGGAATTTGTTTACCATTGAAAACTGAGCGACATCTTTTTTCTCTTTTGAAATGCAACAAGAGAAAGTTCCTCCCTCCTGTATTCTCGCTGGAGGAGCGAGCGAGCGAGAGAGAGAAAGAGAGAGAGAGAGAGTGAGAGAGAGAGAGACCAATGACGGGAGTGAGAGAAAGCGCTGCAATTTAAAAAAAATGGCTAGAGGAAGTGATGGCACGGAGACAGACACCGATTCTCCTTATGAACATTTAAAACAATTTGTACTGCTGCAAGTTTCATCACCTGGTTAGAAACCCACAATTGCAGTGTCATGAGCAAATGTCTACAATGAGCAGTTTCAAAGAACGTAAAGTGATTTCTAGCTTGTAGTGTGAAAAAAAAATATTTATTTGAATTTCTCACGAAAAAAGTAAAATTAACTGAACTTTGAACTAGTTCAGAATTAAAATTGTGAACTTTGAACGTGAACTATTCACTTTGAGCATGTATGAACTGAACTTGAACTAGTTCAGAAAAGCTGTGAACTGTCACAACACTGACGGTGTGGTATTCCAACAGGACAATGCTCGTCCACATTCTGCTACAATTCGAAGAACTTGTTTTTAAATACACAGTTAAGATCCGGTTTCTTGTCATGTGTCACACATCCCGAAGGAACTTTGGCAGGCCAACGTTGCCTTCATGGTGTCCTGCAACCAGTGGCTCTTCCTCTTCTGAATGCACACTCTGCTGTGCTATTTCAACAGGACGATGCTCGCCCACATACTGCTGCCATTTAAAGAGCTTACCTTGGAGACACAGACACAGATACTATCTATTACCGACTGAAAAGGTGTGGAATGCTGTTTTTAACTAGTTTTTTAAGATGCATGGGATGGACAATCGCAGGACACCAGCATTAGTAATATCTCTAAACTCTGTGCCAAGACATCTAGCATGTTGTGTTACATATGTGTTACACATTTGTTACACACTTCTTCTGTATGTGTAGCTCAATCATCAATGTGATGATCAAGAGTAGTATATCCATATTAGGTTAAATATTTAAAATATTTAATCATTTATTGTTCCTAGTTACTTGTATTTTCTACCTTCAGAATATCATTGCAATCCAACACTTCTGTATCAAAGCAACTACGTTCGCAACTCTTTCTTTGACGATGAGTTGTGCAAGTTGCTAGGACACGAAAACAAATAATGAACGGTATCCTTGGCTGATCAGGCAGTCGTAACTGGACCATACACCTGTAAACAATCCGAAAATATTGAGGCAAGCACTGAAAAAATGCCCCTGAAAGGACAGAAGGAATAAATGTCAAACCATTAAGCTCTTAAACTGCAAGCTCAACCTAAAGATGTTTTTATCCTGTAACTATTGTGAAACTAATACTATAAGCTGGCAGTTTACTGAAGAGTAATTTTGCTGATTTCTCCAAATTTCTGCATAATTCATTTGTTGAGACTTAAGGCTTCAGCGTTTTTGGATGTCAAATGTTCTGTTCTAGAGAAACTTTCCCAAAAGTTATTGGATTTCTTTTATTTTTTTGCAGTGGCGGTAAACCATAGGTCGCAATGTTTACAGCACAAACATTACAGCCATTTAATTTACCATCCAAACCCACTAATGAACCCATATACTAAAATGGGTTCTGCGTTTTTTATTTATGTATACAGGCAGTGTTGGTAATAATAAAACTGTGGTAAATCTAAAACTATCGTATTGCAATTTCCCAGCCACTAAGCATGGCTGATTCATAACCGTTTCATCGAATAACTATTCCTCTGTGGGAGGTTTTAGAGGCACCAAACTCACAGGACATCTGGTTCAGTTTAGCAGTGCTTACTGTGATCAGTACGACTCCCTAAAATTAAGCTTTTACACCAAACCACTCTAAATTACTTTTTATTTATATCTTAAATTACATCTAAATTGCAGAGACATTTAAAAAAAATTAAATGGTGGAGTTCCCCATAATGGTGTAGGACACCTCCACACCACCATTAAATGCACACTAATTGGACAGTTTAACAGAAATATCCACCATCCAGGTACACTTTGTGTTGACCATAAAACAATTACGGGCTGTGGTCCATCTGTTGGGCACATCATGACAGTCAGTGATGTCATATATTATGTCAGATCAGATATTTTTCGATTTTTAAACACCGCAATTGAATTTTGGCATAGAGAATATTCTACCAGCCAACCATTTCTGACCATGATGGTTTATATACTGTATGTAAGCATGTGGTTCATTTCTCAAGCATCACAATGATATTTTTGTACTCATTTTTTGTATATATTTTTCTTTATAATTATATGTCTAATTTTTCCCATTTTGGAGGAAAGCGCAGCAGCTCAATTCCGATACATCAGCTCACAGACGCCCTGTGCTGCAGACATCACCGTAAGAGTGATGTAAGGGGAGAGCGCCATTTACCCACCCAGAGGGAGCAGGGCCAATTGTGCTCCCTCTGAGCGCCGGCAGTTTGATGGCAAAGCTGCATGACCGGGGGTTCGAACCTGGACCTCCCACTCACAGTGGCAGCGCTTTAGACCGCTGGATCACTCAGTGCCTTTTTTTGTATAAATTAAAAGAAATGGACTCCAATTTCCTCCCATAGTCCCAAGACTAGGAGATCAGATAAATTAAATATTCTAAATTGGCCTAAAAATGCCCTGGTGTGTGAATGTAAGCCCATTGCCAGATATGGAGTACTGAATCAACTGCAGTTCTCCAGGTGGAAGGTCGTTTCCGGTTGAGAGTACGCTGTCGCTTCTCACCAGTGTGTGTTGAGAGTGTGGAACGTCATTGTAAGCGCCATTGACTGCCTTGAGTGGCAGAAAGGTGCTATATAAGTGTAACTGTATTACCTATTCATATAGTCTTATCAACATTAGTCAGATATTTGTCATTTGAATCTATTTGTCTACTTGTCTAAACTAGACACACTAAAGGGGTACACGCCCTAAAAGCGTAAAAAAAAAAAACTCTGCTATATTTTTTTTCCCAAAAATATTTGCATCCATAAGGAAGTGCTGGCTTCAGAATGAAGATAAAATGTTTACCAGACACAATAAATCATTACAAATGTAATCAGAAATGAGCATTTTTTGGTCAGATTTATTGCGCTACACAAACGGAAATAGTGTGTAATACATACATGTATAATGCAACATCCTAGATATCACAGCATGGAGTTGTAGAGGTTCCTAATGCTGTCCTGTGATAGTCCATCTCACGCAGCTTGATTATTCTCAAACAGTTCCTGCAGATTTTGCGATAGCAGTGTAAGAGTGTTGATAGCACATCCCATAGCATCCCAAACATTTTTAGTTAGGGAAAGATCTGGCGATACAGATGGACATGTCATAATGGCGTCTGTTTCTTGAAGGCTAGCTCTTGAGACGGCAGCAGCATGTAGATCAGCATTGTCTTGTTGGAATGGCGCACCATTCCAGTGCGTTCAACTTACCTGAACCTTGGTTTTTCATTTTTTTTTTTATATTGATTCAATTCAGATTAATATTGTTTGATTTTGACATTGACTTTGACTACTTCTAACCTCAACCTCAGCTAAAACACTAAAATTAACCCTTAATCCTGGGTTGGAATGTACTGTATGTGAGCATCTGGTTCATCTCTCAATCAGCATCACAATGTTTATTTGTGTACTCATTTTTCTTGTTTTAAAAAGACATGGAGATCAAGTAAATTGAATATTTTAAATTGCACAGTTCGTTGGATACCCTACAAAATTCCCTGGTGTGTGAATGTTGTCCCATATATGCCCATATATGGAGTGCTGGATCAACTCAGTCCTCCAGGTGGACGGTTGTTTCCGGTTGAGAGTATGCTGTGCTGTGATCCTGGGTTTCCCAGACATTCCCAGACATGGTTTAAGTCTTTTTGCACTTATTGTTGCTTTATAAATCCAAACTTTACCTACACACCTAGACTTTTCCATCCCTTTTACACATAGTTCACTGGCCTTATTAGCCAAAATGGGTCTTACTGTGCAAAACAGAAAATTTCACGCCTTAGAAAGCAAACATAATGGGTTTTTAAAAGGCCACACACACAGTTTACAGCAGTCTTAAACTGGCAGTTGTGGCGGTTTTGCATTTCTAAATATGAGCTTTTCCGAAGTTGTGTGGAAACGAAATGTACGGAGAGTTGGAAATATAAGAAAGGCTTAGCCACTACACATTTAAATCTGTCCTCTCTGCATCCTATCCCCGTCCATCATTTGAATAAGCTGCTTTCCTCTACTGTGCTGTGACAATGTATGTCAGCAGAGAGGAACAGGATGACTGGAAATGGCTGCTGTGCGTCATTTGTATCACTCCGGGCCACAAGTAGTAATTTATTCAAGGTCTCAGCGTGCGCCCTGTTGGCGTGCCATGTTTCCGTCCACGTCCTTTCCCCGAGTCCAGCTGCACAAGAGCCCTTAATGTCATCAGTCATGGGTGTCCACTGCAGGTCATCAGCGCAGCAAGTGTCCATGCATCACGCCTCACATTTAAAGTGGTACCTCCAGCGAACGTCTTACGAGGAGAAAAATGCTGTAGGCACGGTGTGCAGATGTTGGGTTTTGTTTTGCCTCTAACCTCAACAGTATGGATTCTCTAATCGTACTTTATTAAACAAAACAAATACTTCTGTGTTCAGGTGCAGAGAAAAGCGGGTTTATTCGAGTCGATCACCCTTGGCTGGCTGTCCGCTTCTAACTGCTTGGCAAACGTTGAACAGGAACATATACACACACAAAAAAATCATTTTACACATACATAGGAACATCACTTTTGATTATACACAATTATTAATTATTAATGATTAATAACTAGATTATTAAGTTCCTAAATCATAAGTCTTCTTCGCCTCAGAATATGACTGGCGCTCCATAACTTATTGCTGTGTTATTTTCTGGCTTGATGTAATGTAATTCTGTGTAGGACTGTCACGTCCTGGCCTCGTCTCGTGTCTCTGTGTGTCTTCCCCACGTGACCTGTGCTCCTGTGTCTCCTGTCTCAGTACTTTTCCACCACGTGTCTCATTTGTAGCTCCGCCCCTTCCCCTGGTGTTTCCTATTCTAGTGTGTTTCCTGTTTCTTTAAAAAGATCCCCCGTGCCACTTTGTCTCCGGTCTTTGCACCTTCCACTGTTGTCTGTCTCTCCGCGTTTCTGTGTTGCTATAGCCCTAGTTCAGTGTTCATACTCATCCTAGTCATAGTTTGTTTCCCTTGCTCCTTATTCTGTGTTTTTCTGTTTATTTCTAGTTTCCTGTTTTTATCCATTGTTTTTCCTCCCTTGCCCTGCTTAGTTTAGTTTCCCCTTGTCTAGTTTAGCTTCTTGTTTATTTCCTTGTTTATTTCTAGTTCTTCTCTTGTATATATTCCCTGTTTATTATTATATTCTCTAGTTAGTTTGTTTATGTTATTAGCTCTGTTTAGTTTCTCGTTTATTAGCCTCCCTGTTTGTTTGTTAGTTTTCTCACCTCCGTTTCTTGTTTATTTCTTTATTTCTTGTTTACTTGTTTCTTTTGTTTACCTTTGTTATTTATTTAATAAATTATTTAATTTCGCTCTTACCTGCACTTGCGTCCGCCTCCTCGTCTCCCTGCCTGGGTCATCCTGACAAGGACATCTGTTTTCTTAGGCCTATCTCCCGATTTTCTACTTAATATCTTATATAGATAAAGAATAAATATTAAAGATAAGTATCAGAACTCCCAGCACAGACCAGTTGCTGACAGATTTTGACTGGCCTGAGGCTTCCCTTGTGGTAGTTTATTCTAAGACTAAACTAATTTTCTTACTCAGTAGCTACAGAGCTGCCATACAAAACTATGACTACCAAAGGTATCCAGGAACAGTAAATGACCAAATATTTGGGCTAATTTAGACAAATCTCAAATCATATTTGACATGTTGAGCAATATTATACACAGAAATAGTGTATAATAATGCATAATAATGTCTAAAGAATGTGTAATGGAACATGCTAGACATCCCTGCGCTGCTCTGAGTTCCTAATGGTGTCCTGTCCTGTAATAATCTAAGCATCTAATATAAATAAGTGTTTATGCCGGGAAAAGTTCAGCTGCGCTGCCATGGAGAACAAAACACAATTTTTTTTAATTCAGACAATTAGTCCCCCCCCCCCAGCATTTCATTTGTTACTCAGTAATGGGGAGTTTTTCAATGTAGCGAAGTAAATTACTTTCAAAATGAATTTGAGTAAAAGTAAAATTACATATTTTAAAAACTACTTTAAAAATGACAAATTCCTAATAAAATCGACTCTAATCTCAATTACAGTAATGTGAGTAAATGTAATTCGTTACTTTCCACCTCTGCATTTGAGCACCAAGAGATTTATACTTAAATCTCCTTTGTCTTTCCATCTGATCTCATTGTTCTCTAGGAGAAACCTCAGAGATATTAAAGGGATCTCCTTTTTGATTCTTCTTTCCTATTGGATGCGTGTTGCCAGGGAAGGCAGCAGTGTTGCCTTTTCAGAATAGTCAATAATGTCACATTACCAGCCCTCACCAGCACTCACCAGAGTGTACAGTTGCAGTGCAGTCCGAAATGATACTATTTAAAGGCCATAACTCCCAGCAGGTTGGATATGATTATGACAGGGAGAACGCAGCAATTGACATTTCTGGTTGTATAATGTTTATGCATGAATTGGGCAATGAGGTGAAGCACAGAGCTGTTATTCCCTCTCTCTCCCTTTTTATTCGGCTTTATAATAAAGCTAATGCCATTTTATCAGCAGCACAGGCTATCCTAACCAGAGTTGGACTGTTTATTGTATTTATTTACGCTGGAATGACTGATTACTTTGATAACATTAGTCTGGAACTCCCGTGACAGGCCTAATCCATCCTGCAATATTCCCATTGATTACCGCGTTATTGTGTTTCCAGTCTCTGTGTTTGCTTTTACACGTTCGCGTGCGTGAAGCCGGCTAAGTGATGAGCTTGCTAATGTGTGACACAGCTGTGTCTCTACGACAGCCATCGCTGCATGTGCTACTGGTTTTTAACACCAGTGCCGTCTGAATGGGTTTCCCGCTGCTGTGGACAGCTAGCTAACTTAACAAGCACTCTCTCCTTTATGGAACAGGAATAAAAAAAACAACCCAGAGCATACTGCCGCGTGTTGATTTAAGCAAATACGGCTGCATGCATAAATCCAGCCCCGTATTAATGCGCCAGGCTATTAAAAACTGGTGGCATATCTATGGCCCACTCACAAATTACATCTTTGTAGCTGCTGTGGCACAATTGGGCAAGCTTTAAAAAAAGAATAGTTTGGCAAGAAAGTAATTTAACCTTACTTAAGGACTCGGCTCACTGTAAACTCCCTCACACTTACTGTAGAGAAAGAAACGTTGGGAGAAGCCAAGACTCAATAAGAGGAACCAATCTTTCTTTGGTCCAATTAGACAGCACAAACAGATAATATAACAGAACCACTTGTATAGAGAGATAATGTACAGCTATAGCTTCTGTTAACTTATAAGTTTCTACATTATAAGTGTGCAAGCCCTCTGTTTTTACCAGATTTTACCAGAAGTCCAAATATCAGTTATCCAACCAGTCCTGTTATGCACAATGCACATCAGATATAATCAGATATGTCATGGAAAATAAGATAATTCAGAATGTATCGTCTCAAGCATTAAATATGTGTCACCGGGGAAAGGACGCACACCAAATGACAAAATATCTTTGTTTTTCGGGTATTTTATTCTGATTTTTATCAGAGCTTGTACTCAATTGTACTCAAAAAAACAAAAATAAAATGCATACACTGTAAAACCCTAACTTAGAACACAGCACAATATTTGGTAGTGGCACTAATTACAGAAAATAGATAAATAACATTAATACCACATTAATACCATTAACAGAGCTCTTTTAATATTTGTTTTTAAGCTCACCTCGATTTACTCAGCTTTACTCAACAAGATTTGAGCATTTCTTTAAGAGAACTTGGACAAACAGCTTCTGTAACCCAGAAAAATACAAGGCTTGAACACGAGGAGCACACTACCCCACAGAAACAATGCCATCTGCCCGCATCTGGTTGTGATTCATTCAAAATACATGTTTAGAAAGGCAATATAGGCATCTACTACTGTTATAGGCCAACTAAACCTTATATTGTTCAGTATTTCCTGATTTTTACCTCTTATTTCATTAGGATGGCTCTGGATGAATCCTAAAATGAAGCACCACCATTCACTGCAGCTTGAGCCTCCTTCTCTACCATGCTCTTAGCTCCTCCCTTTCCTCTCTCAGGGTGACAACACTTCTGATTGTGTTTCTTAAAGTTACAGACACACATTTTAAAGGTGTATTCTCAATTCACCACCTGGCTACATATGAATGATATGTATGATTTATTTGCCTTAAATGACAAAAGTGCACAGTCTGCAGTTGTACTATATTTGCTTTTTTTAATCCTTTTACCAGATTTTTACTAATAATCCACCCTAATGATATGCATAACACACTTTGTGTATCTAATGTTAAAGTAAAATAATTGATATTAGGCAGATATAATCAGCATCTGGTAGGTACTGTATGTCATGAAATAAAAAAAAAATATGCGTGTTGCAATTAGATTGCTCTTGCACCCATCGCAGTTGTGATGCTGAAATGATATATGGTGCAGCCCCAGTGAACACTTGAGTTTCAATGCTAGTACTGAAAAAAACCTGCTTTCTATGACTTTCTACCATCACCAAAGACTTGCCCATATGTAAATCATCCAACATAATACTTTTACCAGATTGTTTGATCAATAATCCACCCTCATGATATGCATAATACACTTTGTGTGTCCAAGATTACCGTATTCTTTGCACTATAAGGAGCAACAGATTATAAGGTGCACTATCAATAAAGATCTATTTTTCGGTCTATTTTTTATACACAAGGTGCACTAGATTATAAACAGGGGTGTCGCCATGTTTCCCTTCTAATTCAGCGAGACCTGTAAATCTAATAAAAGTTAGGTAAACTAAACTGTAATCCTTAAGAAAAAACATTTTCAGATGAGTCAGAAGAGTCTGACAAGTCAAACCAATGCTGGATGTTAATCTACACGGATTTCTCTCCTGAAAACTGTTTATTTGAGTGATTAAAGTGCTTCCGTTTATTTACAGTAAGCTTAGATTTCCAGATTTCCAATAAGGCTGGAACGTTCCAGTAAACAAGGGTGATATTAGCTATCGGTCCGTCTACACATAACTTGTTTTAACAGGGTAAACGGGCAGGCTACAGTCCAATAATCCTCAGCTCTGAGCAGGCCGAATTAGCAGGTAATGCTAATGATGCTAGCCAGGGTTAGAAGCAGGATACAGGCCGACAATATTCATCTCTGAGCGGCAAAAGAGCTAGCGCTTAACACGCTTAGCAGGTTATGCTTATGATGCTCCAGCAGTGCTAGCTGGGGTTAGAAGCAGGATACAGGTACAGGGATAATATTCACCTCTGAGCAGCAAAAGAGCTAGCCCTTAACACGCTTAGCAGGTAATGCTTATGATGCTCCAGCAGTGCTGGCCGGGGTTAGCAGCAGACTACAGGCTGATAACACTCACACCTCTGGAAGCCCAAAGAGCGAGCGCTTAGCAGCTAATGCTAATACTGCATTAGAAGAATTAACTGAAACTCCTGTATGAAGCTGTACTTCAGCAGAACGGCTTTACTGCTCCTTAATACCTGACTAGTAAAGTTCATACAGAGCACAAACCAGATTATAAGGTGCACAGATAATTATTTGTAAAGAAAATGAAAGTATTTTAAGGGCACCTTCTACTGCGAAAGATACTGTAGATATACGGTAGATATTGTATGTCACTGAAAAAAAAGATGCGCTTGCATCCGTTGCGATTGCAGTGCTGGAATGATATATGGTGCAGCCTCAGCGAGCACAACGCTGTGGTGTCAGAGCTAGCGGTGATAAAACCCGCCGTCTATGACGCCCCACCTCCATCGTCTCATCTCGTTACATGAGAGTGAACTGGGCCTGAGCAGTGGGGGTCTAGGAAAACATTTGTTTTCCCTTAAAATAGAGCATCCACTCACTGGAGGCGCATCTGCAGGTAGAATCTGCGTTCCAGGCGTGGGGTTCTCTGTGGGTAACGTGGGGGATGTTGAGGATGTTTCAGACTGTTTGGTTTTTCACGGAGCTTTCGGGGGAAAGGGGATCTGGGCGCTCTGTCGCGTGCTCCAGCGAGGAGGAGAAATATGTATCTTGGCTGGTGATTCATGGACTGGGATGGCACCATGGGTGTTTTATCCCGGCGAGGTGGTATTTTTCACGTTTCAATCTGCGGCTCGGCTTTACAAGCGTCTCAGGGACAGCGCTGTGTCTGTGAAGGATGATTTCTCTCCAAGGGGAAATCAGATCTTTGCAGCGAGGCGCACTGTTTAGCTGCGGTTCAGGAAGACTGATGCTGTGATATGGCGTAATTGTGTCGGTGCAATGTGGAGGGCATATGTGTGTGTTTGCCTGTGTGTGTTCGACTGTGTGTGTGTGTGTGTGTGTGTGTGTGTTCACAGGCCGCGTCCATGACCGTGTTGGTACACAAACATACTGTATGTGAAGCAGGGAACACTCTGGGCTCGAGAGAGACGAGATTATCAGAGGAAACATCTGCGTCACATTAGAACAGCAGCCGCAGTGGGAGATAAACCAAAGAGCTCCTGCACTAATGAGCTGCCTGCGCCGAGCTCGGCAAAACACGCTCCTATCAAAACCCCCAAACTGCTAATCACGCTCCCAGCACAGGGCATCTTCCCGGGTTTTTATACTGTATCAGACTGGGGCACGTGGAGTTCTCTAACTGGATGAAATGCAGCGCATTCTCTCCGGTTCTCGAGGCGGACCAATAAAGACATCAGGCTAATCTTAACTTTCTTTATAGCGGCTATATCTGCATTTCTGCTCTCGTCTCATACGAGTCTCAGTAGAACTGTTTAAATCCTCCATTTAACATTCTTTTTATTTTCAAATAAAAAACAAAAATGTAGCTTCAATTGGATTCAAAGGAGAAAAGGAGCATTAGTTGGTTTTACATCTCATTTCTTACTAGTTTGGAAACACTTTTGATTCCTGAGCTTTATGAGGTAGAGACACCTGCAATTCAGGCTTTCAGTTAACAGCTGTGCTGAACTCGTCAAGAGTTAATTAGAGTTAATTACTTGAATTAATTACTTGAATTTCTTAATTTCTTAATGTGTTTGAGAGCATTACTTGTTGTGAAAAGGTTGGTATTTTGGTTTACAGTGAACAACAGCCCTATTTAAGTAATTTTCTAATCCATTTTATGAACTACTCAACTAAGTAAAGGTCAGTCAATCCAAAACATTTTAAGAACTTTAAAAGTTCCTCATCCTCAAGTGCAGTCATTGCAAAGATCATCAAAAATGTTTCGAAGGAACTGGCTCTCATCAGGAACGCCCCAGGAAAGGAGAGGCAAGAGTTCCCTCTGTTACACAGGATATTATGATAAGGAAGAACGACTCAACTGAGTATAGGTCAGTCAATCCAAAACATTTCAAGAACTTTGAAAGTTCTCCATCAAAAACGTTACGATGAAACTGGCTCTCATCAGGACAGGTTCTTCAGAGTTACCAGCCTTAGAAACTGCAAGTTAACAAACAGCACCCCAGATAATCATGTTTCCGGGTTTTTATACTGTATCAGACTGGGGCACGTGGAGTTCTCTAACTGGATGAAATGCAGCGCATTCTCTCCGGTTCTCGAGGCGGACCAATAAAGACATCAGGCTAATCTTAACTTTCTTTATAGCGGCTATATCTGCATTTCTGCTCTCGTCTCATACGAATCTCAGTAGAACTGAGAGGGTTTAAATCCTCCATTTAACATTCTTTTTATTTTCAAACAGTAGAGAAGGAGCATTAGTTAATATTACTGTACGTCCCTTTTCTTACTAGTTTGGACACACTTTTGATTCTTCAAAGTAGCACCTCCATCCAAGTTGGCTGGATTTTCTCAGTCAGCTTTATTAGGTAGAGTCACCTGGAATTCAGCCTTTCAGCTGTGCTGAACTCGTCAAGAGTTAATTGGAGAATTAATTATTTGAATTTCTTGCCTCTTAATGTGTTTGAGAGCAACAGGTGTAAAGTTGTGAAGAGGTAGAGTTGGTATACAGTGAACAACAGCCCTATTTAGGTAATGTTCTAATCTATATTATGATGAGAAAGAACTACTCAACTAAGTAAAGGTCAGTCCATCCAAAACATTCCAAGAACTTTAAAAGTTCTTCATCCTCAAGTGCAGTCATTGCAAAGACCAACAAAAATGTTTCGATGAAACTGGCTCTCATCAGGAATTCCCCAAGAAAGGAAGAGCAAGAGTTACCTCTGTTACATAGGATACGTTTATCAGAGTTACGAGAAACCTCAGAAACCGCAAATTAACAGCACCCCAAATAATCATCTTTCCGCGTTTTTATACTGTATCATACTGGGTTTCTCCGGTTCTCGAGGCGGACCAATAAAGACACCAAGCTAAACTTAACTTTCTTCATAGCGGCCATATCTGCATTTCTGCTCTGTTCTCATACGAGTCTCAGTAGAACTGTTTATATCCTCCATTTAACATTCTTTTTATTTTCAAACAAAAAAATAAAAATGTAGCTTCAATTAGATTCACAGGAGAAAATGAGCATTAGTTAATATCACATCCCTTTTCTTACTAAAACATTCAGTACCAGACAAAGTTTGGATACACTTTAGAATCTTTAAAAGTAGCATCTCTTTTCTAGATTAAAGATTTGCATCTTGGCTGAACTTTCTTAGTCAGCTTTATGAGGTAGAGTCATTTGGAATGGCTTTCAGTTATGGACTACCACCTGATTTGTGCTGACTCCACCCTCAGCTCAAATTTGAAAAAGGCTAAAAAATGGGAGGGGTAATTTGAGAGGGACACTGGGTGATGTATGGGTTTAAAGGCAGGGCAGGAGGGAGAGAGGGACACATTTCAACTATTCATGTAAAAAATAGAGTTTAGGGTTTAGTGGCTTTTTTAACAGCTGTTCTAACTTGTTAAAAGTGAATTACTTGAATTTTTTTTACCCTCTTAATGTGTTTGAGAGCTTTAGTTACGAAGTTCTGAAGAGGTAGCAGTTATAGGTTTTAATGTTCTAATCCATATTATGGCAAGAACTACTCAACTAAGTAAAGACCAGACTCTGATCCCTTGATTTCCAAATGAAATGTGAAATTTACTGATGATCAGTGAGGGTTTGGAGAGACATGTCATCTGCTGGTGTTGATCCACTGTGTTTCAAGTATCAAGTCTAAAGTCAGTACAGTGTTTTCCCGCAAAAGTCTTACAGCACTTCATGCTTCCCTCTGCTGACAACTTTTATGGAGATGCGGATTTCATTTTCCAGCAGGACTTGGCATGGACTGCCCACACTGCCAAAAGTACTTATTGGTTTTATATAATATTCAAAATTATATAAAAAGACACAGATCTTTTGCGTTTTCATTGGCTGTAAGCCATAATCATCAACAATAAAAGAAATAAACACTTAAAATAGATCACTGTGTTTGTAATAAATCTATATAATATACTGAATTACTGAAATAAAGTTACTTTTCAATGATATTCTATTTTTTTTTTTTTTTTTTGAGATGCACAAGTACATTAATTCCTTTTATAGTTCCCTCAAGGTTAGAAAAGTAATGTTTTTAATTGTGGAGATGTCCTAACTCTCCCTCACTATGTTTGTTAGTTCTTTGATGTACCGATTTTCTTCAAGAAGATATTCCGCCCGCTGTTGATAAGTGTTTTACTCACAACAGGGGGGCAAAAATCTGCACAAATATGGAGACCAGATACTTTCCAAGCTGCCACTTGTAATACAATCCACATGAACATTTCCAGAAATTGATTTTTCATCTTCCTGATGGAATGCAGCTCATGCTGCTCTCGGGTTAAGGGTGTGAAAAGACAGAGCATGACCACACGCTCCATAAACTTCTACAAAAATAGAGAGATTCTTAACAAGTGCCAATTTGCAGTTGCCAGAGACAGAGGCAGCTTCTTGGGGACAGCTGTTGGTCTCTATGACATCCTTACCCGTTTTAATGAAACAAAATCTTAGGTTTCGCCAGTTAACTAAGAATGTAGCAGAAACTTGAAGAAAAAAACATGTCAAAAGTAATGTGATAGCAGTTTATATAAATTGATCCTGAAGTTTTACCTCAGGCTACGGCCAGGGGACACCCATACCTGTATAAGTAGTGAGGTGTAATCTTGTAAGAGAGGTTGAACACTGTCCACTTAAAAATGATGAGTTTCTTTCATTTTACCAAATTGAAAACCTCTGGAATATAAGCAAGAGGAAGATGGATGATCACAAGCCATCAAACCAAACTGAACTGCTTGCATTTTTGCACCAGGAGTGCAGGCATAAAGTTATCCAAAAGCAGTGTGTAAGACTGGTGGAGGAGAACATGCCAAGATGCATGACAACTGTGATTAAAAACCTTAAAACTCTTAAAACTTTATGAATATAAACTTGTTTTCTTTGCATTATTTGAGGTCTGAAAGCTCTGCATCTTTTTTGTTATTTCAGCCATTTCTCAATTTCTGCAAATGAATGCTCTATATGACAATATTTTTATTAGGAATTTGGGAGAAATGTTGTCAGTAGTTTGTATAATAAAACAACAATGTTCATTTTACTCAGACATATACCTATAAATAGCGAAATCAGAGAAACCGATTCAGAAACTAATTTCCAGAGCTGTATCACTTCAGTGTTTCACAGTTGAACTATGAACCTTTCCGAGACACTAATCCTGATTATTAAGAAGTGTTAAGTGATATGTGAGTCACTATCTATTGATTATCTATAATATAATAAGTGGATCTCATAAAAAGGGTTTTATGAGACAATAAATATTTTTTTTATTTGCATGCTGCTGTCTCATGACTTTTGGCATGTCAATGCACTGGTTAGCAGAAGTTAACGATAGCTAACACAGGTAGTGACTGATAAACAAATAAATGGGGGTCTTTTAAAAGAACTACTCTTCTGTAAGTTAGTATCTCATATAACAAGTTAACATTTCCTGTTAAATAATATATAAAAAAATGTTATATTCTGTTTTAATAGCATATTATCACGTATTAAACATGTTATTCCATTTCCTTGTTACTGAGTATATTTTCCTACTTTGCATTGACCACTTTTGCCCTTGGAAATTTGCACCATCATAATTTGACCCAATAGTAAATTAGACTTTCAAATTTTAGGTTAAGACCTAAAAACGGCATAATAAATTGTGGAATTAGCTTTTACATCTATGAGTGTGAAAAAAAAAGTTAAATAGTTTGATCCAGTTGTAGTAAATTACTTTGGATTAAGTAAGTCGCCTTATTCTGAAAGAAAACCGTTCAGTATTTCATAATAAAAATAATAATGATTTAATGTCTCATAATTATGACTTAATATCACATATTAAAAGTTAATTGTGGGATATTTAGTGAAGCTATAATTATGAGATACTACCTCATCATTATGAGACACAAGGTCATAATAATAAAACATATTCTGCCTATTATACAAGGGTTACTAAAGGGCATTTTGCTGCAGTTCTGAAAGAATACGTATCCATGGTGTTGTGATTGAGAGAGGATGGGGCGTTTGATGGCGGAAGCTCTTTGTGATTAAAGCTGGGAGCAGAGCGTGGAGCATATGTTTAAAATGAGCTACAACATATTCCTGCCTCACAGTCGAAACTGGAGCAGATACAGTTACTGAATCACTGCTTCTGTACTAGTCCTGTACTGGTAATGTACTGGTAATGTACTAGTCCTATACTAGTCCTGTACTGACATTCCAGAGCTGATCCATACAGATTGCTAATAAAGTTTCAGCGTAAAATTTAACAGTTCAAATTTATGACATAAAAAAAGAGAAAATTGGGTGATAAACTTCATTATTTCTTTTTTTAATTTAATGTCTAAATTTTAGAAAAAAATAAATGAAGCTTAATCCATTTGCTAATAGTTCTACTTTCTATATTAAGTTGGTTCGATTGTACCATCAGATTTTTAAAGTGCGACCAGATAAACACAAAATAATCAAGTAAAAGTTAGTTTAATTTTTTTGCGGAAATTTAGATTGTGATGGTAAAAATGGAAAAATCTGAAAAAAAAACCCAAAACAAAACAAATAAAGATGGATAAATTTTTTCCTTACATTAAGATTGTGAGGGGCAAAACCTGGAAATTCTACATATAACGAAAAGATTAAATATTTTTAAAATTCAGATTGTGAAGAACAAAAATAGAAAACAATGAAAATAGAGTAAAATTGTATTACATTTTTCTAGATTTAGATTTAGATTGTGATGGCAAAAATGAAAAAATCTGAATAAATGTATTTATTTTTTCGTGAAATTCAGATTATGATGGGAAAAATAAAAAAAATCTGAAAACTGAGTAAAAATGTATTTACTTTTTCTAGAAATTTA
The DNA here is from genome assembly GCF_023375975.1 of Astyanax mexicanus. Taxonomy (NCBI): domain Eukaryota; kingdom Metazoa; phylum Chordata; class Actinopteri; order Characiformes; family Acestrorhamphidae; genus Astyanax; species Astyanax mexicanus. The sequence goes on along the minus strand of NC_064426.1, from coordinate 30,399,126 downwards.
GATTGAGTTGAAAATTTAAACAAAATCTGAAAATCAAGTAAACAATTATTAAATTTTTCTCTAAATTTTGATTGTGAGGGGAAAAATGAAAAAATCTGAAAAATGAGTAAAATGTATTTATTTTTCTTAAAATTTGGATTGTAAGGGCGGGGAAATAAATTTGTAAATCGAGTTAATATAAATTTTATTTTCCATGTAATTCAGATTATGAGGGACAGAAATGAATTTTCAAATTTAGTCTTAATTGGGGAGAAACTTGAATCGTGAAACTGACCATGAAAGATGAGATTTAATATTCCAGAATACAGTCTGCCAGGGTGAAGTTAATTTTTTATAATTATGACTAAATACCTGAATAATACCAATTATTAATGAGATATTAAGTCACATTTTTGAGATGCTACTCTAATGTCGGATTACATACTGTATCTATTACATTTAAGACTTCTGGTAATACACTGAGAACCAGTATCAGTGTGGTGTTCCATGACTTTTTTGCCATGCTAAATAATGTTGCATTTATCGTGGATGGGTTTTCTAATCAGATTCTGCTGATCATCCAACACGCTGTCCACTGTGGGTGGTAATACCAGCCTTTAATGGCATATTCCAGGTTTACACAGGTAGTGACTGTCCTGATTAAGACGGGATGGAGCGTTTGATGGCGGATGCTGTGTCTCAGGCTCTGCGCCGTGTCTTTAAACAGAGCAGAAGCTGAGCAGAAGCTGGAGGCAGAACGTGGAGCAGACGCTGAGGATGTGCCTGAATTCCTGCCTCACAGTCCGAACTGGAGCAGATGTTACTGAGTCACTGGTCCTGTACCGGCCTTCCAGAGCTAAATCACACACGGTGGACAGATTGCTCATGAAAGGTGAGAGACTTACGGCTCCGGAATACACGAGCACGGACATCCTGGATTAAACCCAGCAGCAGCGCGGTGGAGGCGGAAACAGCTTGTGAGGTGGCCTTGCTTTACTCGACAGGTCAAGGTTGGGAGCTTTGTTAAAGAAGCCCAATTAAGAAGCGCTCATTTCCCGCAACCCACCTACCAGGCCAAGGCAGAAACTGGCAGCAGTGGAAGAAAACGGGCAGTAATTGCAAGTCAAGGGCTACTTTTTTCTGCTTTATCTTGTGAATTTAATAGCCTCTACCTTTAGCATCCAAATAATTCCGAGGCTAATTGGCAAAAGCAGCTTTTTTTCAAATGGCTAAAGTTGTGATATCAATTAATGGAACAGAATTTGCTGAGCAGACTACTATAAAAGACTACTGTACGCTAGGTGTACAAAAGTTTTGGGCAGGTCATTAGTAATGGTGGAGGAATACTCTAAGAATGGAAAAAAAGCCATATGGAAAAAATATACATACTGTTCAAAAATTTACAACACCCATATTTTTGGTAGTCTAGTAGCAGTGCTGTATAGCCCAGACAAGCTTCTTTTTTATTTTCTCATCTTTCTTAGCAGTTACATCTTTCTCAGACCTCTAATTCCTCTCTTTACTGCTGAGACCTAAACTGAGACCAAGTTCAACCATGTTAAAGCTGAGCTAAAGGCTAAAGCTGTTCCCATGTGGGTCAGCCAGACGTGACTCTTCCTGTACCAGTTTTCTCTATTTTCAAATAATTTTTTGAAGCTGTAGGAAACTACATTTTTCCTATTCACGCTCTCTGACTTCATCTGTAATTTCTCTAATTAAGAGACTTATATGTGTGTTTTTCTAGTTGTTCTGATGGATGTTTGAATGTGCTTTGTGTAAGTGTGTAAATGCTGCAGCATTTAGAGCATTTAATTGCAGAAAATGAGAAATGGCTGAAACAACAAAAAAGATGCAGAGCTTTCAAACAACGCAAAGAATGCAAAGAAGACAAGTTCATACTCATAAAGTTTTAAGAATTCAGAAATCAATATTTGGTGGAATAACCCTGGTTTTTAATCACAGTTTTTATGCAGCTTGGCATGTTCTACTCCACCAGTCTTACACACTGCTTTTGGATAACTTTATACCACTTCTGGAGCAAAAATCCAAGCAGTTCAGTTTGGTTTGAAGACTTGTGCTCATCCATCTTCCTCTTGATTATATTCCAGAAGTTTTCAATTTGGTAAAATCAAAGAAACTCAACAAGTTTTTTTTTTCAATCTGCTTTTAAAAAATACTTATATCTTTCTGTTTTCAGTTGGAATTTGTATGCTGGATTTTGTACCATGTCCAGTTAATGACTGGACTTGAAAAGCTCAAATGGCAAAAAGTAAACAGAAAAGGAAATTTTGACGTAGTGTATATATATATATATATATATATTTTTTTTTTAAGAAGATTTTGATGTTCACATTGTGTTCCTGTTTCTCATATGGTCAATTCAGAAGGAGTGATGGAAAATGAGTTTAGGAACAAGGAGATGGTTATAATATCGTGACTTGACTGTGCATTTCTCAGCACTGTTTGGACTCTCGGAGTTAGACAGCTCTAAAGCATGCTTAGTGTCTGTAATGGTACTGACTTTACGTGCTTCTGTTTCCTAAATTCTGCTTTGTTTGCAGAAGAATCACTCCCTTGTAGAACGGTTAGTGATTTCTTCGTCCCTAAACTCCCGTTTTCTTTAATCCCGTGCCTTTTAAATCCAGCGCTCCCGAGCCCATAGCGCAGTTACCCAGCAGTCTAATGCGCAGTTTGTGTGATCAACAGCAGCCGTGCCAGCATTACTTTCAGAGACGTTTCCAGCATATTTTGCAACTGCATCAAGGCACATTTTGCTGCCCATTGTTGCATGCATACGCCTGACCCACGCTTGTCCACTTCAACAGCAGTCTGAGCCACCTATAGGGTAATGGGGAAGCTGGAAGTGCAGCAAGGAAACTGAAAGCTTTTCTGAAAGCTTTTAGTACTTTCACACGGCTCTAATGGCATACAGGGAAACGCCTCTAGCTTGTTGATTGTGGCTTCTGCAGCTCATGATTGGAAAGAGTCTTTGAACAGCTTTGGAAAGTCAAACTCCAGTTTTTTAAAGAAGAAGCAATATGTGCACATTCATCAGTACTTAAAAAAAGAGCATATACAGTATGTGTTATACTCACAATCCTATCCCACAATACACTCTAATGAGATGCCTTAAAATTTCTCTGAACTTCTTCGGAATTTATCTGAAATTATAAGTTAAATAAAATAAATATTAAGCTAACTGTAAACCCATACGTTGTTTGAACTCAAATGATTTAAGTCTGTTTTACATAAAATTGGATATTTTAAAACAATACTCAACTATTTTGAGTTAGTTGAACATTTGTGGGCAAATACATAAATTCAAACTCAGATCTTTGAGTTGAACCAACTTATAATAACTGAGTTTAGTCTGTTGCCATTGGCAGCTTCTTTTCCATTGGCTTCTGTCACAATCTATTAGCATACTGGGTGTGTCCAAGAGTTTCTGACTAACACTCACCATCAGTGTGTAGTGATTCCCCCTGGGCTACCTTAGAAATAAATCAACTTCCCCTTTAGTTGTAATAACTTGATGTTTTAATTTATTTAAATTATTTTAAAAAATTAAGCAAACCGGCTGCCTTAAAAAAGTTAAAGCAGCACTAGGTAGTATTTCCTTGACTTTTGATCTTTTTAAAGAAGTAAAATTAAAGCTTGAAACTCACTGCAGTGCTGCATTGAGGTGTAATAGGAGGAATAGCGGTGCTCTCGTGTCTCGTGTGCCGGAGCTCCTCTGAGCTCAAACCAGACTCTGTAAGTTTTCCGAGGCAGCTGCGAACAACGCTCTCGAGAACTGCGACCTGCTTTCCGACCTTTAGTTCTTACAGTTCTACAAGAACTACTGGTTCATTCTTTACAAACTAACATACAGACACTCTGGCAGAAGCTGTCAGAAATCCAGTCTGTGAAATCCAGAAAATGAGAAAGAGAAACTAATCCGCCTGAAACATTTATTACACTCTACAACTGTAGGGGGAGCCCATGAGCACAAAATCTCAATCCTACCTAGTGGAGCTTTAAGTAAACTCAACTTATCCGGTTTTACAGTATAACAAAAATAACAATAAATCAACTTCCACTTTAGTTTAATAACTTAATGTTTTAAGTTATGCTGACTTAAGTTTTCATTACCCATTACTTAACTTTTTAAGGCAACCGGTTTCCTCAAATATTTTAAGTAAATTCAACTTATCCGAGCTTACAGTGTACAGTCACTGAGCCTTTTTTTTGGGGGGGCTTTTTTAAACTTTGTATTAATGATTTGCATTAGAACAATACTGAAAGATGGATTAAATCATTAATAATGGAGACTGGAAACTGGAGTAATGCCATTTAAAATCAGAAAAAGCTATTTTTCTCTAAGAACACCCTCATATTTATTGCTAATAATAACACCAAAATTGCATTCAACTGTTAAATTGTTAAAGGGAATGATAACATCTTTTTTACCAGGTTTTTGAATGGTGTTTCAGGGTGTTATCTTATGGCTCCACTCAAATTATTCCTCTTGTCCAGTGCATTTCTCGCTGCCTTGTCAGACTTCTTTTTTGATCTATTAGGGCCGGAGGACGCTGTCAGCTTACCCTTCATAATTCACCTGGTATTCCCTGTACTTTTTAATTAAAGATTTCAGAAGGGTTCAATCTGTCAGAGTAGCGGTGAGTTTGGTACAGAAGAAGTTCAGAGAAATTAAAATATACTAGTGTATCTCAAAAAACTAGAATATCATTGAAAAGTTATTTGATTTCAGTAATTCAGTTCAAAATGTGAAACTCATCTACAGGGGTTGGACAATGAAACTGAAACACCTAGTTTTGGACCACTATAATTTATTGTCCTGACGGACAGTTTTGAGTTCTGGTGGAAACAGGAGAGTTGAGGTGCACATTGAATTCTGCCGTGATTTGGGCAGCTGTGGTTTTATGTTTTTTGGATATAATCCGGGTTAGCACCCGAACAACCCTTTCAGACAGCTTCCTCTTACAGCGTCCACAGTTAATCCTGTTGGATGTGGTTGGTCCTTCTTGGTGGTATGCTGACATTACCCTGGATATCGTTGCTCTTGATGCATCACAAAGACTTGCTGTCTTTGTCACAGATGCTCCAGCAAGACGTGCACCAACAATTTGTCCTCTTTTAAACTCTGGTTTGTCACCCATAATGTTGTGTGCTTTGCAATATTTTAAGCAAAACTGTGCTCTCTTAGGCGGATTCCTAATGAGTGGGTAATTGGCCATGTAAATTGTGGAAAAAATTAGAAATAAAATTATTAAAAAAAAATAAAAACACATGGAATTGAATAGAAGTCAATGGACAGGTTTGCCTAAATGGTCAAATGGGAGTCAAAAGCAAGGAGCCTGGTCCAGACCTGTAAAGGCTTCTTCTAAATCCATCTTAAAATGGAGCTCTGCATCATCTTTGGGTCTAATATTACTCAGTGACTGAGTGCAGGCAGGCCTGTCAAAACAAAACATCTTCAGTACTCGTCTTCAATCTTTCTGCTCTTTCATTCTCACTGTTATGTTAAAGTGCCTCTCACCTGTAGTGGCTGCTTTTTTGGGCCACAGATCTCTCTTCTCCAGGCAGGCTGGAGCTTGTCACATCTCTCCGGCTCATAGCTCATAGTCTCTGGTAGCCTATTCTGGTCACTGTGGTTTTTCACCAGTGTCAGGTTCTGGAGTGCACTGGATGCCCATTGAGATGCACTGCGCTTTTTTAGATTTCTGAGAATTCCAGCAAGAGTGCGGCAGCATCACTCTCAGAATCACAGAACTATTGTTTCACTTTTTTGTTTCCTATTTCTGCATTAACATTCATCGTTTTCCTGCGTTTCGGACACGCATTACCTCTTCTCTTAGTCTCGTTCCGCACATTTCCAAAATTTTCTACAGCTTTGTGGTGACTGTTTGAGTTGTTTGAGAGTTTCTGTTGCCGTGGTTTCACTCCGGCCCTCTTTTTGAAGGCTGCTTATTAACAGTATCAATATTATCCCGTCTAGATGACGCAGCTGAATTGGTAACAAGACGCTGCTTCTTGATGCCTCCATGTTGTCTGAGTTGTGTAATTGCAGGAACGCTGGAACTGGGTCTCTCTCTGATGCTGACTTCAACTCAATCTCCAATCATTTCGTCATGCAGTGCAGCAAATTGAAATGTTCTGCTAGCCTGTGCACATCAGTAATGAAAGTCTCTACCCTTTAGCCTACTTCTTGGCAGCATTTGTTAAACTTTGCCCGTTCATAAATAACATTATAAGGGTGCCTACAAAGTGCTTGTCCAATGCATTTCTCGCTGCATCGTCGGCCTTCTTTTTTGATCTATTAGGGCCAGAGGACGCCGTCAGCTTACCCTTCATAATTCACCAGGTATTCTCTGTATTTTTACTAAAACCCACATAAAGAGATGAGGAGAACATGGAAACTCAGACTAGATCGAAGCAACTTGAACCCACATTCTAAAAAAATGATGTGCTAATTTGCTTAAAAATATTGGGCAACATTTTTGCAACCTTTTTTTTTTAAATAGAACACACAAAGAGTTGTTGATCATTTTTACTAAAAATCTTAAACTGATATAACTCAATAACAAGGTTGCAAAAATGTTGCACTGTATTTTTAAGCATAACCCACAAAAAATCTTAAACTGACATTACATCACAGGAGCCAAACACTGGATAGACAAGCACTGATTCAAAACTTATCTTAAACGAGAGGACAGGCTTATAAGAATGGTCAGGGACAGGCAGGGTCAATAACAAAACGGCAGCATAAACAAACAACATACCAGAGTGCGCATCACTGAGGTCATACACAGGATATGCAAAAACAGAGTAAGGCAAAGAGATGGGCAAAAACACAAAAATTGTTCAGTACCGAAACAGCTAACAAACAATAAAGGGCTAAGCAAAAGAGTAGTCCAGAGAGCAAAGAGGGTCAGAAACAAAAGAAACAACAAAGAAAACGTGAGGTAGAAGAGTTATGAAAATAGATTCAATACCAGGCAAAGAGTAGGTGAAATCAGGGACCATTTATACAAATGAGTCCAGGTGTGAGCAATCTCAATATCACGGCGAGCCGGAACGCCGATGCGTCACATGAACCAGCATATCCAGAGGGTTGAGCGCAGATGCATCTTGGGAAATTGAGTCAGTGGCAAGCAGACAGACAGTGACAGGACTGACACATTACTCAATAATACGTTTGCAAAAATGTTGCTCTATATTTTTAAATATAAACCACAAAACATTTTTGGTCGTTTTTACTAAAAATCTTAAACTGACTCAATAACTCAATAATTATAACTTAATAATGAGGTTGCAAAAATTATGCAATATATTTTTAAGTTTAACCCACAACACATTTTGGTCTTTTTTTTTTTTTTTTTTTACAAAATATCTTAAACTGACTCAATAACTCAACAATTATTACTCAATAACAAGGTTGCAAAAATGTTGCACTATATTTTTTTAATTTAACCCACAAAACATTTTTGGTCATTTTTACTGAGAATTTTAACCTGACTCAATAACTCAACAATTATTACTCAATAATAAGGTTGCAAAAATGTTGTTTTATATTTTTTAAGTATAACCCTCATAACATTTTAGGTCATTTTTACTGAAAATCTTAAAATTATTTAATAACTCAATAATTATTACTCAATGATAAAGTAGCAAAAATGTTGTTCTATATTTTTCTGTTTAACCGACAAAACATTTTTGGTCATTTTTACAAAAAATCTTAAACTGCCTCAATAACTCAATAATTATTACTTAATAATAAGGTTGCAATAATGTTGTTCTATATTTTTCTGTTTAACCGACAAAACATTTTTGGTCATTTTTACTGAAAATCTTAAACTGATTTAATAACTTAATAATTATTACTAAATAATAAAGTAGCAAAAATGTTGTTCTATATTTTTAAGTTTGACCGACAAAACATTTTTTACTGAAAATCTTAAACTGACCTAATAACTCAACAATTAATATACTTATATTTTTAAGTATAACCCACAAAACATTTTGGTCTTTTTTTTTTTTTTTTTTTTTTTTACTGAACAAAGATTAATGAGAACGTGTGTCCAAACGTTTGAGTGAGTGGTACAGTATATATTATGTATTATTTTGCAGCACATCTGAATAATGCAGTGTGTAAAAGGAAGGTCAGAAAGTGACCTAAGAAGCTAAGCCAATTAATGGTACGTATCCAATTTACTGCAGCAAATCCTGGTCATTTTAATAAGGAACAAATGAGGGCCAGATTCTTGCTGCTCCCTTTTTCTAGCCAATCAGGTGAGGATAGACTTCTCGTTCTCTTTGCACAGTTAGAAAAAGACAGTGATAACTAAGTGAAGAGGTGGGTATACACTTCAGGCCAAAAGTTTGGACACACCTTCTCATTCAATGCGTTTTCTTTATTTTCATGACTATTTTCATTGTAGATTCTCACTGAAGGCATCAAAATTATGAATGAACACATGTGGAGTTTTATGTACTTAACAGAAAATGACCTGGGGCCTCATGTACTAAGACTTGCGTGGACTTCCTACTAAAATGTTCCGTACGCTCAGACCTGAAAAGTTCCGTACGCACAAAAAAATCGGATTTATCAAGAATCAAGCGCAAATGCATGAAAACAACACACCTGCCATGACTCCTCCCTCAATTACGCAGAGTATAAAGTTAGAATAATAATAATAATAAAAAAAATATATATAATAAAAATTATTATTATTATATTACTATTAATATGATATACGCGTAGCGTATAATTACCCATGTTTTAAATTGTATTATTCTAAGAGGGATAATAAATGATTTCATTTAAATGCTTTAAATGAGTTGCTTACCAAGAAGCCACACGTCACGCACTCAGCTTGTTTTCTTATCCTCCTATGCTCTTGGAAGTCTAAAACGGCTTATAAGCCAGTCATCATCATGGGCTAAAAAAACATAATGGTCGTGGAAAATGCGCTCTCAATGAATTTGGCCATTAGCAATATTTTCCAATAATGCCAACGTTGCCAACTCCAACAACTTCAGCGCAAACTTTTATGCATGTTTATATAATCTAGGCTAAGTGGAAACACGTTGAACGATTATTTATGTAAGCCAGTGAAATTGTCTGATTTATTAACTTTATTTTACCCAGTAATGCTTACTACAATGTGTGCATAAAGGATATCTTAATAGTTGTAATTTCAATGCATCGCCTCTAAGTGTCGCCAAATGACAAAAACACAATACATACGTACAAAAAAAGGCGTACGCCCGAAACAAAAGTTCCGTGGGGGAACGCACTTTCTCACGTTCAAGTCAAATTTAGTACATCTGACCGTGAGCGTGAAATATGGCGTACGCACCTTTAGTACATGAGGCCCCTGGTCTCCACAGTCACCCGACCTGAACCCAATCCAGATGGTTTGGGGTGAGCTGGAGCACAGAGTAAAGAAGGCAAAGGAGCAACAAGTGCTAATAAACACCTCTGGGAACTCCTTCCTTCAAGACTGTTGGAAAACCATTTCAGGTGACCACCTCTTGAAGCTCATTGAGAGAATGATGCCAAGAATGTGCAAAGCAGTAATCAGAGCAAAGGGTGGCTATTTTGAAGAAACTAGAATATGAAACATGTTTTCAGTTATTTTACCTTTTTTGTTAAATACATAAAACTCCACATGTGTTCATTCTTAGTTCTGATGCCTTCAGTGAGAATCTACAATGTAAATAGTCATGAAAATAAAGAAAATGCATTGAAAAAGAGAAGGTGTGTCCAAACTTTTGGCCTGTACTGTATATATAGGGTTTAAGAGGTTAAAAGTCTAATTTTGTTGTTTTTAAACTCATTCTAAAAATTCTAGTTGTGGTCTCTAGTATAAATGAATGCCACGGGAGCCATTGTTTTGTGAAAAAAAAAAGTGCTCAGGTGTTTCCATTTAGCCCTGCTTTAGATCACTGCATTAGAGGTCTCTGAAGAAAGACTCTGAAGACAGGTCATGAATATTTATTTATGCCAACATATCGCCTCTGATTGGCTAACAGCACTGCAGGAGAGAACGTCTACCTGGCTTGCCCCCACAGTCAATTTTACAGCTCTAAAACTCAAAGGACAAAATCTTTTTTTTTTAGAGATACAGCCTTAGTTATAAAGATATAGCACTGAGTTCTAGGTAAAGTTAACCCTTCAGCGTCTGAGCATCCCCTCACTCACATGAGCTCACTAGTTGATGTAAACACTGAACATATCTCTGATCAACTGGTATTTCTGAGGGTTTTCTTTTCTTAGCTACAGTTTCATATGCAGCATCATATACAACTCAGAGAAACCTATAGTATTTCACAAAGAACAAGAAAAATTGATTTTAGCGAAAGGAGACCTTTAAAAAGTTTGGTACAGAACAGTACAGAAAATTCATTAAAGCCCAATATTGCCAATTAGAGCACTGTGCCTTCTGTGACATACAGTATTTCCAGTATACACTCAACACTGTGAATGGGGGGATGGTAAATGCCCACACAACTTGCTCACAACCTATACAGTTGTAGGCATCCTTATATCTACCCTAAAATAATACTTTACAAACCATTTATATACTGCTATCCAAATCCGTTTACAATGTATCAAATTGCCACTGTACAATGTTTGTAAATGACCTTTATCATTTATCATTATTAATTATATTATTAATTCTATTAATTAATTTATTCTTTCCATATCAAGAACACCATAGATACATCACTCAATTGCAAGCAATGCCAGATTCCAGATTCCTGATAAAAAGACTGGCAAGTTAGCAAATAAGTGAACAAATGACTTCTTTTGTAAGAAAAGTTAAATGAGGCAAGCCTTAGATCAATACAGATACAGTTACATTATCTCAATCAGTAATAGCTCCAACACTCTGCACTAGATTTCAATCTAATCCCATTACATATTGTGTTGGTTTTTATACCATTGTTGTCGGTGTCTCCAGGAGCTAACCCAGGCTCTTCACTGCACTTCAGACATAATGCAATAATGCTTTAATGAAAGTTCTACCAGGAAACTCTAATCCTACTTCACCTTTACCTTGACCTGTCACCAGCTTTTACCTGTACTTACATGGCTGCTCTGCTGCTTTCAGACGCTGATGTTTCTCCCTTTCCCTCCTTCCTTCTTCCCAACCATCAAGGGAATGGTCACGTCGGGTTGCCTGTTAGGTGCCTTTTACGTATAGCAGGATTTACAAGGTTCCAGATGCTACAAAACCACGGGGACTTACGGCAAAGACGAAGACAGAGCTGCATTCAGGTGTTAGTAGGAAGATCCTGCATACAGTCATTTGGTGAAATCCAAATAAAAACATTAAAACTGCCCAGTTCAAATCTCAGGATATGTTGCTTGCAATCAGCAGCCAGAGTCAGAAAGAGCACAGTTGGCCTTGCTCTCTTTGAGAGCGCTTTTTTTTTCAACAAAAAACCTTTAGTTCTTGGTGGAACAGTAGTGCTTTTCAGCGAACCAGCCTGATTTTCCACCAATTTTTAAATGGAACTGCCAGACCATCATAGCATAGGTCATCAACAGAGAGTGTTGAACAGTGGCGGTGCTCTTGTACAAACAGACACGCCCACAGATTTCATCACGGTTTGTGCTAAAGAACCTAGTATTCTTTGATTTCTGCTGCGAACAAACGTTCCTGGTTCTGGAACCTTCTTTTGTTGGTGGAAACATGGCGAACCGGTTCAAAAATAGGTTCGCGAACTAGAATGGTGCTGGTTTCACGTCTATGAGAGTGCTTTTCCACCAAAAGAACTCTGGTTCTTGAACCAGTTCCTAACCAGCTTACAAGAACTGTGGTGCTTTTCAGCAAACCAGCCTTTGTTTACACCCTTTTTAGTAAAGCCGTCAAAATGTCACATCATACGTCATTTGCACAGTGGCGGTGGTGAACAGAAGCGGTCACTGTTGGCGCTAAAGAACCTAGCATTCTTCAGTTTCTGTTCCGAATGCATGTTCCTGGTTCTAGAACCTACTTTTGTTGATGGAAACATGGCTAATGGTTCAAAATTAGGTATGCAAACCAAAACGGTGCTGATTCTACATTGGTGGAAAACCACTGTGGGTGGTTTTGGCTCTTCCAGACATCACCCACTCTTAAGGTAATGTCAATCAGCACAGGCATCTGTAAGCTGGGCATTCAGTGCTTTCCTTTCATTTTTCTAAATCAATTCATTCTTTACTGCTTTATTCATTCCATTATGCTGCAGAGTCTTTCCATTTCGGTCACTTTAATCTAATGAAACGCAGAAATTGTGAATTGGTTTCCTCGGGCCGGAATGATAAGCATGAGCATGAGAATGACAGGCAGAGGCTCGAGATGGACTTGACAAAGAGACAAAGAGAAAAACCAGCATATAGGCTACTGATTCATACTATAAGGCCTGATTTGTATTCATTTGGGTTCCAGCACTAATAAAACATAAGGTGGAGAGGATCTGTGGGACGATTGTCATTCCTGAAACGCTTCACGTTAGGGAATGAAGAGCTGTCGGATTGGCGAGGCCCTTTGGGTGTGATATCTCCGCACCGGGCCGAGCTCGGTACGAAAATGTGAAACAAGGAGCCGTGCCTTAAATAGGCTACCGATAAAATGTGACACTCGTGTCTGCTCTGGTAATAAGTGAACCCAATTGAATCAGCACAAAATGTCATATAATAGCAGTTCCGATGAGAAACTGCAGAAAGAGTGCGGGAGCCAACCCATCTGTTGCAGTATGGAGAGCGGAAAAAAAAACAACAACAACAAAAAAAAAACAACCTGTCAGTAGCAGAGCCTTCGCTCCGATAAATAATGAATACTGCCAGCATACAACCTGCCTCAACGTTATATATTGTATAAGCCTACCTTATAATGAGATGTAGCAAGATCCCCACAGCTGTAAACAACGGTCCCATTGAGAGAGCACTGAGTTTAAGCCAGTCATTAGGCTTCTCTTCAGTGTCCCCACGGCTCAGCGCAGTAGGTGCCTTCGTCCGTGGCCGTTAGCTACTGCTCCCTGCTGCCCGGCATGCCTGCGCAGTCAAAGTGCTGTAAATTCCACACAATTTCCTCTGTTCATTAACACTGTTTCATATATTTCGTTTGCTGTCGTGTCTGGGAAATTGCCTTCTGCAGTTATGAGGCTTACACAGAAATATGATGGCCATATACAGTGTATACTATATACACAGGGGGTGGACAATGAAACTGAAACACCTGGTTTAAGAGCACAATAATTTATTGTCCTGATGAACAGTTCTGGTGGAAACAGGAGAGTTGACGTGCACATTGAATTCTGCTGGGTTAGCACCCGAACATCCCTTTCAGACAGCTTCCTCTTACAGCGTCCACAGTTAATCCTGTTGGATGTGGTTGGTCCTTCTTGGTGGTATGCTGACATTACCCTGGATACCTCTTGATACAACACAAAGACTCGCTGTCTTGGTCACAGATGCGCCAGCAAGACGTGCACCAACAATTTGTCCTCTTTTGAACTCTGGTATATCACCTATAATGTTGTGTGCTTTGCAATATTTTGAGCAAAACTGTGCTCTTACCCTGCTAATTGAACCTTCACACTCTGCTCTTACTGGTGCAATGTGTAATTAACCCTATACTACCCTGTATTACCCTATACTCCCTGTACTACTCTATACTACCCTATACCACCCTATACTACATTAAACTCCCTATACTACCAATACTATTTATACTATCCTGTACTACCCTATACATCTCTATGCTCCCTATACTTCCATTCTCCATCATATACTCCTTTGTAGTACCCTATACACTCCTAAATTACCTTATACTACTTTATATTCCCTATACTACCCAATTTTACTATCCCCTAACTAGCTATACCACCCTATACACCCTAGATAACTCCTTATACTGCCCTATACTACTTAATATGCCCCAATTTAGAGGCTTTAACCTTAAATAGATGGGCCACTGATGTCCATAAATGGCTGAACACATGATTGTACAAACTATATGGTATTTTGATGGTGTAGAATGGAAAAGAACCATAAGGCATTTCTTACCTACATTTGTCTTGTAGCAATGCAATATATTCCTTTAGCTGATGAACATCATTTTACATTAAAAAAGGTATATTTGTCATTTTCATTTGTGAAGACACTTAAAATAAAATAACTTACAAAAGTACAGAGCTGATTTAAACTGATTTCTCCCAAAAGTGAGAAATTCTTGATATAGACGTTTATTCGCTGGAATTAATCATTTTAACTGAACTGACAGAACAAAAATCTGTAAATCCAAATGTTTTGCTCAAATTTTCTCCTTAAATATTTGAACTGTCAGCCATGCGACCCATTTCACCGTATTTTTAGTGTACATGACTGCTGCACACAGCAGGGGAAGGTGACGTAAAGCCAGATGCCGTTTGCCCACGCAGTTTGCCCCCGCATGTGATTAGGCGCAACCTGAGAAGACAGGGCACTCTGCGCTCACACACGGGCGGTTTGACGTTAGCTTGTTAACGGAGAGGCAGTCTCCCTCCTTGAGGGGAAAAGCAGGGCAATGACACAACGCTGTGGGCTGGAACCAGTCGGCCTGCCTCCAACAGGCCTCATCTACCTCCAAAGCACGCCCTCACCATTTTACCTGCAAGATCAAGGCCCTGTCACAGCTCCCGTCAGCTCCGTTTCTACAGTGGGGCTTTCATTGACTCTGTCTTCTTCCCACACACCAGCAGATGTTAGTGTGCCGGTGGGGGGTGGAACAAATAGTTTGCTTTTACGGTGATCCTGCTTACTTAACGTGACAAAGACATTGGTGGATGTCCTCAATGTCACTTGCCTACATTGATGTTCTTTCAAGTTCTTGTAGAAATTCTGCTTCTGAAGCAGGAGGCTGCAGATGCTGAGCACATGATTGACATTCATATTGGTGATGACCATGATAACGGTGATAAAGGTGATGATTGAAATAATATGAAGAATATGGAGTTTTGTCCTGTAGTATATTGAGTTATATACCACCCAATACTACACTGTACTGCCTATTTTTCTCTATACTACCCTATATTGCCTATTCTTCCCTATACTCTCTAAACTACTGCATGCTCCCAATACTACCCTATACTTCCTATTCTTCCCTATACTACCCTATACTTCATATTCCTCCCTATACTCTCTATACTACTCCATGCTCCATATACTTCCATATACCACCCAATACTACCCTATACTTCCTATTCTTCCCTATACTACCCTATACTTCATATTCCTCCCTATACTCTCTATACTACTCCATGCTCCATATACTTCCATATACCACCCAATACTACCCTATACTTCCTATTCTTCCCTATACTACCCTATACTTCATATTCCTCCCTATACTCTCTATACTACTCCATGCTCCATATACTTCCATATACCACCCAATACTACCCTATACTTCTTATTGTTCCCTAAACTACCCCATACTTCATAGTTTTCCCTATACTACCCAATAATACTTAATACTTAACCCAATACTAACCTAAACTCTTTGTACTATTATATGCTCCCAATACTACCATATACTTCCTATTCTACCTATACTATCCAATAATACTATACTAACCTATACTACCTTATACTCTCTATACTACTTCATGTTTCCTAACTTATATATACCACCCAATACTACACTATACTACCCTACTCACTATTTTTCACTATACTATTCTACACTACCCTACTTCCCATTCTTCCCTATACTATCTTATACACTCTATATTACTTCATGCTCCTATATACCACCCAATGCTAAATTATACTCCCTATTCTTCCCTATACTGTTTTATACTCCCTATTCCTTACTATACTGCCCAATATGACTATATTACCCTATACTACCTTCTCTCCATACTATTCCATGCTCCCTAGACTAACATATACTCCATATTCTTCCCTATACTACCCAATAATTCTATACTAACCTATACTACCTTATACTTTCTATACTACCTTATGTTTCCTATACTTTTATATACCATCCAATACTATCCAATATTACCCTACTCCCTATTCTTCCCTATACTACCCTATTCTTCCCTATACTAACCTATACTACCCTATTCTTCCCTATACTATCCTATACTACCCTACTCACTATTCTTCCCTATACTTCCCTATTCTTCCCTATACTACCCTATTCTTCCCTATACTATCCTATACTACCCTACTCACTATTCTTCCCTATACTTCCCTATTCTTCCCTATTCTACCCTACTCCCCATTCTTCTCTATACTATCTTATACACTCTATACTACTTCATGCTCCTATACACCACCCAATACTAAATTATACTCCCTATTTTTCCCTATACTATTCTATACTCCCTATTCCTTCCTATACTGCCCAATACTACTATACTACCTTCTCTCCATACTACCCCATGCTCCCTAGCCTACCATATACTCCATATTCTTCCCTATACTACCCAATAATTCTATACTAACCTATACTACCTTATACTTTCTATACTACCTTATGTTTCCTATACTTACGTATATATACCACCCAATCCTATCAAATACTACCCTACTCCCCATTCTTCCCTATACTATCTTATACACTTTATATTATGTCATGCTCCTTTATACTTCTATATACCACCCAATACTATATTATACTTCCTATTCCTCCCTATACTATTCTATACTCCCTATTCTTCCCTATACTACCCAATACTACTATACTACCCTATACTACCATCCCTCCATACTACTTCATGCTCCCTATACTTCCATATACCACCAAATACTAAATTATACTTCATATTCTTCCCTATACTATTTTATACTCCCTATTCTTCCCTAAACTACCTTATTCTACCTTCTCTCCATACTACTTAATGCTCCGTATACTTCCAAATACCACCCAATACTACCCTATGCTTCCTATTCTTCCCTATATTACCCAATACCACCCTATACTACCTTATACTCTCTATACTACTCCATGCTCCATATACCTCTACATACTACCCAATACTCCCTATACTCCTTATATTACTCTATATTCCCTATACATTCCAAACACTACCCTTACTCCCAACACCACCCAGTACTACCCTGTACTCCCTATACCACCGTATACTCTCTATAGTACTCAACGTCACTCGCCTTCATTGAGTTCTGGTAGAAATTCTGCTTCTAAAGCAGGAGGCTGCAGATGCTGAGCACATGATTGACATATTGGTGTTGACCATGATGACAGTGATGAAGACGATGACTGAAAGAATCTGGAGGAGTTTTGGCCTTCAGCATATTGTGTTATTTCCAATTAAATAAATAATCAGTATTTTATCTAAATACTTTTTTTAGCATGATCAATATGTTGTCATCAAGATTTATTTATTTATTTAATGTATTAATTTCAGTGATTCATATGTAACCATGAGTAAAATCTATATGCACTGTTCACCTTGACTGAGATGGGCCTCTGGGTCTCTTCTCTGAATTGGTATGAAAAACAGTATATCTAATCAGTATGTTGTTGACTATTTGAAATATGTATGTGCTTTATGACGGCTGACTTTATGACGGATGCATTTTAATAACCGACAGAAACCTGTCGCCTGTTCAAAATTAGATACAATATAGATACAATATAAAATCATGTTCAAATGTATTCAAGCTTTTAATGATGTTCTTAAAAGCATCTTTTAAGAGAAATGCAATGAAAAAAATGATTTTTGGGCTTCCTAAAGAATCGTTCCCGAATAGGATTCCTGACAAAAACAAGGGGATGGATTGGGAAAGACCAAACCTGTTTAAGTTGTGAGGTGTTATCTTGTGAGTAAACTCATCAAATGTTTGGCTTACTAAAGAATCGTACTTGAATATGTTTCAAGTTTCACCTCAGGGGATGGTTTGAAAAAGACCATACCTTTATATGTTGTGAGGTATTATCTTGTGAGGGAGGTCAATAATTCTTTGGCTTCCCAAACAATCGTTCCTGACTTGGACCTCTAAAGGAAAGGTTTATACATTTTTGGCTTTCGAAAGAATTGTTCTTGAGTAGGATTCCTGACAAAATCTACTACTTCAAAAGTGTCACCTCAGGGGATGACTTAGGAAAGACCAGACCTGTATACGTTGTGAGGTGTTATCTTGTGATGGAGGTCAACAAATTTTTGGCTTCCCAAAGAATCATTCTTGTATTGCCGTAGCCAATTAACATTCTAGCAAGCTACCTATGGAGCCATTCACTAATTTCTTCCAAGCTCTTTCAAGTTCTTCAAACTGCAAAACTGCTTTTATATAAAATGGAAAGAGTATAAACGGTGGTTATAATAATTTCTGTCGTGTTCAGAAGCACACTGTTGAGGATATGAACTAAGAACGCTATGAAAAAACCTTGGACACCTTCATCTGTAGTTGGTCCGAAGAATTCGGTGTGGAATGGCACTTCACATCCTCAAAATTAAAGGATTTGTGTAAAGTTGAGAAAATCTCAATTTTGTTTGTTGATTGATACTCTTTTGCTTTGTCGCTTGTTGCTGTGTTGTATCTACAAATCGCATCCTCCCATAGAAAATGGATGGTTGCTTGTCACTCTGTCACCTACCAATGTGAATGCAGGGTTAGTGTGTGTTGTATTGTGTGTGTGTGTGTGTACGAATGAATAAGACACTGCAGCAGTGCTGCTGGAGTTCTTAAACACTGTGTCTAATCACTCACTCTCCTCCACTCTTTTACAAACTCCTCTACCTGCTGAAGCTGCTCCACCTTCTAGATAATGAAGCTAACTCTAACTCTGAATCTGTTGCTGGACAGTTTGTGTAGGTCATCCACTTGTATTAGAATACCACACGCTTACACCATCACCGTAATAATACTGTGCCTCCAGTGTGGAATAAAATACGCTCAGTGGAGCTGATCCAATGAACAGTAAGTACAGAATCAAGGAGGTGGTCATAACATTCATGAATTTCTTTTATGCTACAATGAAATTACACATAATGTAAGGACCTATTTATGAGTCTCAGCTGAATGTAACTGGCTTGAGGAACCTCAAATCCAGGCCAGTGAAGGTTTGGATGTAGGCTTGGCTGTAATTAAGATCTGAAGCTTTATTTCTAAGAGTGTAACTCATACAATAATGCCTGAGGATAATGATCCATTGTTTTTTGTTTCATCTCTCTCTCTCTCTCTCTCTCTCTCTCTCTCTCTCTCTCTCTCTCTCTCTCTCTCCTCAGTTCTGCTTTGTGAATGTGACCTGCTCGGCGGTTGCAGGTATGTGAGTCATGCTTGTGCCCCGGTAATGAGCGCCAGTCGCTGGATCTGCTCGGAATTCAAAACCACATTTGCGCCCTCAGGATCAAAGCCTGCGGTCTCAGACAGGCAGCCGGCTTATACTGCCACGGGAAGAATTCAAATCTCTCCGCCCCTCCACTGGCAAATCTGCCTAGCTGCGTTTTAATGTGCCTTTCTTTCTCCCCCTTCTTCTTTCTCCCATTTTTTTATTTGGATGGGATAGCATGAGGCAGCTTAGAACCCAGTCGTGCACTCCAGTGGAGTCCAATTCGCCTCACTTCAAGTCTGCTGACTTCAGTGTTGCACTTCTGATGATGCTTACATACTGCTTATACCTCCCAATAGCCCTCAAACATCAGAATATTACATAAAAAAATTATATAGTCTCATATAAATACAAGATAAAGACTTGGATTTCTCAAGCACAGAAGTCATCCATAAAAAAAGACACGGAAAAATATATATAAATATATAATAAAAAAAATTCTAGGACTTTTTTTTCCTAGAAATTCTGTATCTAGGACTTCTGATACAGAAATCATCTTAAGAAAATCTAAATATCTAAAAAAAAATTTCTTGGGCTTTCTTGGATTCCTGTATTTGAAGTCCATCAGCTAGAAAACCCAACATTCTTTTATGGTTTTATTATTTTATTTTTCTGTCAATGTAACAAATGCTGGAAAATATATGAGAATATCAATAAAATGGGGGAAAAAACAGACAAAAATAAAATAATTAAGTAAATAAAAACATTTATGGACTTGAGAAATGTATGATAGAAGATTAGAAATCATCCAAATTGACCTGAAAAATGTATAAGTATACAAATAAAGAATTTTTGGACTTCAAATACGAGGACCATCCAAAAACAGACCTGTTTAAAAACATGTAACATATATAAATATATACATGATAATATTTGGACTTCAAATACAGAAAAGCTAAACAATGTATATAAAAAACATCTAGTACTTTAATGACAGAAGTCATCCTAAAATAAATCCATTACGGGCTGAAAATCTGAAATATACAGTTCTGAGACCACTTAAAAATGATGAGTTTCTTTGATTTTACCTAATTGAAATCTTCTGGAATATAATCAAGATAAAGATGGATGATCACAAGCCATCAAACCAAGCTTAACAGAAGTGGCATAAAGCTATCCAAAAGCAGTGTGTAAGTCTGGTGGAGGAGAACATGCCAAAATGCATGAAAACTGTAATAAAAACCAGGGTTATTCCAGCAAATATTGATTTCTGAACTCTTAAAACTTTATGAATTTAAATTTGTTTTATTTGCATTATTTGAGGTCTGAAAGCTCTGTATATTTTTGTTATTTCTGCCATTTCTCATTTTCTGCAAATAAATGCTCTAAATGAAAATAATTTTATTTGGAATTTGGGTGAAATGTTGTCCGTAGTTTATAGAATAAAACAACAATGTTCATTTTACTCGAACATATGCCTATAAATAGCAAAACCAGAGAAACTGATTCAGAAACTGTAGTTGTCTCTTCATTTAATATCAACAATAAAAAAATAATAATCAACAAAAAAATGTATCGACAAGTTAAAGGTGCGCACCGCGCGCTTCCTCCGCGTGCCGCGAGGAGGCGCCCTCCTACAGCGCCGGTGTGCAGCACGCGCCGCTCGTTGTGCGGTACGGTACTGTGGGGAATAGGTCGCGTGAGCCGCAGGCAGCGTTTACCCGCCCCTCACTTTCCCTCACTTTCAGTCATTTCGCCTCTTCTCTTCTCCGTTACGGGCGATGGTCTTCGACGCGTCGCTTGAGCGCGCGGATCACGGAACCTCGCACGCGCTCCACCGCAGGAGGCGCAGCATCAGTACCGGCACCGGCAGCAGCAACCCGCTTTAACTGACTTCGGGAAAAAGTGAAGCGCGCGCGGCGGTCCGCTCTCGCCGGGCGCCTCACGCGCACTTTGGGTTACTTACTGAACTTGGCATTGGCAGTTCATCCACCACGCGCCTGGATCGGACCGGACCGGACAGTGGATCCTCATCATCATTTGGACTCTACCGGACCTGTGTGAGACCAGCCTCGCGCCTCCGTTCCCTTACTTACCGGGGAAACGGTCACTGCTCTCCGGTGCGCGGGAGTGCGCGCGCACAACCTACTCTCTCTCTCACTCACATTTACACAGAGAAACGCGCGCGGTGCGAGCACCAGCCACCAGCCAGCTTACCAGCCATTCATTCAGTCGCGCGCGTGGACCATGCACGGGCGTACGGACGCGCGGACGTGGGGAGCCACATGGATGCTGCTGCTTCTGCTTCTGTTGCTGTACGCCGTGATTAACGGAGCGCGCGCACAAGGTAAGTGGCACGGGAGCTCGAGGAGACGTGTTTGCGAAAGGGAGTCCGTGGACGGGGGCTCGCGCTATTTCTGAGCATCTCTCTCTCAGTATCTGTATTTGTTTTTGGAATTGTTGCACACACATAAACATACTAGGGCTGCTAGGATGAGTCGACTTAATCGACAATATCTGTCAAGTAGAATATTTTAAAGTCAACTAATCTTTTGAAACTGCACCACACAACACAGATTGCTCGAGACAGAATTAAAGGCAGTGGTGGAGGGTTCGGGGCTGTTCATTCACTTGGTGCCCAAACACAACATATTGCATATTTTGTCTCTAAATATCAGAACATTTTACATTTAAAGCATTTAAATCCCTCTTTATATTTGTTGGAGTTAAGGGGCACTATAGAAATAATCTATGACTAATTGACTAATTATAATAGTTGACTATTTTTCCGATTGGTTGATTCGTCATCCAATAGTCAGCGATTATTCCTTCCATGCTTCCCCTCCTTTGCTTCATTTTGAGATCGGCTTCTGTTCCAAACTTTATTTAATTTTTTTACAGACTAATCGATTAATCTGTCGATTATTGTTCTGATTAGTTGATCAGTCAGAGATTTTTTCTGCCATGAAGATAAAAACATCTTTGCTATATTTTGAGTATGGCTCTTGTTTCTAACTTTCCCTGTTGAAATAATCACTGAAAAATCAATTAATCTGTCAATTATTTTTAGTTTTATGATAAGTCGATTACTCAGTGAATGGTCAGCGATTTTTTTCTGCCATGTCTTCCATCTTTGCCTGCTTCGAGGATGACCTTTGCTCCTTGCTTTCTCTATCAAAATAATCTCACCGACTAATCGATTAATCGACTGGTGGGTAAAAAATCTATTTACAGAGTTGTCGATTACAAAAATAGGCAGTGTTGTTGTTGCAGTCCTAAAGCATACACACATAAACACATGTGTATTATAAAATTGTATCACAATATTTAAACACATTTTCATGTATTTATTATTTTTTTATCGCAATACAGTAATAGATCATAGTCAAAATGCATCTATCTGTATGCATGTATCTAATACAGACTCCAGTAACTTTTATTTAAAATATACAGTAATACTGTAATTATGCCTTTGTAATTCAATGTATAATTGAATCAGTGTTCTATATGCACTGATGATGTCTGCAATATGCTTAAAAAAGTATATTGTCGATATGATAAGAGAATTTATCACAATTCAATAAATGATCGCAATGGCGTACTTTAAACACCCCCTTTCTACTGGAATGGCAGAAGGGCACCCGTAGATGGGCGCTCACTAGGGCACAAAATCATTATTAATTTATCTACAGGACTCATCGTCATAAGTTACTGGAGGGAGGTGAACTTTACTGAGCATGGTATCACTTTTACCTCACAAGAATTGCAGCCAATTGGGGACTTTGTTCCAGAGTGATGCCTTTTTGAACAATTGGGGAATGGGAGGGGGCTGTAGCCCCCTCTGCCATCCCTTGGGACCACCACTGAAATATCATGTCATACCAATATTGCCCATCTCTGTATTAAGAGTCTAGATATCAAAATCAGGCATTGCAATACAGTTTGACAAGGATGGACTTGGATCAGGTTACTGTGGAAGGGAATAGATTAAACAGTAGTCTATCAATATCAATATCTTCATCTTGATCACAATGATCATCATCATCTTCATCATGACCTTCATCACCTTCTGTCTGTTTGTAGTTAGCTTTTTCATCTACTCCACGCGTTCCTCCTGCGTAGTGGATCAAGTTCAAAGAGACGTGGCTGAATGACGAAATAGAGCCCTGCACATTTCTTCTCGGCAGGAGAAAAGCAGAGGGGGTTCTATAGATGCATAAATAAATATATGTATAAATATATAAATATATATAACTATAAATAAGTGATAAAATGAATGAATAAATAAATAAATACATAAAGGGACAGTTCTGAGTATCCTCATGCCTTGTTGTGTTGAATCACGTGTGATGCACTCCAGGAGGCGTGAGGACTGATTTAATACATGCTTACTTCTTGGAACTGTTTTTTTGTTGCTTTCATTGGTTTACGATAGGGAAAAAAAAGCAGTATAAATGAAAGAGAGAAAGAGACAAAGAAGAATCGATTTGTCTTCGAAGAGCTAACCTGCTGCCTTTCTCAGACGGCATCTAAAATTGCAGCCGTGGCCCAGCGTCTCCCCAGCTTGCCAAAGCTCTTTCTTTACACTCCGGTCCGGAGGACATTTGACCTTTTGCCAGCATGTCGCGCTTTGTCCACTCGGAGCTTTTCCCATCCATTAGTTGCCGTGAAAAAATCACCCAGCTGTCCTGAGGCAGATGGTTGATATACAGTCCAGCCATGCGTCCAGCCGGACCGTTGGGCGTCAGTGTAGCGGCCGCGCTGATTCATTTAGCGCGAAAGTTGCTTGACTGCGGCGCGGCACATTTGATAATAATGATGCCCTAAGCGGCGAGGTGCTAAAAGCTGAATAATCCTCCAGCGCGCTTGGCTTTGAACAGGCCGTGCTAAGATCGAAAGTGCCCCCAACCTTATCCAAGAAGCACTCAGCCGTCTCTTATTAGCACCACACCGTGGCACAGCTGCTTATTAGCATCTCGCTACACACAGATGGAAGGCCAGTCAGGTCTGGAGAGGCTGGAGTCGTTCCTAATGTGGTTCAGTTTTGTTTTCACACTTAATATAGTGTTAACATGCACTTTATAACCCTATTAATGCAGAGGCTAAAAAAAAGGGAAAACTTTTACAGGTTTTACAAGTTTACATGAATCAGGCAATAACCCAAACTTACTGTACTTTTCGCACTATAAAGCACATCATATTATGAGGCGCATTATGTCTATTTTCGGGTCTATTTTATACATAAAGCAAGTAAAGTAAACAAAACTGTAATTCTTAAAAAAAAACCCAGTTTATTTGTTTAAATGAAAACCATTTATTTAGGTGAGTAAAGCGCTTCCATTTATTTACTGTAAGCAAAGATTACCAATCTTTTCAACTAGCAGTGGTAAGCAGCAATGCTAGCAGCGGTTAATAGCAGTAGTGCTGGGCGATTTTCACGATTTATTAAATTTACAGTTTTATTGCGATTTTCAAAATTGAGTTAATGCGATTTTACATACAGACATTGTATCTTTTTAATCTAAAATATCCGAAAACACTACTCATTTCTGAAGTGTTTCTCTGCCTTACCCTGGTTACCGGCACCTCCCACAGACTAATGCACGCATATTTTCATTCCACTCATATCTATATATTATATTACAGGTAAACCTTTTTTTTTACTTGAATTTCTTTGTCACCTTTAGTTTTTAGTAAGTGGGGAAAAATCTATTATAATCAAAAATCGTTTTTTTGTGAAAAAATAATTTTTTTTTTAGGCCATAATCGTCCAGCACTAAGTAATGCAATGCTAGCTGCGGTTATTAGTGCTTAGCGCTAGTTAATGCCACCCGACAGCACTACACTGATAAACCTTGAGTGTTCCAGCAACCCAAGGCGCTATCATCTAGCGGATCGTCCCACGCAGCTTGTTTTAACATAGTAAACACGCAGGCTACAGTTCCAATATACTCAACTCTGAGCGGCCAAAGAGCTAGCGCTGCGTTAAGCAGCTAATGCTAATACTGCTCCAGCCTCAGTGCTAGAGAAACTTCACTAAAACTCCTTTATAACGTTGTACTTCAGCAGAGTGGATTTTTTCTGCTCCTTATAACCTTCATGGTAGAATTAATTTATTCATTTAATTATTCATTTTAAACACTGCTTCTGTTGTGTTGTGTAATTATTTGCTTATTTCCAGTACCAAGGTCTGTTTTCATGCATGCCCAGACTGAGAAATCTGAGAATACACTGGCTAAGAGTATACCTGCACTGAGAAATACCATCACTGAACTAAAATCCAGCTCTCTTTGTCTAAGAAATCAGAGTATGCTGTTTACATGACTACTTAAATAATCAGTTCATGTAGCTGCAGTAATCCGATTATGAATGGTTTATGTAAAGGCACTTGGTGAGAAATCTAAATTACAGGTTTCCTCTCACACCAAATATGTTCAGTTAGTTGAGGCATGTCTTTTGGTGGAGATTTAGCTGCTGTAGTGTGTTTTCATTCCTGGAAGTCCAGCCGAGTCCAAACTAAGGTTTACGCTTTGGTTGTATTGTATTATACATTTTCTCTGGTAAGTTTTGGATTTACCTTGCGTTTTGGACCAAAGAACCAGAATTTTGGCCACTAAAAAGATCTTGTTTTTAGTCTTTAATCAACTGATCCATGGTCTGGACTAAGGTTTACGTGTTTGTTAAATTACATGCATTTGGTCTGGTTAGTTTGGCTGGGTTTCACCTAGAAGTTTAGTGAGCAGGGAGTAGGGAGCATCATATTTACCTACGTGGGCTGCATCTCAGAATACTGAGAATTGATTGGTTAAGGCATGCATCTCAAGACATAGGTGCATCAAGTTGCATACAGTTTTTTGAATTTGTGCCATATTCACTCTTACAGTCTAATCTTGTTAGGTTGTTTGGTCAGAACCTTCAGAGTTTTCTGTTTAAAACATGGTTGCATTGATTAGTCAATGTAATTGACAAACTAATTAATAAATTACTGCAGAATGCATTATGAGGTGAGTTTAAACAGGGTTAACTCCTCCACTAACATACATTACTAATGCCCACCTCATTAAAAATGATCTAATTCCATGAGTAACACTATCAGCTGGTAATGCACTGTAACCGAAGCTCTCCATGTATTACTCCGCCACATACAAGTAACCTAGCCATGATGCAGCGCTTACAAGCCAAACAGCGCAGCTAAAAATAGGGCAGCAATGGAGCTAGCGGGAAGTACAAATGGAGGGCTTGACAAAAAATAATCATGACGAATCGACTAATCGAACAAAAATCATCAGATTAGTCGACTACTAAAATAGTCATTAGTTTAAAGTAGCGTGTGTGAAAGGTGCTGTAGTACAATCCTGACCAAAAAAGCCCAATTTGTTCTGGCCTTAAAAGTTGGTCCTGGTCTGGATCAACTTGAACCAGGGTTTGGTTCATTTACAAGCTAGGTGTGAAAGCACTTTTAGTTTTAGAATCAGATTAATCAGGTTACCTGATGAAAAAAAGCAGCAGATTCAATGCATTTAGCATTATACCAGCACTCTTTAGATTTATATCACTATGTGATATGAAAAGGGAAGAAGAATATGTTGTATAGATAAAATGTAAAGTAGTAGTTATCTTAAAACTGTCCTGCATTTCATCCATTCTTTAGTCTGTTCCTAAAGTCGTACAGTTTTATGAGAATTAAACAACTTACACAACTCCACTCAACGCAAGTCTGTGATGATTAAAGTATAACGTTTGCGCCATGCTAAATTGCAGGGAATTAGATTTCATGACTTAGCTAATTGCCTCTGATTAGCTGTATAACTCCTTGCAGGCATACATTCAAGACATACTAGTTGCTTTTCTCTCACTGTTCTGGCTGTCTGGAATAATGAGCATGCTAGTCACACTAATCACACTAATCACATGAAGTTTGGTGGTTTAGTTTGAGTAATTTTTCTGGTCTTTTTTATATTATTAAGTTATTTGGTCCAAACATCTGATAAAGTCTGGTAGGGCTGCACAACATTGTAAAACCCTGACATTGCAATTTTTATCCACTATGTTACGCGATAAAAAAAAAAAAAAAAAAAAGAATTTAACCAGATTTTTGGAAAAATCAGGTGATTCAAGCAGGCATGATATTAAGAATGCACTTTAAATATTCCAAATTGACATACAATAAATAATATTGGGTATATATATATATATATATGTATAAATATTATATAACATAAGTTTTTGCACATTGCACAAGATTTGCTATCTAAATAGAACACATTGTAATAATTGTGCTGAAATATTATATACTGTGAAGCCCTAATTCCTGGACCTTTCAACAATGAGCAGAATCAACATATAAAAGGATACTTAAATGTACTTTTTTGTATGTTTGTATGTTGGTTTTTGGGTACTAGCTTTTGATTAGCTTTCAAACAGTTGGCAAACAATAGTAGCAGGCAAGATACAGTAATCAGATTCCTTATAGATTTAATTTTAAATTAATTTGATACATGAATTGTGTGTGTGCTTGCTGTCTTACCAGCTGCAAGAGCCTCAGGACTGTGTATATAAGCTCAGAATGTCATTATTGGGTTATTAGCAGAGGTAGAAAGTAATGAATTACATTTACTCAAGTTACTGTAATTGAGTAGATTTTATGAGTAATTTGTAATTTTTAATGTAATTTCTAAAATAGGTAATTTTACTTTTACTCAAGTACATTTTGACACAAGTAATCTACTTTGCTACACTGGAACATTCCCAGTTACTGAGCAAAAAAAAAAAAATGCTGGGAAAAAAACAATTGTCTGAATTAAAAAAATAATTAATTAATTGCCGCGGATGCTCCGGCGCACAGATGCTCACGCGTGGAATAACAAGGCAATAACTTCCTCATGCAATACAAAATGTGCTGGACAGAGCTGTCAGCTTTCAAAACTTCCACATCAAACCTGAGAAAGCATGTGGTGGTAAATATTTTTATCATTAAACAATCTTCTTGTCACTGTTGAGAGGGATGGAGAGGATGGACGTAAATGCAGATAAATAATTATATTTATTAAATAAACAAGAAAAATAAATACAGAAAACAACACACGCGTAACGCAAAAAAACTTACAAAAAACAAGACTAGGATAAGGATTAAACTAAGACAAATGCAAGGAAAACTAATTAAACTAGAAACTCTAATTTTAAACAAAGAATAACTAGGAAACACAAAAACAACAGACCAAGATCACAGTAACAAAAAAGATTCTAAGTAAAATAAAACACAAACTCTACTCACAAATATACAGTCACATAGATACAAAAGACTCCACAAGCAAACACTCATACAAGGGGCTATTTATACACAAGGAGGTGAAGACAGGTAACGAGGGGGCGGGGTTACAAACAAGACACAAGGTGACAACACTAATGGCTAGGGCGGAGACAGTGACCAAAACACAACAGAAGCACATGGCTGGGAACATGACAGGAGCACAAGGGAACAAATGAGGGGAAAAACAGAGGACAGACACAGGCTAATATGTGACACTTCTTAAATGTAAAAAAAAAAAAAATAAATAGCACTCAAAGCATAGCAATTGCAAGTTAAAATATAACAATGACCTGTAAAACTGTAAAAATACAGTTTATAGTCACCTATATGACCATAACAAAAGTTATGGTCATATAGGTGACTATAAACTGTATTTTTCAACAGTAAAGAAAAAAAAATGGATAATTTTGTTCTTGAAAACGTTTTATGGGGTGGTCTCAACAAATACTGCCTGAAAGTTCCAAATTATTATGTGAAATAAAAGTTAACTTATGATTTGTTGTACTTTTTTTTACATCAAATAATTAAAAGTAACTATGTAACTTTTACTCAAAGTACATTTTAAATTGAGTATATTTTTACTTTTACTCGAGTAGATTTTTAGATGGGTACTTTTACTTTTACTTGAGTAGAATTTTAGCAAAGTAAAGGTACTTTTACTTAGTTAATTTTTTTTCTGTACTTTTATGTTATTAGATCATATAAAGTATTTTTTGAGAATTGTGTTTATTTGTTTTACATATGGCATCTGGATGTCTACCTGATTTCGTGCATGCTTACTGAATGAAGAAGCTGGTTTCATTTTCATTTCTAGTGAAATTTCATTTCAGGATTTCTAGTTTTTGATTAACTTTCAAGTGGTGCATGGGAAATGCTTTAAATAATCATTGTAGCAACTGAGACAATTAGATTTTTTGAGTTTGTATAAGCTTAATTGCATTTGGCAATCATAGAGACCCAAGCATGTCATGCTGTTTTGAGGTCAGTGGAGCCCAATTGATTGGAGAGTTTTTTTTAAATGGCTTTTTTATTATTATTGATATGAGGATCTAAAAAAAAAGAGATGTTGATACATGTTTGTATATTTTTCCAAAAAAAAAAAAAAAAGAACATTTTGAATGAACATAATGATGATGATGATGTTACTCAAACATGAACAGGGAGGCATGCTTGCTGAGTAATGAAGCTGGTTTCATTCATTTTCACATGCCAGGAATTCTAGCTTTTGATTAACGTTCGAGTGGTGCATGAACAATGAGATAAATAATCATTGTAGCAAGCTAGAAAATCAGCTTTCAGTGTTTGTACTACATAATAAATTGCATTTGGCAGTCACAAAGGCCCAAGCACAGCATGTAATTCGAGGTAAGTAGAGCACTATTGATTATCAAGTATTTATGAATGGCTTTTTATTATTATTATTGCTAAGGAGATGTCTAACAAATTTCTCTAAAAATCCCCCGCCAAAAAAAAAATCAATACTTTGAATGAACATAATAATCATGATGTTACTCAAACATAGTTTCATTTTCCCGTGTCAGAATTCCTAGCTTTTGATTAAATTTCAAGTGGTGCATAAAAAATAGGGCAAATAATTATTGTAGCAAAGCTAGAAAATCAGCTTTCAGTGTTTGAACAAGTTATATTGCATTTGGCAATCATAGGTGCTCAAGCACTGCATGTCATTTGAGGGCAATAGAGAACAATTGATTAGCTAGTTTTTTTAAAAAAATGATAGATTAAGCAATAAAAAGAGAGTAGTTTATGACCAATGTGAGTAAATAATAATTGTAACAACCTAGAAAACTGTTTTTGGTACCACTTTAAAATAAGACTACCTTTATAAAGGGTTTATTAATGGTTTACAATTAGTTTATTAATGGTTACTCATTGGGTTGCAAATGCCTTAAAAAAATCAATAATATTCAGTTATAACACATACGTAGAAAGCGCAACAAAAGATTATTAATGATTTTTAAGGCATTTAGCAACCAGTAATTAACTAATTGTAAACCATTTATAACCCCTTTATAAAGGTAGTCTTATTTTAAAGTGGTACCCTGTTTTTTCTCAGAGTTTGTTAAGTTTGGCTTGCAGTTGGCAATCTTATGGGGCCCAAGCTCTGCATGCCAGTTTGGGGTCAGTAGAGAAGAATCGATTGGCAAGTTAAAAAAAAAAATATATATATATATATATATATATAAATAAAGATATAAAGAAGTAATTCATGATAAAAAAAACAGTAAGTAAGCTTGTGTAAATGTTTCCTGTAATATACTTTAATATACAAACTATCAAAATGTAGAAAGTACAAAACTGGCCTTGTTCCCTCCAGGTGGGTAGATGGCGCTCTCTCCCCACATCACTAAAGGGTGATGTCCGCAGCACAAGGTGTCTGTGAGCTGATGTATCGGAACCGAGTCGCTGCGCTTTCCTCCGAGTGCGCTGTACTGTAGCAGCAGCAGCATCTCGAAAAGAAGCGGTGGCTGGCCTCACATGTGTTGGAAGAAGCATGTGTTAGTCTTCACCCTACTGGTGTTTTGGGGCATCACTAGTGATAGGGGGAGTCCTAATGAGTGGGTTGGGTAATTGGCTGAGCGAAACTGGGGAGAAAGTGGGGAAAAATTTTAAATAAAAAAAAAATGTAGGAAGTACAAATGGAGGGCATGACAAAAAATGATTGTGACTAATCGACTAATCTTACAAATAATCGGCAGATTAATCGACTTCTAAAATAGTCATTAGTTGCAGGCCTAGTCAACAAGCTCCTATACACTGTTGCTTAGATCCTAATCATCGCCAGGGGCGAATTTTGAAGTTATTTTCAAAATTATTTTATTTCTGGGGGCCCTGATCAAATGGATTCTTTTGTATAGCAAAATGCAATATTGACTCTGACAACCTAGCTGTCTTAGGTACCTCATCCACTTCCTTTCATTAATTTTCTTTCTTTTTTTGGGCACCGCTGGGATAAGACCGTTTCATGGTTGTGCTGCAGCTACCTCAGTCTACCTCGCCTAACTTTACTTGCGTGTATGGTGTCTCTTCGATGTTAAACAAAAAAGAAATAATATGTTTTTTGTTTGTTTTTTTTTCCTTTTTTTGCCAACCTTTTGGCCAGCAGGGCAATTGTGTGGTTTTAAGTGGTTTGCGTGGTGGTAAAATCTGCCCCTGGTCATCGCTAGCTTAAACCTGAGGCCACTGGTTGGTTTGGCACTGCAAGGGATACCTCTAAAACAGAAGGCAGGAGAGGGGGGAGGGGTTGGTTCACAGCAGGTGCTTCTAACTCTAGATGGAGAGCCTAGCTGGAATCTTCACCGTCGGTGGCACCAGATCCAACTTGGGCTCAAGAGCCTCAAAAACACTCATTCTCTATCCTGCAGTGGCAGTTCCGTCCTCACGAGGATGCTGTGTTTTTACTGGGCGCGTTCACTAATAAGCTTTCGTACCGCTGCTGCACCGCGGTGGGTAGGTAGGTAGAGCGGGCTCAGTCATACAGGCAGAGCGTCTCGGAGCCCGGGTTGTTCCGCAAATTAGGGGCGCGCGAAAGCCACGGAGGTCCCTGGAGAAGCCGAGAT
Source organism: Astyanax mexicanus (assembly GCF_023375975.1). Classification (NCBI taxonomy): domain Eukaryota; kingdom Metazoa; phylum Chordata; class Actinopteri; order Characiformes; family Acestrorhamphidae; genus Astyanax; species Astyanax mexicanus. Next base: position 30,366,979 of record NC_064426.1, on the reverse strand, counting down.
GTCTTGTGCTTGTGTTTTTATTTTTTCCCCTCTTTCTTTTTCTTTTTTCATTTTTTTTCCCACCTACCTGGGGACGACTGCACCTCTCCTGCTGCGTTTAACAGTTTGCCGTGCCTTAATTCACGCAGGGATACCTGACAGGAGTCCACACAGGAAGCCTCTCTGTTTTATATTCACTTAGATGGTTCTGTAGAAGCAGAGGCAGAAAAAGGAAAAAAAAAAAAAAAAGAAAACATGCTCCAATATGATGCTATTTGCCTCCTGAGAGAGAGAGAGAGAGGAATCAGCAAGATGATTCATGTGTTTGCAAAGATCTCTAAGAAAATCTTCAGAGCTCCTCGGTCTAATATGCCCGGGTGCGTGCGCCCGCTCGCGTGCACGTGAGCAGGCAGGCGTTTTGTGTCTCATCTCGGCGGAGGCATTGATGTTCTGCCAGTCTGGGGCTGAATTATTCGAGTAGTGCATCTATTGTGTCGCTTGACAGCTGTCTGCCATTTCCCCAATCTTTAAATCTTGTGATTATATTTGATAATCCGTCATGCTTAAAAAAGCAAATTCATCTGCAATTCGTAAATCCATATGTGATTAAAACGGTCTGCTCTACCGCGCAGACAAGATGCTGCACACATGCGCAGCGGAACGCATACGGATGCGGTACTGTATGCACATGCGCTGCATCAGCGCTTCTCAAAATGTACCAGTCGGAAAGTTCGGACACACCTTCTATTTTTTCCTTTTTTTCTTTTCTTTTTTTCCTGCATTGTAAATGAATACTCAAGTCCTACAGACTATAAAGGAACAAACAAGGAACCATGTAGTAACTTAAAAGTGTTAAACCAACCAAAATACTCTTGGAAAAAAGCATTTAGGAACCTCTTATCTAGGGTGCTGTTAACTTGCAGTTTGTGCTCTTCCTTTCCTGGGGCGGTCCTGATGAGAGCCAGTTCCATCAGATTTTTTTTTTTTTTTCAGATTGACTGACCCCTATTTTTTCAAGTGATTTTATTTTTTTACTTAGTTGAGTAGTTCACTGTTCACTGTATACCAACTCTACCTCTTTACAAATGATGCTCTCAAACACAAAAAAATCAAATAATTAACTCTTGACAAGGTCTAGTCTAAATTCTTTTCTAAACTGTGTATTTGGCAAAACGGCAACATTCTGTATGAACTTCATGAAATCTTGTTGAAATTTTTTATCAACTGACTCTTCATGACTGACTGTTCATAGTCAGTTCATTTTTGTATTATGATCAATAGCAGACTAGTAAACATAGAGTTTGAAAGGTTAAAGCAGTATTATCTGAGAATTGGTATTGTTTGCTCTGAAGGACACACTTTACACGTGCATTTCTGGACAAGCTGAGAAAAACAGAACCATTGCTTTCCATTTGTATGAACTTCCTGAGATCTTGTTGAAAATTGAATTAATTAACTTGTTGCTGGTGTGGTCACATCATTCTTTAGTACCAACAATGCTTTTACTTATGTTAGTGAGAGCAAACCACATGGCTAAAGGTTAAAGCAGTATTATCCAAGAATTGGTATTGTTTGCTGTGAAGGACATGCTTTACACATGCATTTCTGGACAAGCTGAGAAATACAGAGCCTTTACTAAAAGTGAAAGAAGCATGTAGACTGAGGTGGTAGAGTAATATTATAGAATTTTACACTGATATGTCAGAGTTACACAGTTCTGGAGAGAGATCTGATATATCTCCAACAGACTCTGTAGTGTGAATTGTTTTAAAAGGTTCAAAAGTATAATGTTTTAAATATAGTGCAAATGTTACAAATTGCAATTGCTTTTGTGTGAACTTTGAAAATTTGAAGGTTAAAGCAGTATTATCCGAGAATTGGTATTGTTTGCTCTGAAAGAGACACTTTACACATGCATTTCTGGACAAGCTGAGAAATACAGAACCATTACTATTCATTTGTATGAACTTCCTGAGATCTTGTTGAAAATTTAATTAATTAAATTTCCTTCTTTAATACCAACAATAATTTCACTTATGTTAGTAAGAGCAAACCGCATGGCTAAAGGTTAAAGCAGTATTATCCAAGAATTGGTATTGTTTGCTGTGAAGGACATGCTTTACACATGCATTTCTGGACAAGTTGAGAAATACAGAGCCTTTACTAAAAGTGATAGAAGCATGTAAAGTGAGGTGGCAGAGTAATATTGTAGGATTTTACACTGATAGTAAGTGATAGGAAGTGTAGTGTGAATCGTAAAGGTTTCAGTATAAGTATAACGTTTCAAATATAGTGCAAATATTACGAATGAAACTTTGAAAATTTGAAAGGTTAAAGCAGTATTATTCAAGAATTGGTATTGTTTGCTCTGAAGGACACACTTTACACGTGCATTTCTGGACAAGCTGAGAAATACAGAACCATTGCTTTCCATTTGTATGAACTTCCTGAGATCTTGTTGGAAATTTAATTCATTAACTTGCTGCTGGTGTGGTCACATCCTTGCTTATAGAAATAGCACAACCATGTGATCCACCGGTCTGAAACAATCAAAAACACAGTTAGACTGTTAGATTTCCCCCCAGTCTGGCTGTTAGCTCGTCCCGATGCAGCCGAGAATGGCCCCCCACCCAGATGAGCAAAAGCTCTGTTCTTGGTGCCCCAGATGGGTTGTAATGAGCAGGGTGGGCCTCGGCACTCTCGTTGCCACGCCATAATTATGCGCGCACACACACGGGCTCGCTCTTCTCGGCATATTTATCGCCAGGCTGCGTGACACTTATTTAATTACACATCTTGGAGGCTAGGTCTCCGAATGGGAACAGATGTCTCGTGAATTTTTGACAAAACCCGTGCGTTTTCCTGCAAGGGTGGATGGCTGTCTAAACAGACCGCCCCAACCCTTCGAAAGTAAAGGGCCGGGGTGAAGCCGCGTGACAGCCTGGCTCCTGCCACCCGGGCTCCTGCCACCCTGGCTCCTGCCACTGCAGACCAGCATCTGTGTTGTGGCTGTGAGCGCTGAATTACGCTTCTGGATCTGGGAATCCGTGAACATGCATGTGCATCAGTGCTTAAAGGGGAATGTGAAATTTCTGCATAATTCAGTTGTTCAGATGTGATGAGATGTTCAGAGTGGTTTGGGGTGAAATGGGGTGTTGTAGGGAAATGTGAGGATTTTAATTCCATCGCAACGGATTTGTAAGAATGCAAATCCGTAGTCTTTGTATTCATTTTATGCGGTTGATATTTATTTGTGCTTCAAAATACTGAATAAAATCTAAGGGCGCTTTCACACCTGTAGTTGGTTTCTCTGGTGCGGATCAGTTGATGAGTTTGTTTATTTCCAGTGTTTTCTCTCTCTGTTTGGTTTGGTTTCACACATGCACAAACCTAAACGCACCAAAATGCGCACCAATAGACCACGCAAACACACACAGACCGCGCTAATTGTAAACAGCGTGGAGCAGCAGAGATGAGACAGTGTTTGTTCATAGCTGTGGTAATTAGCGTTATCTGGCTAATATAAAACTAAAAAGATTAAACTGCACCTTATCAGCAGTTTAGCAAAAATAAAAGGAGTATATTTGATAGCTGGGTCGGATCACCAAAAGCAAATCCACACCTAAGTGCGATAACTGTTTTCACACCTGCTCAAAAAGTCTGTTTTAACCAAACCAAATAGTGCTGGTGTGAAAACACCCTAACACTGCACTGTAATATTTGATTTTCTGTGATATTTATTGTGATATTTTAAAATGCAGCGATTTTTGCAGATTTCAGTAGAACTTTCTAAAGTTCAATCCAAAAGAATTGTTGCCTACACCTCAGCTCTCATAACCAGATATCTTTCTCTGAATTAACATCAGTTTCATAGACCCTAAAATAGAACCCTGAGGGACTCCATAGCCAGGTTTTGCATTATGGACAATAGAAGACTAAAGGTTAAAACAGTATTATCTAAGAACAGGTATTGTCTGCTCTAAAGGACACACTTTACACATGCATTTCTGGACAAGCTGAGGAATACAGGGCCATTACTTAAAGTGAAAGAACCATGTAACTAACACAACACAAAATGATTTTGAAGCTGTTGTTTAAAGGCAAACTATAAATAACTATAACTATAAAATGCTGTTTTTAATTAGCCATACTCAAATAGAAAAACATATATATTTTTTGTTCTGATGCCATTATTCAGTTCAGTCATTCCTCAAAAGAGCACAGTACTGCAAAATCTATTGTGATATTTAAAAATACAGTATTTTTTCTTAGATTTCACAAAAATTCACCAGAACTCAATGACCCAACGTAAAATCAGTTATACGCTTTATTTATCCTTTAAAATCGTAGTTATCTAGAAAAGTTAAACTAATCTAGAACAGACTTTCCCACCAAACCATTCTGAAATTCTACTTTATTTTGTGCCGAAACAAGACAGACTTCTTCTTTTTTGCTGATGCCATTATTCAGTTTGGTCATCCCTCATTAGAGCTTCAGCACTGCTGAGCAAAACTCATGGCTCATGACATCGATTTATGATCTATGCATTATTTTCAAAACAGGAGCGCTGTTCCTCTTATGAGTCCATTTAACAAGAGTGCCTGAATGACCGACCTACATAATAGAAGATGTTTGGTGCTTACGAAGCTCTTCAGCGCGCTCATCAATACAGCGTTACTAGGAATCCTGCCACATGTCTAATGCATGTCCAGCGCACCTTTTTAATGGACTCTTTTTAATGCCTTTCTTGACCCTCCCCCTTGCCTCCAATTGACCTGTGAGATCCGTCAGCGCTCAGTGATCCAGAACCTCATCCTTTACAAATTACCTTTACATAACTGTCTGCTGCCTCACACCGGCCTCACACATGTAATATTAACCTTTTTTTCTGCAGGGCCCTGACGTAGCTTTCATTTCTGAAAACGTATCTATTAATAACCTGATCTCTAAGTGTTGTTTTTAACTTTTTATGCAGTGAAGACTGTCTAACAAATAGAAGGAATTTTATTTTATTGTTAGCATGAGAATATAAGACGTATTTAAGCGTATCAGGAATATTAGAAACATCACTTGCGCGAGAAATGCTTACAGATTCAAACAACGATCTGATTGTGTTCTCACTCAGGAACAAAAAAAAAAAAACATAGTGTATCCAACAAGATATATCGAAACATCTAAAACAACGACTCTCAGAGATCTACATTCACTTGGGACTTCATGGAACCTGAGGGTCCCTTTACAATATTTCGTGGGAGTGGAAGAGCAAATACGTATAGAAAAGTCCCACAAAGTAGGAAACAGTCAGAGGTGGAAAAAGTACTGAAAATTTGTAATTAAGTAAAAGTACCTTTACTTTGCTGAAATTCTACTCAAGTAAACATAAAAGTACCCATCTAAAAATCTACTCGAGTAAAAGTAAAAAAGTACTCAATTTAAAATGTTCTTTGAGCCTAAACACACCAAAATGCGCACCAATAAACCACGCCAACACACTGTCTCCTCTGATTGGTCAGAGCTGTCTGGCACGGGAGCAAGAAAGTAAATATAGTGAGAAGATCCTACTATTCTACTCAAGCAGAAGTAAAAGTACCCATCTAAAAATCTACTCGAGTAAAAGTAAAAAAGTACTCAATTTAAAATGTACTTTGAGTAAAAGTTACATAGTTACTTTTATTTATTTGATGTAAAAAAGTACAACATATCATAAATTAAATTTTTATTAAATTAAATAATTTGGACCTTACAGGCAGTATTTGTTCAGACCACCGCATAAAACATTTTAAGAACAAGTGGTATAGGTTTCTATCATCCATTTTTTTTTACTGTTAAAAAGTTAAAAGGTTATGGTTATATAGGTGACTATAAACCGTATTTATATAGTTTTACAGTTCATTATTATTTTTTAACTTGCAATTGCTATGATTTAACTGCTATTTACATGTTTTTTTTAAACATCCAAGCAGATGTAATATAATAGATAATAAAAACTTAAGGAATGATTATGAAAAACATGAAAACACACAAAAAAAATATTGGTCGGTGCATGTGCAGTGCCGTAAAGAAGCGCATATCGATGGCGCTGCCATGGAGAACAAAACTCTTCTTTTTTTTTTATTCAGACAATTTGTTTTTTTCCCAGCATTTCATTTTTTACTCAGTAAATGACTTGAGTAAAAGTAAAATTACCTACTTTAAAAACTACTTTAAAAATGACTAATTACTCATAAAATCTCCTCAATTACAGTGATGTGAGTAAATGTAATTAGTTACTTTCCACTTTCTACTTTACAGTCCATATAAAATTATGACTAACATTATTTTTCACATTCATGGTGGAACTCTACCTAACTCAACCTCATACTACCTCACTTCACCTTATGCTACCTTATTCTACTGAACTCCACCTCACTCTACCTTTCTCTTCTGTATTTCACCTTGCTCTACCTCACTCTTTCTTGGTCCACTTTGACTCTACCTCTCTACCTCACTCTACCAATTTCTGCCTCACTCTGCCTTACTCTAACTTCCTCTACTGTACTTTACCTTGCTCTCACTCTCCCTTGCTCTACATCACCTCTACCTTACTGTACATCACTGTACCTCACACTACCTCACTATTCCTTACTCCACCTTATGTTACCTCACTCTACTGTACTTTACATCTCTTTACCTCCATCTACTTTACCTCACTCTTCCTTACAGTACCTCACTCTACTTTATGCTGTCTCACTCTACCTCCCTCTACTGTACTTTTTCTCACTCGTCCTTACTCTCCTCACTCTTCCTAGCTCTACCTCACCTCTACCTAACTCTACCTCACCTTTACTGCTCTGTTCCTCACTCTAACCAATGCTGCCTCAATCTACCTCTCTACCTTGTTCTGCCTCTCTCTGCCTTACACTACCTCACACTACCTCTCTATTTCTTTATCTTGTTACCTCACTCTACTGTACTTTACATCTTTCTACCTTTATCTACTTTACCGCTCTCTCCTCACTTCTCCTCTCTCTACCTCACTCTACCTTACAGTACCTCACTCTACTTTATGCTGTCTCACTCTACCTCCTTCTACTGTGCTTTTCCTCACTCTCCTCACTCTTCCTAGCTCTACCTCACACTACCTTAAGCTGTCTCAATCTACCTTACTCTACCTCCTTCTACTGTGCTTTTCTTCACTCTACCTTACTCTCCTCACTCTTCCTAGCTCTACCTCACCTCTACCTACCTCTACCTCACCTTAATAGCTCTGTTCCTCACTCTAACCAATGCTGCCTCAATCTACCTCTCTACCTTGTTCTGCCTCCCTCTACCTTACACTACCTCACACTATCTATTTCTTTTCTCCACCTTATGCTACCTCACTCTACTGTACTTTACATCTCTATACTTCCATCTAATTTACCTCACTCTTTTCACTCTTCCTTGTGCTACCTCACCTCTACTGCCCTCTACCTCACACTACCTTCTGCTGCCTCAATCTACCTTGCACTATTGTACTTTACCTTGCCTTACCTCATTCTCCCCTCACTTTTCTATGCTCTACCTTGCCTCTATATAACTTTACCTTATACACTTTAAGCCTTACTCTGCCTTACTGTACCTCACTGTACCTTCCTCTATCTCACCTTGCCTCACTCTAGCTCACTCTACCTCTCTCTACCTTCCTCTGCCTCAAATGTGATGAGATGTACACAACTAATACCTTTTATATTTGGGGTTGCAGTTATTCACAATGTTATTGCAGCTCTTTTTTTGTACATCCAATGACCCACATACCCTCCCAAGCTTGTTCACACAAACGCGTGTAAATACATTTTTGAATTTCCACGGTACAAATCGGCCTCGATCGGCCAGACTCACCGCCAGGCTCTCCTGCTTTCAGCCACGGCAGCTGCTGCAACCACGCACTGTTTATTCAGCCTGCAAGGGCAGGGGTTTGGCTGGTTGACTGGAGGCAGTGCCAGGAAATCGAGCACCCCAGCGACTCCCGGATCGCTCTGGCCGGTCGCCGCTCGGCCGGAATGTCAAACGCCCTCCTTTGTGTTTTGGCTGCGATTAATTTGCTGGAGGAGCGATGGTGGTCTGATAGCGGGAGAGAATGTCACCCCTGTCGCTCTTCAGGAGGCCTTTTTAACCGACTCGCTCGGGTGGAAAAACTGTGTTTGTAGTTGAGAATGGAAGTGTAATCAGATTAGATCAGACTTTAGGCCTTGGCACGTGAGGGTTTTGGCCCGGTAATTGGCGTGAACTGCGGGGGTATGAGTTTTCGGAGTGTCTGTGTTTGTTCGAAGCTGGAGAGCGCCATGTAAACGTCACCCCCGAGGAAATCTGACTCCCTGCCCACTCTGATGCTGCGTAGCCACCTCGCCACCCTGCTCCGGCTTCGGATTTGGTTCCGGCGAAAACCCTGTTTCGTTATTGCAGTTCTTACACAATGGCCGGCGGCTCTGTTTTTGTTTTTTCTTCTTTTTTTTTCTAATCATTCGTTCGCTTTCCTGTCTGCCAGGTTACGTCAGGTTCTTTCTCCAACTCGTTTCGTGTTTTTCTGTTCACGGTACTTGAAATTCAGTTCATAAAATTCCCTCGTCGGAAGCGGATATCATATGAAATTCCTTTACTGCTTGATGTGATTAAGAGCGTGTGAGATATGGGAGTTTAAAAACTGTTCATTTGATTTAAGACGATACGGTGGAGGAGCAGGGAGAGAGGGAGAAAAAAAAAAACAGGCAAGAGAAGAAAAAGGAAGGAGAAGGAAGGAAGACGGATGGAGCAAGAGTATGCCCCTTAGATTAAATGCTTGATGAGGGAGGTGTCAATAATGAAATCCTTGCCTTTAGAGAAAACCCATTATTTCAGGGCTCATTTAAATCAAAGGGAATCGGCTGGTGTGAGTTTTTCCTTCTCCTTTCAGGTTGTTTGCTGACAGAAGAAGGAGAGAACCCTTGGGGTGTAATACGCTTAATAAATGTTCTACATGTGAACTTGCTTGCGGGAAAGTCGTGCCAATTTACCGAGGAACCAAAGGAGGCTAGGTTTTAATGCGTTAGAGCCGAAATGTAAATGAAGTCAAATGGGGTGTTTGGTAGAGAGGCGGTGGTGGTCATGATAGGAAATGGAAAAGAACGGGTGAAAAGACAATGGCTGAGAGTGCCCATACGAACACAGACGTACATGGACTATTGTGTCCTTTGCTGGTGTTTTATACAGCAAAAAGATCTTGTAACCTGTTACCTGTTGAACAAAATAATCATAGGTTTCTATTCTTTTCTATTCTATTCTATTGCAAACAGACCTTGGCCACTGACTCTGAGCTGCAGAACTGATTTGAAATTAGCAGATTCTTTTCTTTTCAGACTAGTTCACTAGAGAAAGAGGAAGGGAGGGGGAAGGAGGGAAAAAAGGATATGGTGAAATGACAGCATGTCATACGTAGGCTCAGTGCATACAGTCTCGTTTCCAGCCCCTGGGCTCTTCAGTGTAAACATTTAAAGAACAGAGTGCCTCAGCTCAAGGCAGCTCAAGAAAACTGCAGCAAGTAACAAAGGACGCTACAGCTCCTCTCGCTCATTCAGCACCCCCCTCCTGGGAAATTGGGAGCGTAGTCTTGTGTTGTGAATAAAAAAACGGCAGAAGAAGACAACAGCTAAAAAAACAAGATGTACTGATAGAGGCATTGATAGAGAGATTGCAAAAGGATGAAAGAGTGGAACGGAGGGTAGGTATTTCTGCAAAAGGGAAAAGAAAGACTAGGTCACTGAACCCATTTTTACATACAAAAGAACAGAAGAGTTCGGCTGCCGCAGTTCTATTCCCCCAAATGCGGCCAGGCGCGGACTCGATTCACGTACAGCCAATCGGAAGTTTTTTTTACGATAATTTTACCCGCCGCACGCCTTGCCTCATTGTTAAACACGGCGCCTCGCTTTGCAGCAACACAGCGGCAAACAGTTCCGCGCCGGAGACCGGGTACGCCTTTCTTCGCTAGCCACGGGGTGGACCTGGTCATCTGCAAGCGCTACGTGCCGAAGAATTGCTTTTATTATTAGCTTCTTCTTTCAGGGGAAATAAACGAACCGTCTCCCTCCGAGCGCACTTACCATCCTTGAAGCTGAAGGGGCCCTGTGTGCAGCTGAATAGCTTCAAGCCCATGGTTCTCCCTGCCTGAATCGCTTGCATGTGCATCCTGGCTGTGGTGGAAGATGAGGCGGAGGGATGGAGGGAGGTTGTTGTGGTGATTGTTCTGCTCTGTGGTTTTGCTGTTGGCGTACCCCCTTAAATCATCATCCATCTACAAATCTGGACAACTTACAGATTTACAGAAGGTTTAGGGTTTTGGACCTGCAGTTGTGGGGCACACAGTGGTAAAACTTGGTTAACTACAAGTCTCTGGAACCTTCTTTTGGACATATCTATGATGGTTTTGCTAAGATCTGTCAGTAAATGTTTGTAATTTTTGCTTTTATTCAAGTAGTCAAGTAGTCACAGTAGTAAACAGCATATTTGATTTCTCAGATCAGAGTGAGGTCTGAAACATCTCAAAAATAGGGGAAAAGGAAGCACTAAAAAAGTAGTTTTGCTTATTAAAAGTATTTTTCACTGCTTGTAAACTCTGAACTGGAGTATTATCAGATTTCTCAGTCTGCGCATGCACTAAAACACAGCCTGTAGCTCATGGGAATAAGTGGGCAGTATTTAACAGCACAGCACCACAGCTCCCACCCCAGATATTTTTGGCCTTCTGAATAACCCTGGATGGCACTGCTGGAGCAGCATTAGCATTAGCCGCTAACTTTGCTAGAGTGCTAGCTCTTTTGCCATTCAGAGCTAAGTATTATGGGCCTGTAGCCTGCTGCTAACCCCGGCTAGCACTGCTGGAGCAGTATAAGCATTAGAGCATTAGACGCTTGACAAGGCTAAGCGCTAGCTCTTTTGCTGCTCAGAGGTGAGTATATCAGACTGTAGGCTGCACATTTACTGTGTCAAAAAAAAAAATCTGTGTGGGATGAACCACTAGTTAACATCATCCTGGCTTATCGGAATTCTCAGGGTTCCTCAGTTTAATGCTGTCGAGCTGCATTAGACACTAACTGTGGCTAGCGCTAGCAGTTAGCTGCTAATGCTAGTGCTGCTGCTCCCAGCCTTAGTAGAAAATCTGTAAATCTAAGCTTACTGTAAATAAATGGAAGCACTTAACTCACCCAAATAAAGAATACGTTTTCAGGAGAGAAATATGTGTAGTACAGGGGTGTCCAAACTTTTTTTGTTGGGGGCCAGAAGGAGAAATACATTTGAAGTCACGGGCCACAGACTCTATGATAAAACAAATAATGAAATATACCACTTTAAAAAATACATTTTCCTGATTATTTCATTTACACACCATTTTACTTGACTTACTATCTTTATCTATCTTTGACTAAGATTGATGTTTCATTTCATGATGTCTCTTTATATTAAACTCCTTAATTACGGCAACTTTTAGACTCTTTTGCCCTTTTTCTACACTAAAACCACGCACCCTCTCTGCTTTTAGACTCTTTGGCCCGTTTTTCTGCGCTAGAAATGCGCACCCTCTCCGCCTTTTGACTCTTTGGCTTAGCTTTACAGGTCTCGCCTCCCAGTGGCAAAATCTGCTGAATTAGAAGGAAAACATGGCGACATTCTTGTTCCTTACTAGTGTCACTTATTGCGCCTTATAGTCTGATGTTCCTATGTATGGAAATAGACCTGAAAATAGATGTAAGCTTTTATAAAGCATTGGAATGTACTACAAACATATTTCACACACAAATGGCTTGTATTCATAGTATTTCCATATATTGTTTATATTCAGCTCTTTGTAGACACCTGTACCATAGCAATTTATGATGTTAGATAATAGGAAAATTTGAAAACTATAATTTATTGAGAAATTAATGGCATTCGAATCCTCCTATATTTTGTTAATACGTAAATAATTAGCAACTGCTATGAGCTGTACATTAATGAAACACCTGTTTCCTTTAATATATCTTGTTTTTTTACCGTAATTATCATACACTTTACCACTGAGATGCAGCAGAACAGGTGGTACGCGCTTCCACGTGAAAGGTCATCTGACTGAAACAGATGAACGGGGCTATAAAGCTCACGCGGGATGCTTCATAATAATATTCTGAAAGATAAAAGCCTTTATTGCTGCAATTCTGCAGACGATTATCATTTTTATACTGAGCCTAAATGGTTCACTTTCATTCCATAACTTCTCTTCAAGATTACTAAACCTTGTAAGTAAGAAGTGCCTTGAGGTTAATATACACGGACATGGCAAAAGTCATGGGATAGCAGATTGTAAATTGGTCAATGAGTGCTAACTATTGAGCGTTAGGGTTTCCAGGCTTCCCAAAGAATAATTTCTGAATGGGATCCTTAACAAAAATAAAATGTTACCTTAAAAGTTGGGAATGCCCATTTTTATATACGTAGTGAGGTGTTATCTTGTGAGAGAAGCTAAACCAGTAGTGGCCAGCATGCTTATGGGAAAGTAAGTGGGAAATATTGAAACAGTAATGAAGACATTACTATCCACAGTGCACAAAATCTTAGCAAGTGAAATGATCTAATTTCAAGGCATTTCATGTCTTACTAAGCCTTGTCAGTGTAAGATTACTTTGCCTGTATTAGAAATAATTATCTTAATCAGTCTTACCGAATTTTCACAATTTTAAGTAATATAAACTCAGAATATGCACAGATAGTCACAAGCCAAGTTATTCTGATTCTTCTGTCCAAATTTAAGCCAAAGAATTTGTGATTTTTTTGCTTTATATAAGTATATATGTCTTAATTTACAGGTGCATCTCGAAATATTTGAATATCATTGAAAAGTTACTTTATTTCAGTAATTTAGATCAACATTTTTAATACACACAAAGTGATCTATTTTAAGTGTTTATTTCTTTTATTGTGGATGATTATGACTATTGCAACCAATGCAAACTCAAAAATCAGTGTCTCAGAAAATTAGAATATTATATAAGATCAATTGGTACTTTTGGCAGTGTGGGCAGTGTGCCAAGTCCTGCTGGAAAATGAAATCCACATCTCCATAAAAGTTAAAAGTCAGCAGAGGGAAGCTTTAAGTTCTGTAAGATTTTCTGGGAAAACACTGCACTGACTTTAGACTTGATACTTGATAGAACACAGTGGATCAACACCAGCAAATGACATGTCTCTCCAAACCATGGAAACTTCACACTAGACCTTAAGCAGTTTGGACTGTGGGTCTCTCCACTCTTCCTCCAGACTTTGCTCCCTTGATTTCCAAATGAAATGCAAAAATATACTGATGGTTGATGAGCTTTAATGGAGATGCGGATTTCATTTTCCAGCAGGACTTTTTTGCCAATTGATTTTATGCAGTGTTTACAGTGCAGTTGGTGGTAATGATTGTGACTGGCAGCTACTGGCTAGAATTGTCCATGCACGTGTTCAATTTTTGCTATATCCATGTTGTAGCCTTAATGCCACAACATTAACTTTGCTACAGTGGTTGGACAATGACACTGAAACACCTGTCATTTTAGTGTGGAAGGTTTCATGGCTAAATTGGAGCAGCCTGGTGGCCAATCTTCATTAATTGCAATTGCACCAGTAAGAGCAGAGTGTGAAGGTTCAACTAGCAGGGTAAGAGCACAGTTTTGCTCAAAATATTGCAATGCACACAACATTATGGGTGACAAACCAGAGTTCAAAAGAGGAAAATTGTTGGTGCACGTCTTGCTGGCGCATCTGTGACCAAGACAGCAAGTCTTTGTGATTTATCAAGAGCCACGGTATCCAGGGTAATGTCAGCATACCACCAAGAAGGACCAACTACATCCAACAGGATTAACTGTGGACGCTGTAAGAGGAAGCTGTCTGAAAGGGATGTTCGGGTACTAACCCGGATTGTATCCAAAAACATAAAACCACAGCTGCCCAAATCACGGCAGAATTCAATGTGCACCTCAACTCTCCTGTTTCCACCAGAACTGTCTGTCGGGACAATAAATTATTGTGGTCTAAAACCAGGTGTTTCAGTTTCATTGTCTAACCCCTGTATTTTGCCACACCATACAGATACAACATTGGATTTGCAGAGCGTTATTGCAGATTCATTCCATTCCATTATCAGCATCAACCTTCAAGAATCATTTCCCTAAATTAGCATCATGCCCTGAAACTGCTTGTCCAGGACTGCTACTAGAACATAAGGATGCATGATCTCTGACTACTCTGAGCATCATCACGGACCCCTCACCCACACACTGTTCCCCCCCACCCCCAAGGCCTTGGCAGGCGTCCGGGACTCTGGCCTGGCCGGGAGCCTGTGGTCGCATCTAAATGCTTGGCGTTCGCTATCGATTAGGACGAAGGAAGGACCCTCCCTCCCTCCCTCCCTCATAGAGTGTCTTGACCCACGGGGGAGCGAGAATGCTGCGGGGTGGGTTGTTTGATATCATTGGTCCTTTCTTTCTTCCTTTATTTTCTTTCCTCTCATCCTTTCTCTCTCTCTCTCTCCTCCTTCTTTCTTCCCTCCCCGCCTCGCACCACTTTGCATGCCGGCGACGTAGCGGGTACAGATGTAGCTAGTGTCCCCTCTTGATGAGAAGCGGCCTCTCGCTGCTTGCTTACAATTCCTCATTGTGCCTTTCGCGGAGAAACGAGCGCGAGTGTGGCACCGGGGGCGGGCTGCTTTCCCTCGCGTATCTGTACGTTCCCACCTGTGAGCGTCGTTCTCTCTCTCTATTTCTCTCTCTCTCTCTCTTTATCTTTCCCTCTCTGCATCAGTCATGCTTCGGAGAATATGTAAATGACTCACCACAACACAGTGCCTGGCGTTAAACTTTTAGCCGAAGACTCTCGCGCACTTTCTGGTGCACTTCTGCTTTCTAACTCACTCTTTCTTGCGCTTTAACATTTGGCATTTAGCGGCATCGCTCTTGAAGGCTGATGCTAGTATTTTCTTCATGCAAAATCAAACATTCCCCAAATGTCTGCGGTTGAGTTAGGAGTGAATCAGGTCTCCATTCGTCTCCAGCTGCCATTGATGAGCGTTGGCGCGCGAGGGAGTTCGGTGAAGAGACACACGTTTATTTAGTCATACATGCTTTATTTTTTTTTTTTTCCAATGCTGCTATTTTGTTTTTCATTTTATTTCAAGGCTGCTACCATATAAGCGACTTGTAAAATTGACAGTTTCATTGACCTCATAGATTAGTAGCAGTTAATTAGGTCTATTGTTATGACAGTGAGGTATGAATCTTTTTTAAAAAATGAAGAAAAAAAAAAAAAAAAAAAAAAAAGCTAATTCCCACCAGCGTGGGCTTACGCCCTGAATGAATTAATAAGCGGCGGTGGAGCTGTGAAAGACTGGGAGGTTAAATGTGCAAACTGTAGTGCTCGGCAATTTGCACCTCTCAAGGCAATGAATACTGACAGGGATAAAAGAGATCCTCGGCAGATATGTTTGGCTATTTATTTTCATTTCAAAGTGCAAAAGCAGAATCCAATAAAACAGTCTTTACGGCTTTGACGCATCTAAACAGATGCGAGAACATGTGCCTGGAATCCGCAACTAGCAAGAACGTTCTCGACTCAGCGCACACGCAGGTGTGAGCGGGCGGCCAGGCGTTGGTCTGACGGGTTCCTGAGTTAGGAAGGTGCTGCTGCTGCTGCTGCTAAAGCTTCTGATGGAGGGACATGAAACGCTTCCAGAGACGCTCGGCATTTCCACAATTAAGTGGGCGGAATTCGCCGTGTCCACCATGCGAATCAATCAATTGCGTGGAGGAGGGAGTTCGGAAGAGAGGAAAATACACACAGCTATAACCGTCTCGGCTTATTAGCCCGAGCGGCCGACTTCCACCAAATCACGGCTCTCCAATTTTTAAATATTGACCTTTTTTACTGCTGACTTTTACTGCTGGTGGCGAGGTCGAGTCTGTCAATTATTGAACCCAGAACTCGCAAAGTCTCTTCATAAACAGATTCAAATTGAAATTGAATATGAATATATTGCAAAAGCAAAAAGGCTATGAACAAAAGTTTATGAAGATTCATGAAAGTAAAGCAGTAAAAAAGCAGATCTCTAAAAGCTGGTCTCTAAATCTCTAGATTTTATAAACGTTACAAAACAAAAAGTATTAAACACATCTTTTACGTCTGGCTTATACTTTCTAGGAATCAAATGGGACTCGTATTGTGTCCCATGAATTTTGACACATCATAAACACTGCACTAACTTGTGGGGAATGTGTGATGTGTGTGCTTTGGTTTTGTAAGGCTGAGCAATATACAGGGAAAAAAATGACTTTGCTATATTTAGTTTTTATGTGATATGTGATAAAAAAAAAAAAAAAAACATTTCACCAAATTAAACAACTCTTCAGACGTTAAAGACCCAACATGTCATGATATTAATCATGTTTTCTCTGTATTAAAGATGTCAGTAATCAAATATAATCCACCATTACTAGACATGCCATTATTTAGGGCCGTATGCGATCAGTTTCTGACTTTGGCAGATTGCTATTTCAATGGCGCAGTGTCCATGTGTGTCTAACATGAAGGTATATATGTGTGTTATGGGCACGCCTTTGTTGACAGTTTGCTGCGGAGATAGAAATAAATAAACATTTAGACTAGACTGTTTACTGGTTCTGTCTGTCTAGGTTGTATTCAGTCATTAGTGCGCCTGTGTTCTCCATTGCCAAGATAGCAATACTCCAGAAATTTACCTGAGCGTAGATGTATTTGCAAGCGCTGTTGCTTTTTAAAGAAAATAGACTGTTGGCGGGGTGTAAGATAGCAATGAGCATCATGATGCACCTTGCGCAGAATATAAGATAGGGCCCTGTGTGTGAATCCAGACATAAAACGTCCCATCGTCCATCTATTTATTGTTAAGTCTTACTGACAAGATCACACCTCACAGCTTATACAGGTGTGGGCATTTCTTAAGTCATCCCCACATGTTTCATGATTCAAATAATGTTGTCCCCTGACTATTGGCATGCCAGTGTGTTTCTTGTTTTATTTATTTCTTTATTCATTTTTGCTCTGCCTTTACTCTGTTTTGCTCCACAGTTTCACATAGTAGAAAGCATGAGTATAAAAAAATGGAGCGTTTTCGTCTGGTTCTGTAATTTAAATCCATGGTCTACATTTTCAGGCTCAGTGGAAAAGCTTTGTGTCCATTATGAGGCAGGGTCACATGAAATGTTGCATGAAACAGAATAGATACAGGACATTACCCACAAGTCTGAATGGCTCTCAAGGACCTATAATGAGGATTGAATGTCTTAGTTTTGATTCCAGTGGCTGTCCAGTGTCATATATCTATACTGATCTTGTCAGGAGTGGTGCAAGCAGGGAGACGTGGAGGCGGACATATGTGCAGGTAAGGGAAATAATATTTAATAAATAAATGACAAATAAACAAAGAAACAAGGAACAAGTTAACATGTAACAAATAAAATAAACCAAAACAAATGAGAGATAATGAAAAAAACAAACAGACTGGGAGGCTAATAAACAAATAAATAAAACAAGACAATAAACTAAACAGGGCTAGGAACATAAACAAGGATAAACGAGAAATAAACAAGAAAATAAACAAAGAACAAGGGACTAGGGCTAGGAAAACAATGAAACGCGGAGAGACAAACGACAGGAGTTGGTGCAAAGACTGACAGCAAGCACTGACACACGAGGGCTATTTAACACACACGAGAAGTGGAAACACCTGGGGATAGGGGCGGAGCTACATATTAGACACAGGTGGAAAAGTACTGAGACAGAACACAGGAGCACAGGTCACGTGGGGAACACTCAGGCACGAGGACAGACAGGAACAGGACCAGGACGTGACAGATCTGCTCTTTTTTATTTCTGCTCTGCAATTTTATTAGTTTACCCTTTTGTTCTGTTGTTTCTACCTAGTAGTTTGAGGATTCTCAAATAACTGTGCTGGGAAAGAGAAGGCGTGTAAACATGTGTGTCCTTTGAATCCGGCCAATCACATGTCAGGGTTCCAGACTAACTTTTTTCACAATCGTCCCAAATGTCCCAAAACTTTCCGAAAATCACTCTACCCAAAACATTTAAATGTTCTTTTTAAATATGACATTGCATTGCATGACATTGCATTTGTTGATTATGATTTTGATTATGTTGATTTTTTATTTGTTTGGAATTTCTTGCCTAATACTGTAAATTAACAGCTCCGTAAAAAAAAAATAGAGATCACTTCAAAAAGATCAGCTGTTACAGATTAGTTTTTACTATTTATAGGTATATTTTTGAGTAAAATGAACATCATTAGAGCATTTATTTGCAGAAAATGAGAAATGGTCCAAGTAAGAAATAAACAAGTCATTTAGAAACAACAATACTAATGTTTTAACTCAGGAGAAGTTCATAAACAAATAGATGGTGACGTTACCCAGATTTTTAATCACAGTTTTCATGCATCTTGGCATGTTCTCCTCCACCAGTCTTACACACTGCTTTTGGATAACTTTATGCCTTTACTCCTGGTGCAAAAATTCAAGCAGTTCAGCTTGGTTTGATGGCTTGAGATCATCCATCTTCCTTTTGATTATATTCCAGAGGTTTTCAATGGGGTTCATGTTTGGTACTGTATATATTGTAACCATTATATAACTAGATAGTAGCAACACAAGTACTGTATTAAAGTGTATTTTTTTGTATTTTTAATGGTCATTTTCACCCAGTAGAATTTATTTCCTTTAGGGGTTCCTAGCCATAGTATTGTCAACCCTCCTCCCTCACAGCAAAATAAACAAGCTGATTGGCTCGTATATTGTTTTATAGAGCAGGACTTTATCCTTGAACACCTCACATCATTTATAAGCGCTTATAACTGGTTTTAATATGAATACTGGGATCATGAAAGCCTTTTTAAAAGAGCTTTATCTTTGGTATCTGGAAGATTTCAACTTTCCACAAAAAATAAATAAATGAATAACACTGTTCTCAGTTCCCATTAAAAATATCTACTAGATACAGATTATATCTGTTGAGTAACATTTCTGTTACTTTAATCCTGGATATATGGATTAAATTATAAGTATCATGACTTGTTGGATCATGTTAAAACTTCTGTTACAATCTGGTGAAAATCCCAATCATATCTTATTCAATAATATCGACAAATAAAACTGTTGCAGGAGTGTAATCTTGACATTCTTCAATGATTTGTCATTGTTGTCACCAAAAATATCGTTTTTCGCAAAAATACCCAGAAATGACATGATTATCGTATTATTATTGTGTTATTACTGTGTTATTATCATATTATTATCTTCTTATCATCCACACCTACTTAAAACTGTATTTGCCACTAAAATTAGACAGTTTCTTTGAGTAAAACTCAATAAACTGAGAAAAAATTATTTATATTTAGTTAAATTATCTCTATACACGTACACTAATCCCGGATTTAGAAATATAACACAACAATAATGGTTAGATTTAAGATGTTTGCTTTTTTCCTCGTGTTTCATTGTTGTACTGTTGTCCACAGCGCTGAGCCACTTATCTTTTTGTCTATCCTAGCGTCTGGAATGTTAGCAGCAGTCAAAAATAAATGTCCGCGGTCTTGGTCATAAAAATTAATACCCCGATATCCCTGTCATAATAATAATCAGAAATCCTCTATACTGTTCAGCCGGTGGAGAGAATATGAATATAACAATCAGTAAGCTGTTTAATGGACTGTATTAAAAGCCATGTTCTTTATGGATTTCACATTGACATTGCATTGACTACACAATGCAGGGAGAAGAATGGTCTAATGACGACGCTGAGCCCCCCGCAATTTCACACGTAGGTACTGTGGACAAACAGAGTGGGCTGAATTTTGACATCTGCCAAACCTGGAAGTGACTCATATATAATTATCCTGGAAGCGAAGCTCATGTCAAGCTGAATTTATTCATTCAGCTCCCTTTAAACCGGCTATTAGCAGTCAAACATGGATTAATATCGGCGTGGTTTGAGTAAAGGCCCCCCCGAATGTCTGATAACCCCGGAGTGAGGCAGCGATGGCCGGGCGGCGCTGGCCTGGACTTTGCGTAGATGGATTATGGTGTGCGGGACGCTTTGTTTGGTCAGTGAAGAGTGCGAGACCAGAGTTAAGAGTCAGTGTCACATCAGATGTGTGAAGGCTGGCAATCACGACTGGAGTAGAGAGACAGAAAAAATGGATGAAGAGAGAAAGAAAGAAAGAGAGAGAGAGAGAGGGAGTACACTGAAAAAAGTGTACCAACAATGCCATTGATTTAAAGTGCACTTTTATGTTGGTCAAATGAAAAAATAAGATTTCTGGTTTAAACCTATTTTGCTCAGTTTGCCTAAAAGCAAATCCATTCCCCAATGTATAGTTTTAGAGCATAGTTGTTTAACTGCACAGTTATATTGTTTTTTTTTTTACTTAAGAAATGAAAGCCAGATTAGACACTTTAAAAGTTTCTTAAACTTCAATTTCTTAATATAACTTTCTTAATATAAGAATATTCAGTCATTTTTAATTATCCTTACTTAATTTAGTAGGTTTTATACTTGTGACTATAGCAAATATATAATCATAAATAATGCATTTTGGCTGAAAAAAGAAATTACTGAAAGTTTATAAAATTAACTAACAGGATTCAAATCATTTAATTAGTTTATTCAAAGGTAAAATTATAAGATTTAAGGTTTTTACGATTTTTTTTTTAGGTTGGTCCAAAGTATCTTTTTTTCAGTGTAGCTACCTTTGATATATAGATAGATAGATAGATAGATAGATAGATAGATAGATAGATAGATAGATAGATAGATAGATAGATAGATAGATAGATATTACTTACGTACTGCATTATTCACAGCAGGTACTGATTGTACCAGAGTTACTGAATAATATATATTAAAGGTCCATTTGATGAAATTTGATGTAGAATACCATTTGTTCCAAAATTTACTTTTTTTACTCACATGCTATGACTGGAATAGACCTGCACAACTTGATTTAGGTGTCAGTGCGTCTTTGCTATCATAACGATGGGGAAAGTACACCTTACGCAGCTCAAAACCTGCAAAAGGCATGCACTAATTTCCTTAATTAGTCATGTGTGTGTTTTCTGTATAACATGCAATAAACCAAATAAGAGCCAGGTGCTCTCTGACTTCGGCGCATTGCTATTTAAGGGGTGCAGCTACCCGGGCATGTGTAACGCTTCTCAGCAGGGGAGGAGTTCATTCAGGAATTTGTGCCAAATTGAAAAGCAAAAACACTACCGTGGGAACATGCAAATGCAGTCCAAAACAATGCATTGCTTTTCCTCACTACCATGCAGAAAACGTGCCAAAATGAAATGCTAAACCTCTTACATAACATCACATTTCACTGCACTGATCTCTTTATTGAAAAACAGTAGACAAGAATTTACATTTTCAAATCTAAAAGCTGAATTTGTTGTCAGAATTGCACACAAACCTCCTTTAAATGCAATCAGCTCAACTGCATTGTATTCCACTGTGTGGCGCTGTCAATTTTTTAAAAGCAAATCACAAAACGGAATTCGAGCCAAAATTAAATGTATTCACTGTCCTTTCTGCATATCCTTCTTTTTTTTCTGAATTATTTTATTTCTTCTTAATTAAATCTTATATTGTTTGGTTTATATCGTTTTTTTTTATAGTTTAAACTTATTTTTCAGTCACTTTTGTTTTGTAAAGGCTCAGCTGCATTGGAAATGAGGGGTACCCTCAGCGTCGCTGTCCAATGAAAAACACTTATCTCCAAAACAGCAACTTTACACTTTACAGGAGAGAGAAAAAAACCTTGTAAACTTTCAATGGAAGTCAATGTAAAAAGAGTTTCTTTTAGGTCATTTTGAAGTGTTCCTATTGGTCTGTTCATCAAGACATTTTGGCACAGTGTAAGGGAGAGTTTTTCATAGGACAATGACGAAATAAAGGTCGATTGATTGATTCATTTTTTCCATATAGTAGTTCCAATTTTCCATATTTTTCTAGACCTGGACATTTATAAAATCAAATTCCCTACATTGCCATATTTCCCATACTCTTTAAAAGGCTGTTCTGGTACTTTTAAATCTCACCCCATATTGCTTTTTTTTGTAGTATGTCCTTGTACAATAATCTTATTTGTACAGAATTTGTATAGAATCAGATGAATACGCTGATGTATTATGAACAGTTATGAACAGCCTTTCAGCCCACCATTGAATCCAGAGTGCCATCCTCTTCCGTTCTCCTCTGATTCCTTCAGAATCACCACCACCCTCCTGCCCCCCTTTTGGCCCAGAGGGCCGTCTTATTCGCTCGTGGCCCTCTGGTAAGGTCAGACCTCCTCAATATAGTTTTATTGTTTGCTTGTGGATGATCTAGTAGGACAAACTCTCGGTCTGATGCACTTTGACAAAGACAGCCGGGCCGTACGAAAGGTCGCTGATGTACGAAGGGAGGGGGAGAAGTAGCAGAAGAGCGAGGAAGAAAATAGACGGGTTCTCCAGACATAACAAAGACGCGGCGGCTGAAGGGAGAGGACACGCGCGTCAGGCCGAATCAGCGCTGTTCTGCGTGACGAGGGAGAGGCCGGGTGTCTGTCGTCCAAACCCGGAGCGGCTCGGAGCCGCGGGTCCGCCGGGCTTCAGGCAGGGACGCTTTTGCCGTCTTGGCCGCCTGTCTCTCTGGGCTGCTGCGGCAAGAGCAAGCCTGGTGGAACTACAGGATATAGCGCACACACACACATACACATATACACACACATACTACACACACATATATACACACACACCGCATCTAATGCTAGACTCATGAATGCGCTTAAGGTCTCCACACAATATACACTCCCACACAATAGCCACAACCATCCATGCGTCTGTAGAAACACCAGTAACAAGATCCCACTGAAGCTCTCCCACTGGGTTCTGGGATCAGGCGGCGTAACTTTTAAAGAACAAGATGAAAAAAAAAAAAGTGTCCAGAATACATGCTGAACATACGAATCGGCTAAAAGTGGATTTCGTGGCTTCCGTCCTCCTTCACGTCAACACATATCAAATGACTGGTGTTTGCTGTGACTGGTGCTGTGATGGAAAAATTGTACGTTTCATAAACACAGGACCAAATCTGGTGCAAAGAGCTTGTTTTTTTAAAACATTTATTGTGCTCTACTTTAATGGAAATTCTGACTCATTTGGCTCTGCCCCCAAGAGAACAGTCATTTCTTTTTATGTACAGTATTGTCTCTGTAAAACTTTGTAATTCAGTTTTTTTTTGTTAGTGTTATGTTTTTGGAAATGTCAGCAGACTGGTGCATTTTGTGAACATTTCAGAAAAATTACTGTATTTTTCGCACTATAAGGCGTATTTAAAATCCTTTAATTTTCCCAAAAATCAGCATGTGTGAAAATAGATCAGAAAATAGACGTTCATTGATAGTGTGCCCAAAAAAAAACAGTGCATGCATGGTGACTAAATATGCATTAGTCATGTTTGCAACATGGTGGTTAGCATGGTTGCCTACCAGCATTGGAGTCTTGGGTTCAAGTCTCTATCTGGGTGGAGTTTTTATGTTCTCTTCGTTTTATGTTCTCTTTCCTCCCACAGTCCAAAAACATAGAGATCAGGTCAAGTTGACACACTAAATGGTCCTTGTGCATGATGTACTGTATGTGTATACAGTTAATGTATACCCAGATAATTTAGTCCTCCAGGTGGATGGTTGTTTCCGGTTGAGAGTATGCTGTGCACAATTGGCTGCCGCATCTCTGAGTTATATATACACTGCCTGGCCAAAAAAAGAAGTCTTTCTGGATTTAAGTAAGTAAATGATGTGGGGTTGATGCTGCAGTTGGTCTGCAGGTTTAGGTTCAGCAACAGTATGTGCTGAAAGAATGAGCTCAGCTGACTACCTGAATATACTGAATATAGACCAGGTTATTCCATCAATGGATTTTTTTCTCCCCTGATGGCACGGCCATATTCCAAGATGATAATGCCAGGATTCATGGGGCTGGAATTGTGAAAGAGTGATTCAGGGAGCATGAGATCATCATTTTCAGAGTCCAGATCTTAACCTCATTGAGAATCTTTGGGATGTGCTGGATGGAGAAGAGCTGTTTTGTGCAGTGGTCAGACTCTACCATTATCAATGCTGCTAGAAGATCTTGGTGAAAAATTAATGCAACACTGGATTGAAATACTGTAAATCTTGTGACATTGCAGAAGGAGACAAAGTTCACTTAGGTATGAAGAAAGGATGTAGAAAAGTTCTTTAGTCTGCTCAGTAAACTACAGTATGAAACCAACACGACATGAACTGAAAAAATGTAATAAATAATGGACTAAGGGTTTAGAAATCAATATTTGTTTGGAATAACCCTGTTTTTTAATCACATATTTCAGGCGTCTTGGCATGTTCTCCTCCACCAGTCTTACACACTGCTTTTGGATAACTTTATGCCTTTACTCCTGGTGCAAAAATTCAAGCAGTTCAGCTTGGTTTGATGGCTTGTGATCATTCATCTTCCTCTTGATTATATTCCAGAGGTTTTTAATTTGGTAAAATCAAAGAAACTCATAATTTTTAAGTGCTCTCTTTAAGTGGTATGCAGAGCTGTAAACATGGGGTTAGAAAAACGTGGGAAAATCATGAAGTAAATTGGTGGGGATGTTAAAAGCATGGCTGCTGTATTCCATTTGGTGCACTAACTCTGAGAAACTCACAGTTGCTAAGTTTTGAGTTTTGCAGCACTTTATAAAACGGGTTGTAGACGTAAAATAAGGTCTCTGAAGAGCCTATAAGGTTACGGAGAGTCTTCCTTTAACTAAAGCAGAAGACATCGCCGCTAGTCAGAGAGCGGAGCCTTGAGCACATGCTGCAAGAATACGTATCAGGAGAGTTTACACTGTTTAAACTCGGAAGATCAGTAAGAGAAATACATGTAGGAGAAGATAAAGCGCAGAAAAACATGCTGTAATGCAGCTGCAGTATAATTCATGATATGGCTTCGGAGAGTTAGACTTCATTAAGGCTTGTTCTGGTTATATGTTTGCTTCTGCACAGATGTAAGCTTTTAACCCAGCACCACATGAGCATCGCTGGTACAGATGGGGCTGCATGGGGGTCTTGGGAGTGTATAATAATGTAAATAATTAAAATAGAAAAACAACAACAATTACTGTAATTTTAAGACATGAAGCGCTATGTTACATCCTGTGCATGATGCGTTGTGAGCTCATTGCTATCTCAAACCCCGCCAACAGCCTTATTTTCATGCGTTCCACCTGCTTTGTTTAAACACCAATGGTGCTTGTGAATTTATCTACGCCAATAGGCGGCATAGTGGCAGGTAAATTTCTGGTATATATCTATCTTGGGTCCACTGACTAAAAAGTAAACTAGGCAGATGCCAACTGTTAGACGTTCATTGCTATCTTGGCAAAACAACTGCCAAAACAGAAACGCATGCCCTACATGTGTACACCCCAACTTGCTACGCACACACATACACACACACACATGGCCACACAATAGTACCTGTTGGCAGCTATACATACTTTTACATCATCTATAAACAGAATAAACAAGCGTGAACGAGCAGGTCAGGTGAAGTGTTGGACACGTCCAGGTAGCTGCGCCCCTAAAGTAGCAATATGCCAAAGTTGCAATTGACACGCATTTGACAATTGACAAATGGTTTATTGCATGTTATGCAAAAACAGACCCATGATTATTTAAGAGACTTAGTACCTATCTTTTGCGCATTTTCAGCCAAGCAAGGTGTACTTTTCCCGTCGTTACGATAGCAAAGACAAACTGCTTGGTGCGCTAATAACAGCTTGCCTATGAATTGCTATGATTAGGTTGATAATATAGAAGCAATATGATGCATTACAGCCTTTTAAAACAGAGCTAAATGAACTTTTTTATTAATTATTGTTTAGGAGATGCCCAGCGTTAACAGCTTATTGAGGGGCCTAAGCATATCAACGCTAACGTTAGATGCATTGTGAGCACATATTTTGGTCAAATCATATTCTGCACTGATGCCGCTACTCTAGTACTTGCCCCTTTTAGAGTGGGGGTAGAGTTTAAGAATCAAATGATTTGATTTATTGTTATAATCAAACTGTTTAAACCATTGAAACCAACATATCCTAAAAGTAAAACCCCTACAGCCACAGTTTAGCACCTCTTTTGGCTGGTTGCAGTATAGCAAACTGGAGCTCAATGCACAACCATATGTTTCAATGACAAAACTGTATGTTTTCAATCTCATTTTTCTCCACTAAACCCTAAGGTATTTGCGTCTTCAGTGTCCTGATAATTACAACAATTGCAATAATTGTTTTGTCTGTGCTAACACTTCTTATACCCTCCAGAAACTATAAGAAGACAGAATTACACTTACTGTAGGAGCCTTGACTACGTGGAGTACAGGGGTTGGACAGTGAAACTGAAACACCTGTCATTTTAGTGTGGGAGGATTCATGGCTAAATTGGAGCACCCTGTTGGCCAATCTTCATTAATTGCACATTGCACCAGTAAGAGCAGTAAGAGTGTGAAGGTTCAATTAGCAGGGTAAGAGCACAGTTTTGCTCAAAATATTGCAATGCACTTAACATTATGGGCGACATACCAGAGTTCAAAAGAGGACAAATTGTTGGTGCACGTCTTGCTGGCGCATCTGTGACCAAGACAGCAAGTCTTTGTGATGCATCAAGAGCCACAGTATCCAGGGTAATGTCAGCATACCACCAAGAAGGACAAACCACATCCAACAGGATTAACTGTGGACACTGTAAGAGGAAGCTGTCTGAAAGGGATGTTCGGGTGCTAACCCAGATTGTATCCAAAAAACATAAAACCACGGCCGCCCAAATCACGGCAGAATTCAATGTGCACCTCAACTCTCCTGTTTCCACCAGAACTGTCTGTTGGGACAATAAATTATTGTGGTCTAAAACCAGGTGTTTCAGTTTCATTGTTCAACCCCTGAAGCTGAGTAGTTGTAGTCGTAGTAGAGTTGATGACATTGTGTTGTGGTTGGATTGCATTAACTGGCCATCTATCTGTATGTCTGTAGTTTTGTAGACTTGGTAGACTTTATAGATTCCATACTAGGCCATTTATCTCCTGAGAAAGCGTCTACATCTGACCTACAGGCGTTTGAATTGACACATAATTTGGAACTGAAGTATCGCTACACCGGCTCACTCACGGATAAACACGTAAACACATCGGGCACGTTGACATGCGATACTGGCGCTAATGGATGGCAGGGCCTGTTAGCATTTCATTAGTTGAGTGAGCTATCAGCATGTGGGCAGGCTGTGAGGTGAGCTGACGGCTCCCCCTGACCTGCCTATTGATCCGGCAGCCTCATTAAGGCCCCTCATCCAGTGGCTTGCATGGGAGCGTACCCATCAGCTCACCCGCCGCAGTCTAAGCCATGGGCTGACAGTGAAAAAACACACACATGCACTCAAATACACACACGCACACACACTCAAAGCCATATAGCCAAGTACTTTAATACCGCCAGTATGCAAACACGAGGGCGGTGGTTTTTAAAAGCTTTAATCAAGGAGGGCTTGCAAGGTTCCAGCGCCTCCCTTTCCCCCCGAAAGCCTGTTTTATTAATGGAGTCCTGAACGAGTGCTCGGCCTGGAGAGAACGAGGGACCGAGGAAGAACAAAGGACGCCCATCCAGTCCCACGGAGGGCATCGTAAAACACTTCATTAAAAGACTTCCCTCTTAATGGAGGAGCTCAGACAGTTCGAGCTCTCTGTTCTAAACTCCTTTTATTTGATGTGTGTGTCCCAAATGCAATTGTATTCATTAGTAATGAATTTAGAGGACGGCGATGGCAGTGGCAGCGAGATGCAAACGCTCTGATGTGAGCAGTTAAAAAAGTTTATCGTGGCTGAACTCCACTTTATACTTTAGTCCGTGGATGAACTGCAGGGTTGGCCTGAATCCAGTTCCTTTAATTCCGTGTTGCTTCCAGCCTCGCAAAGCTCCTGGTCACTAGCCTTGCTCCTCATTCTTGAGAGTATACGTTCCTTTTTAGGGAACTTTTAGGAGTTTTTTTGGTTGAAATCGTGGAGAAAACCACTTAAGGTGCTTTGAGGAACCTTAAAAGAAAGATTCTTTAGAAGAAAAAGGATTCCTGAAGCTTCTTTGAAGCACATTAAGTTTAAGTTAAAGCACTTTAAAGAGGTTTCTCCGCAAGTTCAAACTGAATAACCCCCAGTGGTGTGCAATTAATGTAGTGGGTACGCCTTCTGCAACACCCACCACTACACAAAACACTGCACTGACTTTGAACTTGATACTTGATATAACACAGTGACACCAGCAGATGACATGGCTCTCCAAACCATCACTGCCCACACTGCCAAAAGTACCAATTGGTCTTATATAATATTCTAATTTTCTGAGACAGTGATTTTTGGGTTTTCATTGGCTGTGAGCCATAATCATCAACAATTAAAGAAATAAAAGTTTAAAATCACTTTTAAGATCACTCTGTGTGAAATATTTCTATATAATATGTGAGTTTCACATTTTAAACTGAATTACTGAAATAAAATAAATTGTCAATGAAATTCATTTTTTCAAGGAACCTCTTAAGGTGCTTTAAGGACCTTAAAGTAAAGTTTTGTTTAGTAGAAAAATGTTTTCTGAAAGTTCCGTAAAGTACCTTAAACTTTCTTGAAGGTACCTCAAAATACCTTGAAGGCTTCCTTCACAGTTTCAAATAGAAGAACCCCTAATAGTTCCTCAAGGAACTTGCGATTGTACTTTTAGCAGTATAAAGATAATCGTGGCAATGTAACAAGCAAAACAAGCTCCTGCGATTGGATCTCCTCGCCCATGTGAGCCCCGGTCACATGACGCAACGGCCTATAGCAGCCCTTTTCTGCCAGAGCAAGCTCAAGCCTACCGGCTAATTGCACTCGTTAGGAGCTAGCATTCACACCCTCGTCATTTTCAGCAATTAAGAAATGTTATGAGGCAGAATAACGCAGCAGGTCAAAGAGATAAAAAGGGGCTAATTAACGCTCACTTAAATTAACGATTTCTCGTTCCAGAGCCGCTAAAACAGCCCTTTCTCCACACGGAGTTACGCACTGTTCGCGCCGATCCTCGTGCCTTTGTGCGGAGCAGAAGCGTACGGCTCGGAAATCAAAAGCCATTGTTGCTTGACAGGCGCTACCTTTCCAGTGATTGCCTGTGTTATTAATTTGCAGCATGAGTGTTGCCGTGACGAGCTCAGAACGGTGGGGCCGCATTAAAGACGCGCCATTATGAATGACACTCTAGGCTAATGAATATGAATACATTTATAAAAATAGGCATGGAGCTCTTCTGACTGGGAGATTGGGAGCGACAGTCACACTGACTAGATCAGGCTGATGGGAGAGCGGGTCGCACCACAGGAGGTAAAGACGCCGGGATCACGCCCACACAAACACACACTTTAGCCTGGCACTGGCAGCAGCTCTGACCTCACACTCTAAAATATTAAGAAGCAGCATTTGGACCTTTGAGAGATGCTGTAGAAGAACCATATAAGAACCAATAGAAATGTATGAAGTACGAAGAGCCAGTTTTAGAGGTTTACTAAAAAATAAAGAGGTCAGTTTAAGGTTACAGGATGTACATAACCTTAACCAATAACCAGAAAAGGGTTATTCTGTACCATCACTCAAAGAACCTTTTACAAGTTTAAAGATGTCAGTGTAGAGGTTTCTAATAACCTTTTAAAGGTTTTAAAATCAATGTAAAGATTCATAAAGATGTTTTTTTAGAATGGAATGGAAGGACTGATATGGGTTAGTATAGGATACTATAGGGTAGTATAGGGATGTATGGGATAATATAGGGTAGTTTAGAGAAGTAATGGCTAGTATAGGGCGATACAGGGTACTATAGGAAAGTATGGGCTAGTATAGAGTGGTATAGGGGAATATGTGTTAGTATAGGGTGCTAAAGGGTAGTATAGAGAAGGATGGTTTAGTATAGGCTACTATAGAACAGTATAGGCTAGTATAGAGTAGTATAGGGAAGTATGGGTTAGTATAGTGTATTATGGGATAGTATAGGGTCGAATAGGGACATATGGGTTACTATAGGAAAGTATTGGTTTAGTAGAGGTATAGGGGAATATGGTTAGTATAGGGTGAAAAAGGGTAGTATAGAGAGAAGTATGGTTTAGGATAGGGAAGTGTAGGGTACTAAAGGAACATATAGGTTAGTATAGAGTAGTTTAGGGACAAATGGGTTAGTCTAGGGTAGTATAGGAAAGTATTGGTTTGTATAGGTTAGTATAAGGAGGTATGAGTTAGTAGTATATGGAAGTAAGGGTTAGTATAGTGTGATAAAAGGTAGCATAGGGAAACATGGGTTAGTATATGGTAGTATAGGGTAATATAGGAAAGTATGGGCTAGTATAGAGTGGGAAAGTATGAGTTTGTATTAGTAGTGTCAGTGAGTATATGGTATATAGGACAGTATAGGGAAGAAATTGTTAGTATAGGGTGATAAAGGGCAGTATAGAGAAGTATAGTTTAGTATAGTGAAATATAGAGTATTATAGAACAGTATGGGTTATAGAGTACAGTATAGTATAGAGTAGTGAATGGAAATATGGGTAAGCATAGGGTGATTAAGTGTAGTATAGACAAGTATGGTTTAGTATAGTGTATTATGGGATAGTATAGGGGAATATGGGTTAGTAAAAGGTAGTATAGAAAAGTATTGGTTAGTACAGGTTAGTATAAGAAGGTATGAGTTAGTATAAAGTAGTATAGGAACGTGTGAGTTTGTATTGGGTAGTGTGGATTACTATATGGTGTATAGGGTAGTATAGGGAAGTAGGAGTTATTATAGTGTGATACAATGTACTATAGTCAAACATGAGTTAGTATATGGTAATAAAGGGTTTAATAGGTATAAAAGTATGGGCTAGATAGAGTAGTATAGGGGAATATGTGTTAGTATAGAATGATAAAGGGTAGTATAGAGAAGTATGGTTTTGTATAGGGAAGGATAAGATATGTTAGGGTAGTATTGGTTATTATAGGTTAGTTTAAGGAGGTATGAGTTAATATACAGTAGTTTAGAAAAGTATGAGTTTGTATAGGGTAATATAGGGAAGTATGATTTAGTATAGAATAGTATAATGGAAGTATAGGATATACTCACTGGGGGTTCTGTAATGATTATTCAGTGTTTTGTTTCATTCTTTGTCCTGTAAAGCTGCTTTGTGACATCAGTTGTAAAAAATACATTTGATTGGTATAGGGTGATACAGGGTAGTATAAAAATGTATGGTTTAGTATAGGGTACTATAGGAAAGTATGGGTTAGTATAGAGTAGTATATGGAAATATGGGTAAGCATAGGTTGATTAAGGGTAGTATAAGGAAGTATGGTTTAGTATAGTGAATTATGGCATAGTATAGGGTAGTATAGGGACGTTTGTTTTAGTTTAGTATATTATGGGATAGTAAAGGAACAAATGGGTTGGTATAGGGAAAAATATTGGTTAATATAATAGGGTATAGTATAGGGTAGTATAAGGTATAGGATAAGTATAGGATATACTCACCGGGGGTTCTGTATTGTTTGTTCAGTGTTTTGTTTTATTCTCTGTAGTGTAAAGCTGCTTTGTGACAACATCAATTGTAAAAAATACATTGATTTGATATAAGAAAATGTGGGAACATGGGTTTTATAGAACCAAAAACAAATCTCATCACTCAAGAACTCTTTAACTGTATAAGAGTCTATGTAAAAGTTCTTCAAACCCCAGTTTATTTTAATAAACATAATCCTTCACGGAGCAGTGCCATCCCTCAGTGAGCTCTTGTGCATTTTTAAAGAGCGTACCCTCTTGTCCCCTTTCACCCTGAGATAGCGTCTGTCACTTCACTATTAATGCTTCCCTATTGAGCTGTTATTGATGGCTGTGTTTACTCTTTGTTCGTGCGGTAATTTAAGGAGACGCCGAGTTCCATTTTTCACGCCTGCATTTGAATTACACCTGAAACATCGCGGCCTTTTTTAATGACTGATGCTGGGGAAAATAAGACACAAACCGAGGCGGCTCATTTACATCTCCCCAAACTACAGCTGTATCAATCAGCCATGTGGAGCGGGTCGGAGCTGGAGCGATACATCAGCAGTTTCCTCCTCCTCGGCTCATCTGACATTTATGTTCATAACCATTATCTAATATTGCTCTCCCTGTGACAGCGTATTAATTCGGATGGTTGTGAATTGACAGCGCATTTATTGATATTAGTCTACGTAAATGGACGTAAATTGTGTTAACTCGCAGGCATAAAGAGTACAGCGTCTGCAATATGTATGGAATAAATGCGTCTGTTCTGTTTTGGTCTTTGTAAAAAAAAATATTCCGTCTGCTCTGGAAGAAGTAAGAACAAACAACTGGTGCGTGCTCTGCTTATCACCAGCCTTCTTTAGAAGCATTATCAACAATTTGCACTCTTCACGGAACTCATCCGTGTGTGTATAGACGCACACGCACACACTCGCACACGCTCGCACACACTCGCGCGCACAATCCCTTTATTTTAGAGATAGCCTTTGCAGGCGGCAGCTTTAGTAGTCGTCTGGTAATCAACATTAAATGACTTTTTCTTCTCCTCAGAGAGCACCGAGTCACCGGCGAAGTTCTGCTGGGAGCACAGATAAGAAGAGATCGCAAAACACAAATATGCAAATGAGCTCATCTGGCTCTCTCTAGGCAGCAGTTTTAATTGATTAATTGTAGATGTTTATTTGATCGGTTGCGGTTTACTAAGCCACAGTGTTATTTGTCAAGCTGTTCCGCATGGGTTTGAAATTCTAGCAATTGGCGATATTATATATATATATATATATACATATGCATTATTTACACAAGCATACCCTCCTTTTTCAGCTGATTCTTTTCGACTGCTTAGTTTTGCGTGCTGCAGAAGTATTCCAGCCCTACCCAGCGTGACAGAGCCCTCAAGGAGAGAATCTGAAGGTCCTTCTGGAACAGAGAAGTGGCAAACGGCCATGTAGTTGTAGTTGTAGCTATGTGTTAACACTGGAGAACTCGGAGGACATTGTATTGCGATGCCATGGGGACACCCAGCTTTCTGAAGGCCTGGAATTCAAAGTGCGTGCATTGTCCCAACCCTTTGTACGCACCAATTTCAGCTGCCTTCTTTGCGATAGAACCATTGTTAGGGCCAGATGCTTCCAGTCACCAGCCACCTGTGCAAATTGATAAGAGAAGCACTATTGATTTCTAGGTATTAGGCATTTGTTCACTATAGGGTATAGGGTAGTATAGGGACATAAGAAGTAGTAAAGAGAGTAGTATATAGTAATAGTAAAGGAATTATAGGGTAATATAGGGATGTGTTGGTAGTATAGGATAGTATATGAAGCACAAGCATTATAGGTAGTATTGGGTAGTGCGGGGATTTAGGGTTTTATAGAGTAGTATAGGGAGCAAAGGCTGGTATAGAGAGTATACGCTAAAACAAGGATTATAGTCTAGCATAGGCTAAAATATGGTAGTATAGGAAACTGTAGGAAGTATAGGCAGCATAATGTGGTATAGGAACTACAGGGTAGTATATAGAGTATTGAGTAGTATATTGTAAAGTAGGGATTATAGGGAGTGTATGGTGGCATAGGTTAGTGTAGGGAAGTACAGTATAGTAGAAGATAGTACATAGAGTATAGTGTAGTATAGGAAGTATACACATTATCAAGTAGTATAGGCATTACACTGTAGTATAGGGTAGTGTAGGGTAGTTTAGAGAATATAGATTAGTATGGCTTGTATAATCAGTGTATGGTAGTATTGGGTAGTACATGGATTACAGTGTAGTATAGGGTAGTGTAGGGTAGTTTAGAGATTGTAGATTAGTATAGGATCTATAATCAATGTAAGGTAGTATAGGGTAGTTTATGGATTATACGGTAGTACTATAGGGTAGTTTAGGGAAGAAAGACGGGTATAGGGATTTTACAGTAGTATAGGGAAGTGTAAAGAGTATAGGGGAATATTAGGTAGTATAGGGACTTAAGGTACTATAGGGTAGTATAGGGAACTGTAGGTAGTATAGGGAGTATAATGTGGTATATGGATTACAGGATATTATAGTGAGTATAGAGTAGCATAGTGTAATAAAATTATTATAGGGAGTGTATGGTAGCATAGGTTAGTATAGGGAAGTACAATGTAGTAGAAGATGGTAAAGAGAGTACAGAGTAGTATAGGGTAGTTTAGAAAGTATAGATTAATACGGGGTGTATAATCAGTTTAGAATACCATGATAGGGTAGTAAATGGATTATACAGTAGTCCTGTAGATTAGTATAGGGAAAAAAGGCTGGTATAGGGATTTAAAAGTAGTATAGGGAAGTATAGAGAGTTTATGCATTATAGGGTAGTGTAGTGCGTATAGGGTAGTATTGGGTAGTATAGGGATTTAGGGTACTATAGAGTAGTATAAGGAGGGATGGCTGGTATAGAGATTATACAGTAAAATATGGAGTATAGGCTTGTATAGATTAAAATATGGTAGTATAGGGAACTGTAGGAAAGTACAGGAAGTATAACATGGTATAGGGATTATAGGGTAGTATAGGAAGTATACTGTAATACAGGGATTATGGTGTGTGAGTGCGAGTGTATGGTAGCATAGGTTGATATAGGGAAGTACAATATAACAGAAGATAGTACAGGGACTATAGGCTAGTATAGGGTAGTGTAGGGTAGTTTAGAGAGTATAGATTAGCATGGCTTGTATAATAAGTGTAGGGTAGTATATAGTAGTATATGGATTATATGGTAGTACTATAGGGTAGTATATGGAACAAAGGCTGGTATCGGTACTATAGGGAAGTATAGTGAGTATAGGGATCATAAGGTAGTATAGTGAGTACAGGGTACTACCGGAAATATAGGGTAGTATTTGGTAGTATAGGGATTTTGGCTACCATAGAGTAATATTAGGGAGCAATCGCGGGTATAGATAGATATTATACAGTAATATAGGGAGTATAGCCTAGCATAGGGTAAAATATGGTGTTATGGGGAACTGTAGGAAGTAGGAATATAAAATGGTATAGGGATTACAAGGTAGTATAGGGAATGTATGGTAGCATGGATTAGTATAGGGAAGTACAGTACTGTAGAAGATAGTACAGGGAAATATAGGGAGTATAGTGTCATACAGGGATTATAAGGTAGTACAATGAGTATAGGGTATTATAGGTAGAGTACATTAGAGTGGTATAGGGAGTATAGTGGGGTATAGACCCTCCACTAGAAAGAACCCTTAAGCAGAGATTCTGAAGGTATGTCTAGAAGAGTAAAGTAGCAAATAGCCATGAAGTAACAACAGTGCAGAACTCGGAGAACATTGTGTTCCGATGCTACGGGGACATTCGGAATTCAAAAGGCCTGGAATTCATGGTACATCCATTGTCCCGACTTTTTTTTTTACACCTCCATGCACACCTCCATGTTAATTAGCTTGTGCGTAAGTGGATTTTCTGGTTATGTATTCGATGTTGGAAATTCAAGATTAAACGTACAGTATAGATGTGCCACCCAACCTTCCAAACCTCCACCCCCCAGATCAGCTCCTCTTACTCAAAATACCTTCCTGCAGCTGTGCTTGTATGCACCATTCTCTGCTGTCTTCTTTGCATGTCTGAAACAAGGTTGTTTTCTTCCGTTCTTTCGTTCCTTTTTGTACATCAGGTGAGGTTGAGGCAGGAGTGCGTTAAGAGCCACGAGTGTCGCGAATTGTCGAGACGTGAAGACTCGCAAATTGTGACACATTTAGCAGCGCTTGAATACGAAAGCGCGCTAATAGACGCAACGAGCGGAGAGATGAAAGACTGCTTGTTGACTGGATGTGTTGTTCAGCGAGTCTGGCGATGTGTTTCCTTTTCCTGAAAGAGAGGAATCTGATCATAACTGATTCAAGCGGGGAGGAGATTTGAAAAAGTGTTCTTATCACCGTTTCCGCGGCTTGTTTTGCAGTGCTATTTTGTGTGTGTGTGTGTGTGTGTGTGTGTGAGTAAATGTACGCGTGTGTGTGCGTCTGTGTGAGTGTGTGCCCTTTATCAGTGTGTGCTGCTGCAAGTGCACAACCACACGTGTGTATGTGTGTGTGTGCATGCATAGGCACAGTAGGCAGAGGCGTGAAAAAACAGCACCGTGTGATTGAACGACTCCATTGAAATGTCAAGAGTCATCAAGCACCATTCAATCACAATCAGGCCTAACTCTCCTTGTAGTATATTCTCCAAAGCCATGTGACCCACCGGCGCTGTGTTTTTTTTTTTTCTCCCGTGATTTAGCCCCACTTGACTTTGCCGCAAGGTTTCAGCTACGGGACCCTGTAGCCGGGACCGTCCGTACCCCATCTCCGGGATCAAGGGTCAATTAAAGCTTATTGAATAATGGATGGAACGAAATAACAAGCGGCTAGCAGGGAAGCACCGCCTGTCCGATTCTCTTTCTCTCGCTCTGATTGGTGGGGCGAGCCCCTGCGTGAGCCTGTAATGTCCTGTATATATGCAGGGATTCATATTGCAGTCACAGCCACACGGGCTGAAATTGGTGGTTGAAGATGAAGTTGAAATTGGAAAATGGTTATCATGTCTGCATGAGGAAACCCATTTGAATTTGCGGGGGAAAAGCGAGCCCCAGCTGCGTGTCGGGAAGAGGGATTTGTGAGAGCTGTTTTCTCCAGACTTCAGTCCAAGGTGGGTCCAGCCCAGGGACAGATATCATATCGCATTTCCTACTTTCAGCCCCCGGCTTTTTTTTTTTTTTTTCATGTGTTCTGAAGCGGTACTCTCTTTCTTCCGCGTCAACGTATGGAATGAGTGCAATCCAGCATACTTATTTACTCGCGCCAAGGAAAAGTGTCAAGCCCCAAGCACATAAATTATGATAAATTAGATTTGAATGAATGTAAATACAGGCTATTATGCCGCACTTAATCCCAGGCCTAACAGGCCACGCATAATTTAGCATTATGCTGGAAAACTTGCGTGTTAAAACTAGTTAAATAACTAGTGGCACTGTAGTAAAAGGAAAAGAGCCAACCGCCTAGGCATTGGTACTATCATCCAGCCTCAAACCTAGGCTTTGAATTCAGTTTTCAGGATTGGGTTTCTTGGTAACTCTTGAGGTGTGCCTTTTACGTCAATTGAGAACAAAATCTAAGATTTGATACTGGATTTATGGTCCAGATTTGAAGAACTCTGTGCTAGATGATAGGACCATTGTTCGGACAGTTGCGCCACTTGGAAGCCTGACACTTTTCACCACTTTCCACTTTCCACCATAACTAGGTAAAAGGGTCAACTGCCTGCAGTGGTCCTGGTTGCGCCACTTGGAATCCTGACACTTTTCACCACTTTTTGTGGTGTTTCAAGCACATAAATTGTGATAAATTAGATCAGAATTAATGTAAATACAGGCTATTAGACCGCACTTAATCCCAGGCCTACCAGGCCACGCATAATTTAGCATTGCCTGTTTGCCAAAAGTGACACCGTGATCCTAGGAAACTTGCATGTTTCCCAGTTAAATAGTTAAATAACTAGTAGCACTGTAGTAAAAGTAAAAGAGTCAACTGCCTAAGCATTGATCCTTTCACCTAGTGTAGAGGTCTTCAAGCTCAAACTTCAGCTTTGAATCCAGTTTTCAGAATTGAACTCCTTGGAAATTCTTAGCATGTGAACATAATCTAAGATTTGATACTGGATTTAAGGTCCAGATTTGAAGATCTCTGTACTAGATCAGAGAACCATCGCTTAGACAGTGGCGCCACTTGGAAGCCTGACACTTTCCACCACTTTTCACTTTCCACCATAACTAGGTAAAAGTATCAACTGCCTAAGCATTGGTTCTATCATTTAGTGTAGAGGTCTTCAAGCTCAAACCTAGGCTTTGAATTCAGTTTTCAGAATTGGACTTCTTGGAAATTCTTAGTATGTGTGTATTCTATGCCAATTAAGAACAAAATCTAAGATTTGATACTGGATTTAAGGTCCAGATTTGAAGATCTCTGTACTAGATGATATAACCATTGCTTAGACAGTTGCACCACTTGGAAGCCTGACACTTTCCACCACTTTCCACCATAACTAGGTAAAAGTATCAACTGCCTAAGCATTGGTCCTATCATCTAGTGTAGAGGTCTTCAAGCTCAAACCTAGGCTTTTAATTAAGTTTTTAGGATTGGAGTTGTTGGTAATTCTTGGTAGGTGTGTCTTTTACATCAACTGAGAAAAAAATCTAAGATTTAATAATGGATTTAGATTCCAGATCTGAAGATCTCTGTACTAGATGATAGAACCATCGCTTAGACAGTTGCGCCACTCAAGTTTGTAAGATTGTGACACTGAAATAGGTGTCACAATAGGTAGAAAAATAGGTAGAAATAGGTAGAAGTGCCAAGTATCCAATCATTGCAACTGCAACACGCAGACTACAGTCCCAATATACTTGCCTCTGAATGGAGAGAGCTAGCACTGCAGTTATTGGCTAATGCTAATGCTGCTGCACCCAGCCTTAGAGCTGGAGAAACTTCACTGAAAACTCACCCTTATAATGCTGTACTTTAGCAGAGTGGTTTTACTGCATCTTAATACCTGACTGGTAGAATTCATACATAAGACGCGCCAGATTATTATTATTAAGGTCTGTTAGCGGATGTAATGGTTAGCGTTGTTCTCCAAGCTGGGCAATTATGTAGCGCATTATGTAAGCAGCTTTTACCCTCCCAGCACTGCACTGAGCATTGAGTGGTGGGGAGGGACCACGCTAGTGGGTGGGTGGTAATTGGCTATTGGATTAAACTCGGGAGAACAAAATCTGCATAAAAATGTTGTTTTCAACAGTGATTCCCAGAGTAACTCTTTGGTACCTCATGTTCTGTGGATTTCTGAGTTTTCCCTACTCCAGCTCTAGCACCTGAGCAAGCCAATAAGGGTGCTGTAAATAGTTAATGAGTTCAGTTGGATCTGCCGGATGAGAGAAAGCCCATGGATAGTCCATTCA
Source organism: Astyanax mexicanus (assembly GCF_023375975.1). Classification (NCBI taxonomy): domain Eukaryota; kingdom Metazoa; phylum Chordata; class Actinopteri; order Characiformes; family Acestrorhamphidae; genus Astyanax; species Astyanax mexicanus. The sequence continues at coordinate 30,327,830 of NC_064426.1, read as the reverse complement.
TCGTGTAGGAAGTTCTGCTCTAATGAACCTTAGATGAGTAGATAAGTAGATGAGTAGAGGCAGAGCCTCCACATAAGATACATCTTGTACCATATAAAACTTTATATTGGTAAACAAATAAGCTTTTGAGGTGGGAAACAATAGCAACATATTTTTATATGAAGCAGTTCTGAACTCATGGCCAAATGCAAGAAAATCCATAATCAGAAAAACTTGAAATCATAAATTGGAGCCAACAAGTTATAGGGTGAGCAACAGGGTCTGGAGTCCATCACAGCTTGCTAATTTTCATGCTCTGACAGACTTGCTAAACCTTGCAATTAACAGGGGAGTCTGGTTTGGAGCAGGATTTCTCAACCCTGGTTCTGGAGGCCCTGCAGTTTTCAATGTTTTCCCCACTCCCAAAGGTCATGATCCAACTAAACAGCTCATTAACAGCCCATTATTGATTTAATATGGGTGTGTTAAAGCAGGAAAAGTACTAAAATATGCTGTGGCTATGAGTGGGTAGAGCTTGCAATTAGCTTCAGTCTTACTCATGCAAGCACAAATGGAAGACAGCCCCTAATATGCATGCTTGCAAACGTCTTTTGATAAAGATGCAAGCTGCAAGATGATTGGTGGAAGGAAAGTTGATGTAGCAATGAAGTCTCCTAGTAGAGCTTTGAACCTGGTGGAAGTTTTCTTTTCCATTTCTGTTCCATTCAAAAATGTGCATCTAAGCCAAGTAGGCCAAAGAGTCCAAATGCTTGGATTTATTTGTGATCATCCCATCCTGTCAAGGAAGCATGTGCTTGCCAAATATCCCAGAATACACTTGTAACCACACTTCTGTTTCAATTGATAAAAGACCCTATGACAGCACCCTTCCATTTTTCCAACTTTCCCAACAATTCTGTACTAACAAGTGCGCTATTCCAAATTTGATGTTCTTGATGTGTTTTGAGAAATTGAAAATTGAGTCTTCAAAGCTCTCATTGTTTTTTAGTTTTTAATTTTTTTTAAATGTCTAGTTGAGGTCTCTAGTATGAATAAATAGTCCGGCGGAGCAGTGGAGCCAATTACCTAGTTGTAGAGGCTCTGTAAAACGCACAATCCACCGGAGATCCTATGTAAACCTATAGTTACACACAAAAAGCCCTTGGGGTTTTAGTTGCAGCAGAACGGCCCAGGCAGTTGGAACAAAACCCTGAGGTAGATTTTTACTTTCTGGACCTGGACTACCCACCTCTGCTTACACAAGATAGATAAAGGACAGCTAAACTGTTCTAAACAAACACATCTACCTTTATCTTAGTTGTACTTCTCTGGTGGTGTTCCATAGACAAATTCTGACTATTGGATCCTTAGCTCTGAATAACTGGGCAACGCATAAAACGCTGATGTGTTATTTGCACAAATAAGACAGGAATGAACTGCCATGCTGTTTCTAGCACTGTTAATTAGCTCTTGTCTGACAAGACGTGCCTGGCAGCCCAGGGGGAATCACTACACACTGATGGTAAGTGTCAGAAACTGTTGGACACACCCAGTATGCAAATAGATTGTGACAGAAGCCAATGGCAACAGACTAAACTCAGTAATTATAAGTTGGTTCAACTCAAAGATCTCAGTTTGAATGTAAATGTGCCCACAAATGTTCAATTAACTCAAAATAGTTAAGTATTGTTTAGAAATATCCAGCTTTATGTACAACTTAAGATTTAAACCATTTGAGTTCAAACAATGTATGGGTTTACAGTGTACCATGACACCTAGGAGTTTACATCCAAGCCAAGAAAGGTTTATTTTTTTTTTAATTTTCAACCCTGGAATATCCAAAAAGCCATAAAGTCTTTAAGTTGCTCATAAAGTGTGTAGGCAGCAGGAGGAAAAAGCTGGGTTGGATGGAACCAGAATTGACAAGCATAAGACAGCTGACATCTTAACTTCATTATATTCTCACCACACAGAAACCATTGCCCGGGTAGTGTCACTAATCTTCAGTTCCAGAGTTGGCTAGAATTGCCTGAGTAAATGACAGCTAAAAAAACAGCAGTGGAATTATCTTAGTATATCTAACTTCTATTTGCACAGAAAGTAAAGTTTGTTAAGCCCTATTCTTTGCTTTTTTCGCAACGAATGCTAAAGGTCAAAAGCAAGAGCTGTGAGCAGCAAAACAACCGTACTGTCACCAAGAGAATAATATAAATCCACAAAAGAAATGTGAAACTAAATATGAGTAAAAAAAAAAAAAAACATGGAAGTCATTTAAAAGTACACTCCTTTCATAGCGAAACCACATAATTCAACAGTTTAGAGCTCTGAGTGTTTTTGCAATTTGAAATGCCAGCTTCACTTTATATTTAATGTCAAACGGACCGCAATATATATGGTCCACGGCCTCATGAATTAACATGCATGTGTACGATAAGGTTAGCACTTAATTTCAAATGTATTTATATAACAGTCTTCCCAGTGAGAAAAGTCACAAAGCAGCTTCAAGCCTTTTAAGAGCAAGCCAAATATCACAGTGGAACTAAGAGAAAGGAAAATATTCCTCAGATCAAGAATGAGAAACCTTAGGAACAAAAATTGCACCACAGATAGCAAAAAACAGGAATAACTGGACAGGAAGAGCGTGAATATAAAGAGCTATGGCTTATGGCTAATGTGGTAGCACAAACAGTAGCACAAACAATAGTTACAAATTTGGGAAGCTTTACAAGAGAATGCTCTTACTCCATCTACAGGCATGAAACTAGCATCTTATGAGTTTCTTTTGAATTGTACAAACAGAGATGTTGTTAATAAAGAGACCAATCACCGGTTGAAATATGAATATGGAGTTTTCTTAATGCTCAACTTGGCGTCTGTTTGTGGTTAAAGTCCTGCTTCTCTTTAACAAAAAGAGCAAAAATCTTATAATCATATTAGATAGGGGAAAGTTCCTCTTGATGTGGAGATCTGTGCAAGTGCAGTAACCAAGACATTTTCCGGTTCATTTTTAAGTCAAATGCTTCAATGCTTCAAACTGTTCATGAGGTTTTTGTCAGATTTTATCAGTGGTTAAAAAAGTGTTTTTTGAAAATCTAATTTCCAGTATTGGTTTCTTCCCATTCAAGGAGTGGAATTCATAGATGGCCATCTATCTAGCAGACTTGCCTTTAAGGACCTTGGTACTATATATCTCACTAATCAAAAAAGCTGGCTACAACTTGTGCTGACCTAAGAACAGGTAAAGTTAGCAAAAATCACCATGTATTGGCCTGGGTTTGGTTTGAATCTTGGGCCAAATCTTGCCTAAATATTTATTCTGTTGCATGTGCCAACACCCCAGTTGCTGAGTATAATACACCAGTTGTCCCTAGCCACTTTCGCTAACTCTCTCTCTCTGGTTGTCGAACATTACATGGGAATTGGTCTGGATTACTTGTGCCAACACTCTGGTTGCGATATATATTCCACATTCGACCCAATTCCTCAGGGCCACTAACCATGCTATTCTTCATGCTATCTGGGGTCTTAAATTTTCTCCGAAAAGCACCGGACTTCCTTGGTTTACTAATTGACACTTTGCTGATTTATTTGGTTTCCTCTCAAAACTCAGCATGCATTTCTTTCGCAGAATCATCAGATAGCTCGATGACTCAGAGGTGAGGAGCCAGGCTAATAATGCATAATGCACCGCCACTTGATGAAGCTGAGCGGCGACTGCCAGCTTGTTCTATGAGATTCCTTCACTCCAGGCCTTGGTGGATTATTTATGGCCCCGCGGCTCCGGTGTCTCATCAGGACGCTCGGTGATGATAGTCCGAAAATGACTGCTTATTGGAAATCGATACGTTTCATAATAATGCGCGGGTAATGAAGCCGCCTCGCGACGCTCGCCGCTCGCGCCGTGCCCCCGGAGTGTGTGTTTTTTGCGGCTTGTGCTGTAGTCCAAGGATACGGGCAGGGCGAAAGCTGTGTCAGGCGGCTGCGGTCTTTCCATTTAACTCCCACTGTGTGTGAAATGCAATGCGCTGCTGCAGCTATCGGCTTATCGATTGTGATCACAAGGCAGTAATTTGCCTGGACTTACAGGGACATGATTAAAGATCCTCTGCCCAGCAGAGGTGGCTGCTTTGATTCTGAGTGTGACATTAAGGTACACAGTTTAGTAGATAGACTAAAGGTCTGTGACTTTGTGTTAGTGTGTATGATGTTTAAGTGTTTGGAGGGATCTGTAGGGAAAGCAGAGAAACAAAAGGGTCAACGCTAGAAAAAGGAAAATGGTCTTTTGTAAGTAGGGAGCTTCACTGCGGTCAATTCAGTCAATTCGGTCGCTGCGGTTTTCACTGTCAGAATCACTGATGTCTGTCGTAGTCATATGGACAATTCTAGCCTGACACTGCCAGTCATGATCATTACCATCCACTGCACCGTCCACTGTGGGTGATAATGTCTTCTATGACCTTCCCAATCCTTAACATATTGGATGGTGCATCACCATACCAGAGAATACAGTTCCACTGCATCAAAGCCTTAAAAGAAGAAGCTTTAGAGGGATTGGAGCGATTGGAAGGGTTCGTCTTGAACGCTAGTCTCGTCCACAGCTCTTGGTGATGGAAAGATCCCCTCAGCGCTTATAGTGATCCTCTAAGTCCAGAGTGTCTTTATGGCCTCTTAGATAACAAAGCGTCCTCAATAGGCTTCACTTGTGGCGATGTCAGTAGTTACAGAGCCCCCCAGCGCTTTCTTTTGTAGAGCATCGGTGTATTAGCGAGAAAGAAAAGTGGAGAGCGCTCACGAGAGAGAGAGAGAAAGAGGAAGAAAGAGAGAGAGAGAGAGAGAGGGTGAGGGAGAGGAGATACTCTGCAGGATACCTGCCAGCCCCGGCTCTAATTAGGCAGATCTTAGGGAGTGGGGGTGGTGGGGGTTGCGATGAGTCCCATGCGAGGTGCTTGTTAGGGTAAGAGATGATGCTATCTCTGGCCTGTTCGTTTTTGAAGTATATTTGCAGGCTGTGGGAGAGTGTATAGAAGAAGTGAGAATGTGCTGAGAGCAGGTGGTGCTGATAGCCTTCTCCCTCCACACACATTCCACTGCACCTCAGGGCTTCCAGAGCCTGGCCGTCCACCCGTAGAGGAGAGCAGAACTGCTGCGGCAAACAAAGAAGCGCTCGCTCACCGAGCGCACTTTAGGCGTCCGCCGCTGCACTCTCCGCTAACTCCGGTGTCTCTCCGGACTTTATTAAAGGCAGGAATGAAGACAGTTTCATTCATTCTCAGCAGATATGTTTTTTTCTTCCCAATGCCCATGGCCTTCACAGTGTCCACAAATAAAGGGATCGCTCTGATTTTGAAGGAGATTCCATTCAGTGCTGCGAGTGAACCGCCCGCACACTCTACTCCACTATATATTAGCAAAGAAAAAAGAGAAATGGCTGAAATAACAAAAAAGATGCAGAGCTTCAAATAATGCAAAAAAAAAAAAAAGTTCATATTCATTCTAAGAGTTTTAAGAGTTCAGAAATCAATATTTGGTGGAATAACCCTGGTTTTTAATCGCAGTTTTTATGCATCTTAGCATGTTCTCCTCCACCAGTCTTACAAACTGCTTTTGGATAAATTGATGCCGCTCCTGGTGCAAGAATTCAAGCAGTTTAGTTTGGTTTGATGGCTTGTGATCATCCATCTTCCTCTTGATTATATTCCAGAGGATTTCAACTTGGTAAAATCAAAGAAATTCATTATTTTTAAGTTGTCTAATTTGTTTCCAGAGCAGTATAAATATATATATATATATATATATATATATATATATATATATATTTAAAAAATCAAAAGAGATATTTCTCTATTACACAAGTAAAATACAAGTTTAATATCAATTAATAATGTGTTATTCCTGAAGCCATTAGAGGCATTACAGTATTACAATTAGCCACAATTCCCTTTTTTCTCCAGTTAACCAATAAATAAATGTATTATTTTAAGTTGTAGTATTAATATATTTAAAAGAGTTAATGCTCTTGATTTTTTATTTATTTTTTTGCACCTCATATCCAGGGTTTTAGGGAGTTTTATAACTTGTGCAGAATAAATGATTCTGTACCCAGGACTGATTCTGGGCTTGTCTGTTGGACCGGGGGAACTTTTCTCTGAACTGTGGATCGATTGCATAAATCCACGTATATCTTTTTTGAGTGAATAATTGCTGTTTGCTATTGTTTTTCTATTTTATTTGATACACTAAAAAACTCAAACAGTGAGGAACAGCAGCAGGAGCTCCTCATCTAAAGTGCTGTTCTCATGTTTCTCCAGGCAGGATGGAGCGTTTGTGATTACAGTGCTTTCCAAGATTGTTATGCTAACTGTTTAGCATTAGTTAGCAAGCTGATCAAGTGTTACTGATATGGATGGTGGTCCAAAAAAACCCAGCAGCACTGCTGCACCTCCTACTCTCCTCAAAGCAGCATAACACACTCTGACACACCACTATCATGTTGGTGTCACTGCTGTGCTGAGAATGATCCACCACCCAAATAATAATATCCAGTCAGTGGGGGTCCTTCCTGTGATGATCCCTGTCCAGTGATGGAGTGAGGAGAGAGAAGAGAGTGGCGGACAGATTGTGCAGAGAAAGATGCCGTACAGTCAGTTGTTGCACACTGTAGAAGCTGTAGTGGCTCTTCATACACCAAAATGCTATATATGGCATATATGTCCCTATATCATAAACTGTGTTTCTATATACTGTGCTGTGAAAAAGTATTAATTTTTGTTTTGTGCATACAATATTACCTAATTACAATTACTTCATTTATACTTATTTATATTATTATATTTATATTATATTTATAATATTACTGAAATGTAAATATTATTATTTGTTTTGTAAACAGACCAAGTCTCACTGTCTCAACACATGGATGGCATGTAATACATTCTTTTTAGTAAACTAAAATACTACTTTAGTATTACATGCCATCCATGTGTTAAGACAGTGTAATATATGTGTGTTTTAACTAAAAATATTTACATTTCAGGAATTATATAATCGTTGCAGTCCTATAAAAAAAACACTCATCTCCATTTTTTGTCGATTTTTAGTTTACTACATAATATGAACAGACAAACTGTCCCTTATACTGTGCCAAAATTTCTTAAACGGACCAATAGAAACTCTTCAAAATGACCTGAAATAAACTCTTTTTACATTGACTTCCATTAAAAGAGAGGATTGATTCAGCAAAAATAAATTAAAGCTTGTGGGCTCCCCCTACAGTTGTAGAGTGTAATAAATGTTTCAGGCGGATTAGTTTCTCTCTTTCTCGTTCTCTTGCTTTCACAGACATATTCGGTCTCTTTCCAGCTTCTGCCAGAGTGTCTGTATGTTAGTTTGTAAAGAATGAACCAGTAGTCCTTGTAGAACTGGTAGAACTAAAGGTCGGAAAGCAGGTCGCAGTTCTCACGAGCGTTGGTCGCGGCCGCCTCGGAAAACTTACGGAGTTTGGTTTGAGCTCAGAGGAGCTCCGGCACAGACACGAGAGCACCGCTATTCCTCCTATTACACTGCAGTGGAGAGCTGCAGTGAGTTTCAAGCTGTAATTTTACTTCTTTAAAAAGATCAAAAATCAAGGAAATCCTACCTAGTGCTGCTTTAAGTAAAGTTTACTAAAAGGATTGACTTAAGTTTAATTCAGTTTAATTATTTACTCTATGTAATATTTAAGCCTTGAAACCGAGTTGAAGTTACTTCAATTTATGTGAAATTAAATTTACTTGAAAAATAGCAAATGTAGTATAATTAATGTGTATAATTAAAAAAAATACTGTATATCGTTATCAAAATTCTGCCCATATTGTCCAGCTCTAGAGGAAACCCGTTAAAGGGGAATGCTTATGAAAGGGGAATATGAAGGCTAGTGTGGTGGGTCTGGTTCAGTGTGCTGATTTGACACCAACACCACCATCAGCACCACCACCTCTCCCCGCACCCCCTTCCTCCCCAGGACCCGGCACCCACCCGAGCGGCTGCAGGGCAGCCCCCTGTCAGTGCCGGCTCGCTGAACCCATTCAGAGGCCTCGGGCACGGAGAGCCGCCCGCAGATCCCTGTTTTGTGTTGCCTGAAAGGGAAACGGCTGCAGACCACCAGGGCTCAGCCTGGGAGTTTTTGACTGAGGGTTTTGGAATATGCCAGGTCAGGACAAACACAGCCATTTTTGGGTTTTTGTGGAAGGTGGCATCTTGCCAGCCACCTCGCGGCAGCAGATGTATTGAGAGGGCTATTGTTGAGCACTCTGTCTGCACTCGTTGTTCACGTGCATTCAGCGTGTGTAGGACAGGGATTGGATGAATATACTATTGATTGGAAGTGCAGTCATGCTGTTTTTTATGGATGCCTCTCATACCTCACACGCTGTTAACAATATTGAGCGATAACAATATATCATCACTTGTTACAAAAACCTCTGTCTCTGAAATTGGAGCTACTCTACTGAGAAAAAAATAAATAAATAAAAAATAACAGCCTGTCCTGCTTACACTTGTCCATATGGCTAACTTATTGTACACTGTAAAACCTGACTGCATTTCTAACTGAACTAATTAAGTTACCATAACTTAAATATTACAGAAACTTGGCATCACTTATGCTGATAAAGTCAAACCAACTCAAAACTAACTCAAAAATGATTTGTTTACTTCTTGCATCTATATCTGATCTTTAAAAGGTGCTTGTTTAAAGTGTTTGATTTGAGTTAGTGTAACTTTAATCATTTAAGGCAATCAGTTTCCTCAAATGAAATAAGTTGATGCTGTTCGATAGGAAGTTCTTATAACTACAGCCTATTTATATGACTTTATTAGTTAAACATGAGTTAGCTTAACTTGATTTGCTGGAGTTGTGTAAAAACAGTGAATTTAAGTTGCATTAAGGTGTAATGCATGTCTGTTAAGGCAGACATACTTTATTTTAATGAGTTGGCAGAATTATTATATACATCCAAATGGAAATCTTTGAGTTGAACCAACTTATAGTAACTTATAGTAACTGAGTTTACCTATGTGTTGTATACGGTGGCCGAGAAAGCCCAGCGCAGTGCAAATTGAAAAGCGCTGCAAAAGCACAAAACACATCCATCAAAATTACAACACAGGCGCAGCAAATAGAAAAACGCGCTGCAAATAGAAAAACGCGCTGCAAATAGAAAAACGCGCTGCAAATAGAACCACAACACAACGGAAGTGAGTCACAACACAACGGAATTTTCCCGGGGGACCTTAAAAGATGCTGTACCAGCTGTATACAAAGGACAATAAGTGGCAAACAAGCTTCTGAAAAGTAAGTTATGTTTATTACCTGTGATTACCACGGTTGTGTGCATATTATTAAAAGTTCTGCTTCACAAAACGCCTTGTTTGCCACTTATTGTCCTTTGCACACATAGTGAAGTCCGAGACGTTACTGAAGACGCAGCTTAGCTGGTACAGTATCTTTTAAGGTCCCCCGGGAAAATTCCGTTGTGTTGTGGTTCTATTTGCAGCGCGTTTTTCTATTTGCAGCGCGTTTTTCTATTTGCAGCGCGTTTTTCTATTTGCAGTGCGTTTTTCTATTTGCAGCGCGTTTTTCTATTTGCAGCGCGTTTTTCTATTTGCAGCGCGTTTTTCTATTTGCAGTGCGTTTTTCTATTTGCAGTGCGTTTTTCTATTTGCAGCGCGTTTTTCTATTTGCAGCGCGTATTTCTAGTTGCAGCGCGTTTTTCTATTTGCAGCGCGTTTTTCTATTTGCAGCGCGTTTTTCTATTTGCAGCGCGTTTTTCTATTTGCAGCACGTATTTCTAGTTGCAGCGCGTTTTTCTAGTTGCAGCGCGTTTTTCTATTTGCAGCACGTATTTCTAGTTGCAGCGCGTTTTTCTAGTTGCTGCGCCTGTGTTGTAATTTTGATGGATGTGTTTTGTGCTTTTGCAGCGCTTTTCAATTTGCACTGCGTTGGGCTTTCTCGGCCACCGTAGTTGTAGGCTGTAAGAACAAGCATTATTTTTCTGAGCTTCTATCTCTCTATTGGCTGTGCCCTCAGTACTGTTTACTCTGTAGCTAATTTATGTGAATTAATAATTTTGAGAATGAACGTTTGTTCAACTCCACACAGTACTAAAATTCACTAAAAAAAACAATTTGAGTAGACTTAACTTATGAGGGTTTTTACAGAGCACATGAGTTCAAACATACTCAAATAAACGAACATTTACACTGTGAACAGGGATTAGTACAAGTCAATTGATTTACTCAATTCTATATAAAAATGATTATGTGCACTATTCACACTTATTTAAAAAAATGACTATGCTCAAATTGTTTGAGTTATTAAACTTAAGTAGTTTAAGGCAATTGGTTTCCTCAAATCGTTTGAGTTCACTTAACTCGTCAGGTTTTACAGTAGACCAGCATAACCATGCTGTTCAACCAGTGTGACCATCATGACCGTGCTGGTTCCTCATTATTTGGGTGAGTGAAAGCTTCAGTTTATGTCTAGTAAGTTTAGACTTTACATTTTTTTAGCAATAGCAATAGCATTAGCTGCTAACCACACTGTTAGCGAGACATTGAGGGCAGTGACAGTGTTACACTGAGGAACCCTGAGTGCTCCAATAACCCAGGGTGCTATCAGCTAGCGGTTTGTTCTACATAGCTTGTTTTAATATCGCAAACAAATAAAGTATCTATCTATCTATCTATCTATCTATCTATCTATCTATCTATCTATCTATCTATCTATCTATCTATCTATCTATCTATCAAACACGCTACAGACTACAGTCTAATATACTCACCTCTGAACGGCAAAAGTGCTTGTGCTGTGGTTTGCGGCTAATGCTAATGCCGCTGCACCTAGCCTTAGTGCTGGAGAATCTTCACTGAAAACTCACCCTTATAATGCTGGACTTCAGCAGCTCAGTGGCTTTACTGCTCCTTAATACCTGACTGATATAATTTATACATAAGACACACTGTCGATTTTTGGGGAAATTAAAGGATTTTAACTAAATGATATCTAAACCAGCTAAATTTGAGCAAAAAATACCCAACGCTTTTTAAGATCTAAGCATCAGGGACGTGGCACAACACAGACCAGTCATTTTAAACAGACAAATACTGATAGTTGCTGATGTTACTTCCCTTAAAATTACTAGTCCAGTCTTGTTTCCTCTCAAAAACAGCACATTTTGTGTAAAGCAGTGTGTAAAATGAGAATGTGATGGTATTCAGAGCTCCCACTGCGACACATTGTGAATAGTATGACTGTGGTTTCTGCTATGAGACTCTACGCAACGCTTCACTAGCCAGCACAGTGGGTCTGGTGTTTGGTGGCCTTTTCTCTCAAACAGGTTTTAGGTTTTCTTGCAGACAGATACAGATACAGTACCAACAATGCACTCAAATTCCATTATTTCAGTTATAAATTATATCCATAGTTCTATCCATAGTTAATGCTACAGATATGATGGAGCAGTTTCCCAGGCAGGGGTTATAACTAGTCTTGGTCTAGACAGCATTTTGGCAGGAAGATTTAGTCTATGACAGCCTAATATGACCAAAAGCATTGGGACACTTGACATGTCAGATGACATGTCTCTCCAAACCATCACTGATCATGAGAAAATTTTGTATTTAATTAGGAAGAGTGGAGAGACACATAGTCCAAACTGCTTGAGGTCTAGTGTGAAGTTTCCACCAATCAGTGATGGTTTGTTTGGAGAGACATGTCTGTCATCTGCTGGTGTTGATCCACTGTGATATATATCAAGTATCAGGTCTAAAGTCAGTGCAGTGTTTTCCCCAAAAATCTTACAGCACTTCATGCTTCCCTCTGCTGACAACTTTTATGGAGATGGGATTTTATGGGATTTCATTTTCCAGCAGGACTTGGCACACTGCCCACCCTGCCAAAAGTAGGCCTACCAATTGGTCTTATTATATAATATTCTATGTTTCTGAGACAAATATGGATCACTCTGTGTGTAATACATCTTTATAATATATGAGTTTCACATTTTGAAATTTTGAATTACTGAAATAAAGTAACTTTTCAATGATATTCTATCATTGTATCATTCAGTACCAGTCAGGTATTAAGGAGCAGTCAAGTCACTCCGCTGAAGTGCAGCATTATAAGGATGAGTTTTCAGTTACGTTTCTTCAGCACTGAGACTGCTGCTGCATTATAAGGTGCAGAGGATTTTTAAGTGTACCTTACAATCTGAAAAAAAAAAACATGATATGTATGTATGGAAATAAACAAAATATACGTTTTATAATTTACTTTTTATATAAGACAGCAATAATTCCTGTTAGGAAAGTGCTGAGAGCAGCAGTTTGAAGATGGGCAGATTGTTTTTTTGTTAGTTTTGTGCTCAGTCTTGGTGTGCATTTAATTTATCTGTATGTGTATTTAAAAAATAAAAAAGGAGCTTAGTATAATATGGATAATATGTCCCAAGATAAGATGTGCTAGGAGTAGAGTATACAGTATAAACTGAGTGAGTTGAGTGGTCTTGCTGCACTCTGGCTTCGGCTTCGGATAAGGACAAGTCGAGGATAGAAGTCTTTCTTTATCTTTTTATTCTTTTATTATTTATTTTAGTCTTGAACGTCTTGCTGTTTTTTTTTTTCTTTTTTCTGCGGTTTGCTTTCTCCTCGCCTGCGGTAACCAAATCCGGCGAGAGGAAGTAGTCAGATGAAGGGTTGCCATGGTTTCCGGAGGGACACGGGGAGCCTCCATCTTCTGTCCTGTTGCCTTACTGTGATAATAACAAGGCTTTTGACATTTCTGATTTTTATTTGGTCAATTTTCAGGTTGGCTGGGCCCACCAGGAGGCTCGCGTGGCCCCTTTAAGTGTGTCCTCAGTCATTATGAGTCACGGCCTTTTTTTTTTTTTTTTTTTTTTACTTTTCTTTTCTTTTTCCCAGGCCGCCGGACTCAGGCGGATGAGGAGAGAAGCGAAGAGTGGAGTGGGCCACTAGAGTGGGCCACATGCCACCGCCGCCGCCACTCCTGACCACATGAAGAAACAACAGTGGCGGGCTTTTTTTTTTTTCTGGCCCCTGCCGTAAATCTATGCCATTTCGTCATCTGGCACCCATTTAAGGAACCAATTTTCCCTGCGTGCTGTAGTTTTAGTGCGTCATTAATGGCTCTGCGTGGTCGGCGGGCAAGCTTGTGTATGAGTGTGTGTGGGTTTGAGTGTGTTTGTAAGTAGTGTGAGAGTGTGTGATTGTGCAAGACCCTTGTTGTTGTGGTCAGTGCAAAAAAAACAAAAAAAAAAACAAGGCTGAGATGGAATCATTTCTTCGTCCGAGGCCAAGGCCAAATACGAAATGCATCATCAGAGCGGCGGGTTAGCTACAGGCTAATTCAAGAGCACTTGACTTTGGCGGAGTATTTTAATAAGCACCTTGCTTAATGACAGGACGCCGGCTAGATAGCGTGGCACAGTTCCAGTCCCTGAGTGGCTTGGAGTCATTTCCTTGGGCTTCGCAGCCAGAGCGCTTTACGGGTTGCCTTCATTAGAGCTGCTGCGTCGCACATCTTGAAGCAATGTTGGTGTTTGACTTCATTTCGGTTATCATTTCCTGTAATTCCTCTAATTAGAGTTTGATGGCGATGTTAACCCTCGTGACGAATGCCCTCATTACCCTTTGAAAGTAATTACTTACACGTTTACATCAGCTCGCCTATATCCTCCATTTCTTTCTCTTTCCCTTTATCAGTCCTTCACTGCCACTCTCTATCTCTCTCTCTCTCTCTGTCTTTCTCTCTGTCTCTCTGTCTCACACACAACACACACATACTACACACTTTCCTCATTAAGTATCAAGTACTTCACGAGTAGAGCAGAATGCATTCATTTGCCTTTAAGTGATTAAGACAAGAAACAGGAGGTTAAGATGCAAATGTTACAGTTAATAAGTAAATTGACAGTGATGCAGTAGACTGTATTTTCCCCCTCTGTACTGAAGCACACTGATGTTGAATAAGTGTTTAAAGTACAGAATGTCAACTATAATTTGAGGCTGTTATACAGCATCTAAGTCAATAGAAACGTACACTGCATGTTCAAAAAATAAAAAAGGGTAACACTCTTATATTTCATTGGACCGCCTTTAGCTTTGATTATGACTGAGGCATTGTTTCCATAAGCTTCTGCAGTGTCACAAGATTTAATCCAATTTTTAAACCAGTCTTGCATTCATTTATAATTTTTTTTTACCAAGATCTTGCAGCAGCATTGATGATGGTAGAGTCTGACCACTGCACAAAGCAGTGCTTCTCCATCCAGCACATCCCAAAGATTCTCAATGAGGTTAAGGTCTGCACTCTGTGGTGAACTCTCTTAATCCATGTGTAAAAAAATGATGATCTCATGCTCCCTGAATCACTCTTTCACAATTCCAGCCCCATGAATCCTGACATTGTCATCTTTAATATGGTCGTGTCATCAGGGAAGAAAACAATTATCCATTGATGGAATAACCTGGTCTATATTCAGTATATTCAGGTAGTCAGCTGACCTCATTCTTTCAGCACATCTCAACTGTTGCTGAACCTAAACCTGCAGACCAACTGTAGCATCATCCTCACATCATGTAGTTAGAAATGATGTACTTAGATATAAAGTATTACTCTAGGGATGCACCGAATACATTGTGACTGATGACAATATTCTATTCAAAGATTAAACAAAAATGACTAATATATTAGCTGAAACATATGCGATTACAACTAAATTAGGTCAAAAAATGGGACCATTGTTGTAATCCAAACAACTAGACCTGAGTCCAGGACATGTCAAGCTCAAGTGATGTAGTCTGATGTTAGTGTCAAATTGCCGTTGGATTCAGATCACTCCAGTACTGTAATTATTTGTCGGTAATAAATATTGGCGTCACGATTCTCTAAATCCTCGATTCGATTTTATTTCCGATGTTAGGGTCACGATTCGATTCGATTCTCCATTTTTTTTTTACAGCAGAGAGGCCTATGCCAGTTTTAGATTAGTCTATGGTCAGTCAATGGTTTGATTCATTAAATTTACAATATCTGCTCTTTAATCAAATCAAATCAAATTTATTTGTATAGCGCTTTTTACAACAGGTAAAACAGGTTTGCAGCTCGCAGACGGTTGGTTAAGCCTCTCTGTCTGCGGCCTGGTCCCGGCTCTGGATTGTCAGCAGCTTCTAATACTACTCTGCCGACTAGCTAAAAGACTATGAGCTATGCTGCATGAAAGTAAGGCAGCACCCTCCCGCTTGGGGTGGACACCATCCCTACCTAAAAGACCAGGCTTGCCCTCAAACTGTAGC